>NC_073637.1:1604464-1925357 GCF_029407905.1 Bubalus kerabau | reverse complement strand
TCTGAACCAGCACATTGCGAATTCCCTAGGCAAAATACAAAGAAAAGAGCTCGTGTGCTACTAAGTGGAAAGATGATTGAAGAAACAGAAGGTGTCCTTTGTTGGTATCTTTGAATCTTTCTTTAGTTTTCGTTGATTTTTACTCTTAAGGCTACTTGAACAAGGCAAGAGAGAAACCCCAGAACTGAAAAGCAATTGACTTTTTTGAAAGAAACCTGTGCAGGTTAAGCACTCTTCGTTTTTGAGAGATGGTGAAATGCAAAATCTTGATTCAACACATATGACTTTGGTGAACTTTATTTCAAATCTCCATGATGAACCCCTAAGGCGTCCAGGAAGAAAGGAGTAGAGCGGGAGACAAAAAGAGCAACCTTTCCCCTTGGCGCCATCCCAACCAGCTGCTTAGTTCCTTCATCTCATGGACTACCATCTGGGCTTATCTGGTTTGTCTGATTCTTGTTTTGGGGCCCGTTTCTAGTCACAAGGCTGTCAAGAGTGGGGTGGATGTTTGGGAGGGGGGGGAAGCCCTTCTTTCCATTCCACATGAGACCCAGTGGACAATCCAGGCCCTTGCTACTGCATTGAGTGTGCAGCAGAAATATCAACGGTGATGCTGGTTAACAACGCATATTCCTGGAATCCACTCCTTTGGCTACTGACTGTGTGTGGTGGTGGTCTGGAACCTATATCTGGAAGCTTTCTTTATGATTGCAAATGACACCAAAGTCTGAGGACGATGGAAGATCTTCACATTTCTGCAAGAGCCACACACCTCCAGAAGGAACCACAAGACTTGCTTGAAATGGTCAAGGTATAAGTATTGGACTAAAGGTTGCAAGGTCTCCACCTTTTCTATGGAAATCAAAATATCTTTCTTTGAAGTGAAAATGGATCATAGTCAACGTTCACGTTCTTGCAGAGCATTTGAAAAGCCCTAAATTGTAGAAATCTGCTGTACGAGTTCCTTGAAAGCAAGAACCTAAATTGTAGAAATCTGCTGTACGAGTTCCTTGAAAGCAAGAACCTATATTTATGGATATGTCTTAGTGCCTTAGATTGTGCCTTGATTATAGTGTACACGTCAACCCAGGAAATAAAGAATTGAATCGCCAAATATACAAAGAGATCAAAAGTGCCAAGCCAAGTGACACCTTGACGCTTCCAAGAACTTTTCTGTCTTTCACACACTAAGTAAATCCTGAGCACCTACGATGAGCTGGGAGGCATGTAATAAGTTTCTGGAACTAGAAGGCGGAGAGAAGCAGACACAGAGTTCCTGCTTTCACTGAGACGAATCTAATGATACATCACAGGCAGATCCTTTGAGAACTTATCGAGGGGCCTCTTGTCTCACCAAAACCTGGGTGTCAGGGAAGGCTTTTCAGAGTAACAATTGAGTTGAGGTCCATAGGTTGAACCTACGTAAACCAGGGTTAAGATGCAGGAAGAATTTCAGGCAGGGAAAATAGCATCTTGGAAGGCTATGCGACCAGGGAAACTTAGAACATTCAAGAAATGAAAAATGCCCTATGGGATGGAAGCCAAAGAGTGCAGAGGGCATTCCAGTTAAAAGACATCAGAGACTAACGTGGGGAACAAGCATGAAGGGATGTGATCATATATTCAATATGATGGAAAAATACAAGAGCAGTTGGGGCAGGGAGATGATAGAATTTCTCTGCATTTCCAAAATGTCATCTTGTTCCATAACACTAATATTTGGAGCGACTCAACTCCAAGTTACAAGGAGGGACCACTTCCACGAGTTCGAATAGTCCTCATTGCAAAGTCTGTCAATAACGAATGCTAGAGAAGATGTGACCAAAGGGAACTCTACTCCACATGCAGATTGTGTGGGTGAATTCTCTAAGAAATTAAGGGAAGGAGTGCTACATCTTGTTTGTTGTATTGTGTTTTGGGGGAACTATTTTGGAATTAGAGGAGCCCATTCCTCAGTATATGATTTCCAAACTAGGCAAGTATAATTACAGTCTGATAAGATGTAACTCAAATAACTTCTGAATGTTAATTGATTTTGAAAGAGGAAATAATCTTGCAAGAGAAATATAGACAAACAGGAAAAGCATAGTTGTCAATATATTAACCTAGAGATGGTACAAATATTGTTTAAGAAATATGAAAGTTTCATGGAGTATTTCGCATGAAGGAATTATTTCCTCTTAAAAGTCAAAAGGGCTTCCTTGGTGGCTCAGAGGTTAAAGCATCTGCCTGCAATGCAGAAGACCTGGGTTTGATCCCTGAGTCAGAAAGATCCCCTGGAGAAGGAAATGGCAACCCACTCCAGTATTCTTGCCTGGAGAATCCCATGGATGGAGGAGCCTGGTGGGCTACAGTCCACTGGGTCGCGAAGAGTCAGATACTACTGAGCAACTTAACTACCTTAAAAGTCAAAAAGGATCATGAGTCCACTCATAAAAATGATTTGTTCTTCAGTTTTATCATGAATTACCTGACTAAAGGATGATTATGTATTGTATTATTCCTTCAAAATTATAGCACATTGTTCACTTTCCAGATTTTTATTTAATTGATATTTATTTAACATTGACTCTGTGCCAGCACTGCAAAGCCCACCCACACACCCTACACCAATTTTGTGACTTCATTAGAAACCACTTAATCAAGCAAATTCTATAGTTACCTCTATTTTACATCCTAAATTGGCACATTATATGTCGCCCTACTTAACACTATTAAGATTATCTCTTTTTTAAAAATTCTTGATAAACATAATTCCTGGCTTCCTCACAAAATAATTTAAATTATATAAAAACTGGAACTTTGTCTAATTTATCACTGTATTCTTAGCTCTTCGAGGAATATTAGTACTAGATATTCAAAAGACTCGTATTAAATGAAAATGATTTCAGTGGGTCTCAAAATAACTTGTCTTTAAAAGGCATTGGTGCGGGGAGCTGCCCGTCAGAACGGGGTCCTTTGTCCGAAGGACACAGCTCTGGGAGCTGCCTCAGTCCTTGAGGGTTTGCTTGCAAACATAGCTCTCTGTCCCGCCACCCCAGAGATTAGGCGCTTATTTACTGCAGGCACCTGGAGTTCTGTGCAAACTTCTCACGCACAGAGAAATATTATCTGGTGTAAGAAATAATAACAGGGTGCCATTCCCATGCTCTCAAGATTTCTTGTGACTGTTTGTAAGATGTGTAGGTCAAACAAAGAAAATGTTAACTGTCTTGTCTTTCTCACGCTCTTCTGTATAAATATGAGATGCTGAATAAAGTTGGTGTCAGACTGCGTCCCTTCGTGGAGACGTGTCTGAACCTCTCGACCCCATCTTTGTTGGAGATTTCTCTTGCTTTCGTTTCTTTTCTCAGCCCCGCCGTGCACGTTCTCGGGACCTGATCGACTTTGCCGTCTAGCACCGGCACATTGGTGCCATTTAAAGTAGATATTAGGTTTCCATTTTCTCATCAATGATTCGTTTCATTGGTTTTGTCATTTCAGATAACTTTCTTGAACATCAGATCATGGAAGATAGAAATAATGTTACTGAATTTATCCTCTTAGAACTTTCTATGGACAAGAAAGTCCAGATCCTCTGCTTTTTATTTTTCTTATTCTGTTACCTGGCTATTTGGTTGGGGAATTTGATCATTGTGATTTCTATTACATGCAGTCAGCTAATCACCCAGCCCATGTACTTCTTCCTTAACTGCCTTGCACTCTCAGATCTCTTCTACACCTCCACTGTGACACCCAAACTCATGACTGACTTACTGATGGAGAAAAAGGCCATTTCCTATAAAAACTGCATGACACAGCTTTTCACCACCCACTTCTTTGGGGAGGGGGGAATGAGGTCTTCACCCTCACAGGGATGGCCTGTGACTGCTATGTGGTCATCAGCAAACCTCTCCACGACGCCATCACCACGAACAGGCAAAAACGTCACTCAGTTCTCATAGCGTCGTGTGCAGGGGGATGTCTTCATTCTCTTGGTCTCTTTCTTCTTGCGATTGTTTTACCTTTCTGTGGCCCCAGTGAAATAGACCACTATTTCTGTGATGCATATCTTTTGTTGAAACTAGCCTGCACTGATACACACAAAATTGGCTTTTTTGTCATTGCCAATTCTGGCTTGATGGGACTGGTGCTCTTTGTGGTTTTGATGGCCTCCTACATTTTGATTCTGTATAATGTGTGCACATATTCTGCAGAAAGCCGCCATAAAGCACTTTCCACCTGTAGTTCCCACATCACAGTCCGTGATCCTCTTTTTCACACCTGTCATCTTTGTTTACATTAGACCTGCCACAACATTACCAGAGGATAAAGTGTTTATGCTCTTCTACACAATTATTGTCCCCATGCTCAACCCGCTTATCTACACACTTAGAAACATGGAGATGAAAAATTCCATAAGAAGAGTTTGGTGCAATAAAAGGTTCTGGGAAGGGAGCTTAATGATCTGAAGGTCATTCATCTCTGACGCCAGTGACTGTCTTCTCATCACTCCCTCTGTTGCTGAGTCTCTCCTGCTAATGGGAACATCAGGCAGAATGTGTAAAAGCCAAGCCTCCAACAACAGCTTGCCTTCAGTGGTTCCTTCTTTATTTTCCTCTCAATGCGTTTTCCTTGATTTCACTTTTCACTAATAATCCCCTTTGCTTAAAAAAAAAGAAAAGGAAACTTTTTACAGAGTAAAAACACACTGAAAAATCTGGAGGGAGAGTGATCCTGCCTGTATTGAAGGCTAAACCTGGGGGAGACTTCGCTCTCAAAATACTTGGCCTCAAGGTATAAAAGGTAATAATATGTTACAAGGTAAAAGACAGTTAAAGAATCCACCTGCTAATGCAGGAGACACATGTTCAATCCTTGGGCCAGGAAGATCCTCTGGAGAAGGAAATGGCTACCCACTCCAGTGTTTTTGCCTGGGAAATCCCATGGAGAGAGGAATCTGGTGGGCTACAGCCCATGGGGATGCAAAACAGCTGGACATGATTCAGCGACTAAACAAAAACAAAAAGGCAGTTATAGGAAAATAAGAACAATCACATACTGCAAACTCCTTTCAGAACTATATACCTAGCCTCGTATCCTACAACTCTAGGTTTCTTTTAATCAAGTACCTAGAGATTTTTTTGTGTGTATTTGTGAACTGCTATTATTTTACTTAAGTGAAAAGAATATATAGATCTAAATACAACATAGTGTAAAGTCCAGCCTTATAGTCGACATGGCAAGTCTTACAGTCTGAAAAGCAAGTCACTGTGTGATCTGTTTGTGAAGTAACATTGTAAGTATTGGGGGAAATATATGTGTGTATATATATATATATATATATATATATATACAAACTCATGCTATTTGAACTGGGTTTGATATTAAGTATACATGATCAAGGAATAAATAAACTACAACTGACTTTGCTACAAAAAAGAAGAAAATATAAATCCTTTAGTTCCTCAAAACAGATGATTTATCTCAAAGTAAAAGACTTTCACTTACTATCTAAATTCAAGTGTAGAATAATCCTAAAATAATATTTGACAAAATATAGATCAGACTCAGTGATGGGAATATATATATATATATATATATATATATTCTGCTGCTGTGCTTAGGTGTTTCTGACTCTGTGGCCACATGGACTGTAGCCCACCAGGCTTCTCTGTCCATGGGGATTCTCCAGGCACAAATATCGGAGTGGGTTGCCATGTTCTCCTCCAGGGGATCTTCCCAAGCCAGGGACTGAACCCAGGTCTCCCACATTGCAGGCAGACTCTTTACCAACTGAGCCATCAGGGAAGCCCAAGTATACTGGAGTGGGTAGCCTATCTCTTCCCCAGGGGATTTTCCCGACCCAGGAATCAACCAGGGGTCTCCTGCATTGCAGGTGGATTCTTTACCAGTTGAGCTACCAGGGAAGTCTAATGTGTATACATCCATACCTATAGGATTTTCATGATTTTCTAGGGCAAAGTATACATTTTGTTTGAAATACATTTTTAAGATTGCTGCATTTTCTTATGAAAATGTGCATAGTTTTGGATATAAAATGTAACTATTAATAGTATAGATTTGTATTCTATATAATGAGTTAAACTATATTTAATACTATAGATTTATTTTAGGTAATAGGATATTTTCTAATGTTTCTCTCTCAAAAAATGTAATATTTTTTAGAATTAATAGGACAGATGATGGATTTTAAAGAATCATATTATTACTATGTCATAAAAATGTTGTTAACTGTTCTCCACACAAAGATAGGCCATATTAATATTTGGCTATATTATGTGTGTGTCTCCTTCAGAATTTTCCACAGTTTATTGTGACCCACACAGTCAAAGGCTATGGCATAGTCAATAAAGCAGAAATAGACGTTTTTCTGGAACTCTCTTGCTTTTTCGATGATCCAGCAGGTGTTGGCAATTTGATCTCTGGTTCCTCTGCCTTTTCTAAAACCAGCTTGAACATCTGGAAGTTCATGGTGCACGTATTGCTGAAGCCTGGCTTGGAGAATTTTGAGCATTACTTTACGAGCAACAAAGATCTGTCTAGTCAAAGCTATAGTTTTTCCAGCAGTCATGTATGGATGTGAGAGTTGGACTATAAAGAAAGCTGAGGGCCGAAGGATTGATGCTTTTGAACTGTGGTGTTGGAGAAGACTCTTGAGAGTCCCTTGGACTGCAAGGAGATCCAACCAGTCCATCCTAAAGGAGATCAGTCCTGGGTGTTCATTGGAAGGACTGATGTTGAAGCTAAAACTCCAACACTTTGGCCACCTGATGAGAAGAGCTGACGCATTTGAAAAGACCCTGATGCTTGGAAAGGTTGAGGGGAGGAGGAGAAGGGGACAACAGAGGATGAGATGGCTGGATGGCATCACGGACTCAATGGACATGGGTTTGGGTGGACTCCGGGAGTTGGTGACGGGACGGGGAGGCCTGGTGTGCTGCAGTACATGGGGTCTCAAAGAGTCAGACACGACTGAGGGCCTGAACTGAACTGAATATGTATGTGTCTTATTTTTGTACTTGCAAGATACTTTGCAAATATTATTTTGCATATTTTGCTGAATATTTAAATGTCAAAAAAGAATGGTGTTTCAGAATTGTAAATAATCATCTTAAGGAGGCAGAAGTTATCAAAGTAACTGAATGAATATGTTGTAAATAATGTAAATCAACCAAATCTTACTTAATTTCCCAATTGAATTATCTCCTCAAGTGGATCAGTTGTTTGGAGTTACATTTTCATAAAGATCATCCATTCGTCTTCCCAGATAGTTGCGAATATCTGGTAATAACTGATATTTTTCAATATCCCCATCTCTGTGTTTGCTTATAGTGTTTAACAGCCTTCCATAGAGACCTCAGCTCTGCCTTCATGTGTAAATTAAGCAGAAACCATAATCCATGACCTTCAGCCATGAACTACGGAGTTTAATACCAGATATTTTGGGTGAGGAATTTTTAAAAAAGATGCTTACAATATATGCCATTCTTATCTCTCCTGTTAATAAATACAAGTACTAGGAAATAAAGAGGCCAGAATATATTGCTTCATTTCACAGAGACATCATTCATACAAATCTCTCTCTCTCGGAATGAGGCTTAAAATAAGACATTATTCTGCCTGCCTCATTCAGTCTGGATTCATGAGCAGTTCAGGTTGTGGGGTGGTGGTTGCTTTTCGCTAGTAAATCACACTGTATGAGAAAACTCATATATTGAGTTTAATTCCTATTATGTGGGGATTTCTTATGTTATGTCAGTTCAGTTCAGTTCAGTCGCTCAGTCGTGTCCGACTCTTCGTGACCCCATGAATCGCAGCACGCCAGGCCTCCCTCTCCATCACCAACTCCTGGACTTCACTCAGACTCACGTCCATCGAGTCAGTGATGCCATCCAGCCATCTCATCCTCTGTCGTCCCCTTCTCCTCTTGCCCCCAATCCCTCCCAGCATCAGGGTCTTTTCCAAAGAGTCAACTCTTTGCATGAGGTGGCCAAAGTACTGGAGTTTCAGCTTCAGCATCATTCCTTCCAAAGAAATCCCAGGGCTGATCTCCTTCAGAATGGACTGGTTGCATCTCCTTGCAGTCCAAGGGACTCTCAGGAGTCTTCTCCAACACCACAGTTCAAAAGCATCAGTTCTTCGGTGCTCAGCCTTCTTCATGGTCCAACTCTCACATCCATACATGACTACAGGAAAAACCATAGCCTTGACTAGACGGGCCTTTGTTGGCAAAGTAATGTCTCTGCTTTTGAATATGCTATCTAGGTTGTTCATAACTTTTCTTCCAAGGAGTAAGCGTCTTTTAATTTCATGGCCGCAGTCACCATCTGCAGTGATTTTGGAGCCCCCCAAAATAAAGTCTGATACTGTTTCCACTATTTCCCCATCTAGTTCCCATGAAGCGATGGGACCAGATGCCGTGATCTTCGTTTTCTGCGTGTCGAGCTTTAAGCCAAGTTTTTCACTCTCCACTTTCACTTTCATCAAGAGGCTTTTGAGTTCCTCTTCACTTTCTGCCATAAGGGTGGTGTCATCTGCATATCTGAGGTTATTGATATTATCCCGGCAATCTTGATTCCAGCTTGTGTTTCTTCCAGTCCAGCGTTTCCCATGATGTATTCTGCATAGAAATTAAATAAGCAGGGTGACAATATACAGCCTTGACGTACTCCTTTTCCTATTTGGACCCAGTCTGTTTTCCCATGTCCAGTTCTAACTGTTGCTTCCTGACCTGCATACAGATTTCTCAAGAGGCAGGTCAGGTGTTCTGGTATTCCCATCTCTTTCAGAATTTTATACAGTTTATTGTGATCCATGCAGTCAAAGGCTTTGGCATCGTCAATAAAGCAGAAATAGATGTTTTTCTGGAACTCTCTTGCTTTTTCCATGATCCAGCAGATGTTGGCAATTTGATCTCTGGTTCCTCTGCCTTTTCTAAAACCAGCTTGAACATCTGGAAGTTCACGGTTCGTGTATCGCTGAAGCCTGGCTTGGAGAATTTTGAGCATTACTTTACTAGCATGTGAGATGAGTGCAATTGTGCGGTAGTCTGAGCATTCTTTGGCATTGCTTTCTTTGGGATTGGAATGAAAACTGACCTTTTCCAGTCCTGTGGCCACTGCTGAGTTTTCCAAATTTGCTGGCATATTGAGTGCAGCACTTTCACAGCATCATCTTTCAGGATTTGAAACAGCTCCTCTGGAATTCCATCACCTCCACTAGCTTTGTTCGTAGTGATGCTTTCTAAGGCCCACTTGACTTCACATTCCAGCATGTCTGGCTCTAGGTCAGTGATCACACCGTCGTGATTATCTGGGTCGTGAAGATCTTTTCTGCACAGTTCTTCTGTGTATTCTTGCCCCCTCTTCTTAATATCTGCTGCTTCTGTTAGGTCCATACCATTTCTGTCCTTTATCGAGCCCATCTTTGCATGAAATGTCCCCTTGGTATCTCTAATTTTCTTGAAGAGATCTCTAGTCTTTCCCATTCTGTTGTTTTCCTCTATTTCTTTGCATTGATCGCTGAGGAAGGCTTGCTTATCTCTCCTTGCTGTTCTTTGGAACTCTGCATTCAGATGCTTATATCTTTCCTTATCTCCTTTGCTTTTCACTTCTCTTCTTTTTCCAGCTAAGTCATACAGTGACTCACTTAGTGGCTCAGTCACACACTTGATAATGTAAGGAACAACACTTCTTGAAACAGGCAATATAGAAAACGATAGCAGTAATAGTAGAATCATAAGTAAGAAGTTAGGTCAAGAACTTCTAGTAGGTGTAGCCCAGTGACATCTCCATGTCATCTGACTTAGTTTGCTAAATGACTATAGCTTGCTGTTGATATCCTGGTTGTAGATCCTGAGCATCTGATCTTGATTCAAAGACTGGTTATTGAGATAAGCTTTAGAAACAAACTCAGAATGTCCTTTTTAACAACTTAATTAAACCTCTTAGCAATGTAACATAACCACAAGGAACTATCTCAGGAGTGCGTCTTAGTAAATACAGACCTTAACTTAAAAAACTGGAACTTAATATTCAGTGAAACATAATAGATGCCATAGGCCTGACATCAGTTAGGTGGATTTTTCTTTTAGAGCTCCCCAGTATACGTTGAGATTTCTGTATATGTCGGGAGACAGTCTTTTTATTTACCTGAGAAGGCTGTTCAGAACCCAAGTGTCTCCAGCTTCTGGAGGGATGAGGCAGAGAGAAAAAAGGTATAATTTTACCCGTAGGAGTAAATCACTAGATTGTTTTAAATGACCAGTAACTCGAGGAGAAGTGCTTCTTTATATCTGAAAACACAGAGTAAAAATCAACAATATGTCAGACAAAAAGTCGTGAAAATTGCGGTCATATTTAGCAGTCTACTCCATCCCATGCAATTGATCCCTTTGTTCTGCTGTCCTTGCCCAATGGCCAAGGACATCAGTGAAAGCAGTAGTCTCGAAGAAACTCATGAAGCTTTTGTGAATGCCTGTATGACCTGTCCAGCAAAGTGGGTGCCCTGATCACTGGAGATTGTGGAAAGCACCTTTTAACCATTTTTTCTATTCTGAGATATTAATTCTGAAGCCAGGAAAGGCATTATCAAATAAAAATGAGGTTTGTCAGGGAGCCAGGAAAAGCCAAGTGGCCACGTTGGACTTCTCATAGCCCCAACTCTTTGGTTTATGGCCATTTTTAATCCATTTTAAATTCACTGAAGAGGCGTTAACTTTTGTAGAAGCAGAATGAGCTTTGTTCATATGTGCTGTAGTCTGTTATCAAAAGCCACATTCCAAGAAAACTTTGTTCTTTTAATCAGTGAGAGAAAACCAAATTCCAGTTTGGTAACAGCTTATATTCACTGTGAAACAATAGTTACTCACTTAGTCATAGTCACAATAAGACTTCAAAGGCAGTTTAATGTCTTAACAAACTTGTAGCATGCACAAAACTCTTCTTTCACTTGCAACACACCTTTTTGCACTTTCTGTATTCGTCACTTCATTTGTCCACTTAGAGGACAGCCACCTGTACGTTTAGACTTACTTTGCTTTTCCTTAATAGAATGTAATTCCATTCCTTATTACTTTTTATTAAAAACACACATCTTACTTTTCTTCAGAAACCATGACTTGTACTTTACATCATCATTCTGTCGATTGGTAAGGATAAATCACCCAAAGTTATATCATTTATAAAAGTATCTGCACAATGTCTCTGTTAATTAGATCAATAAACAAACATCAGTATCATGTATCAATACAATAATGATTATTTCCCAGTTCACACAAGCCTCGAATTCATTTACTTTAATTTCCTTGAATTTAGAATTGTTTGATTTGTAAGCACTTACTTCTCTTTAGGCCAATTAATTAGAGCTCATTGAACCACTTAGCCTTTAGCAATTTTTTCCAAGGATGGAGACATACACCGAGACACACACAAATCTGGACAGACAGAAACCTCACAGTTTTCCACCTGAAATTTAAATTGTCTCTTTGTCCCTTTTATTTTCTTGGCTTGAGTTCCAGCTCATGGCTGGAGTCCCGGATCGAGTGGGCTGTGTATCTCAAGGACATGATAAGAGTTAACTCAGGTTTTTCCCCAGGCATGTTTCTGTTTCTCAGGCAGGATCAGAGCTCCCCAAAAGAGTATTTTCACAAGTCAAACTTTTAGTAATTACATGTGCAAAAGGAACCAGTTTTGCAATTTCAAAAAGATTCCATTTTACCTAGTTTTCTCCGGAGTCTAAAGAATACACATGGCCATTCAGGGTTCAAAATGTCATTTCTCCTTCATGTAGTCATAGCTTCATAGCTAAAATTTAAACCAGAGAGTGCTCAAATTGGCTCTGATGACAGGGGTAGACTGATCGAGAAGATGTCCCAGCAGGGATTATCTCTCTGGGCAGGTGAGGTCGTCTCTTAAAGCAAAGAAACCCCATATATAAGGGATTTTTAGGCCTTGAGGATCAAAATTATCCCAGTTTTTCAAGATATTATTCAAGGGGGGGTGGTGGTTCTGGACTGTTAGGCCCCATCTGTAAGAGAGAAAAAAGCAGTGCCCAGTGCCATGGCTTTTTTCTACCAGAGGTGTCTGCCCCTGCTCTAGACGGGGTTGGAGACTGATTTTCCACCTAAGCTTCCTTCCCTGGCCAGAGCTAACCTGTCTCTTACAGGTGAAGGTGTCCTACTCCCACCCCCCCTCATTCTACCACCCAGGCATGGTGGAGATGCACCAGGGTTAGACCTGATGGCATCCCAGATTGATGTCCAGGTCCTCACCATTAAAACCTTGGTTTGATTTCCCTTTTATTCCGGCACCACCTGGGGTGGAACAGAGTAGTTTTCCGGATGCTCGCCGAGCCAAGACCACTAGGGGAAGCACCCAACTTCTGTGTACCTGCGCACATTCCTCATAACAGTATAAGTGGCAAGTCATAAAGGGATGAACAGAAAACCCAAGACATCCTCCTGAGAGTGGCCACACGAGTCTATTTAATAACAAAGGAGGCGATGGAGGGCCCGCCTGCGAGGAAAAACTAATCCTTCATATGCATGGAGTGCCAACATCATCCTTTTGATTCCTGTCCCTCAGACTGTACAAAAAGAATACCTAAGGAGTTGAGACAAGAGCCACTGGAGGGCTTCGTCTGCTCTGCTAAGAGCTAGCGCTACTAAGGGAAGAAGCCCAATGCGCTTTCAATCTGCCCAAATCTGGGGTGTCCCAATCTGTGTCCTCAGGAATCTCATGCTCACCAGCAATGCCTCAATCCATATAGTCCAGAGGCATAGCCACGACAAGAACTTGCCTGTGTGTCTGTGGGGTCAGGATGGTGATTTCCAGTCTGAGAGATGTCCCTGGAGCTAGAGCTCCAGCTCGCTCCCTAAAGTGCTCCTGTCTGCAGTGTCCTGTAAAACTTGGAATGGGGGCCTTGCTAGAAAAGCACAATAACAGCATGGATTGCAAGTCCCTTGAAAGTCTACAATCCGGCACACGAGGTTAATAACTTTAATTCCCCAAGCAGATATGAAATGGTCAGAGGGACCAGGAAAAGCTGACTGGGGAAAAGAAGTTCAGTCCACATGCTTCTGATTTAGTAAAGTAGCTGCTGCTGCTGCTGCTGCTGCTGCTAAGTTGCTTCAGTCGTGTCCGACTCTGTGAGACCCCAGAGTTGGCAGCCCACCAGGCTCCCCCGCCCCTGGGATTCTCCAGGCAAGAGTACTGTAGTGGATTGCCCTTTCCTTCTCCAATGCAGGAAAGTGAAAAGGGAAAGTGAAGTCACTCAGTCGTGTCCAACTCTTAGCGACCCCATGGACTGCAGCCTACCAGGCTCCTCCGCCCATGGGATTTTCCAGGCAAGAGTACTGGAGTGGGGTGCCATTGCCTTCTCCATAGTAAAGTAGAGACCACAGTAAACGAGCAAAAGAATCTCAACTCCGAGTGTTCTTACCTTGTCTTGAAGATCTTGGACAAGCCCCCAAGATGATAACCTAGCAGTCAACGGTGACCGATGCCACTGGATTCATGGTGTCTGAAGAAGAAGATATTACTCTGGGGCCAAAGACAGTCTCAGTCATTCAGAGCTTTGTGTATATTTTATTTAAAGTGAAGGTGACAGAAAAAGCTTCTGACACAGACATCAGAAGGGGCTCACTAATTTAAGTGGGGCCATATATACGTCTCAACTAGCCTCTGAGAATAGACAAAAAACATCTCAAGGATGTGAGCGTTTTGCCCAGACCCTTTCCTATAGCATACATCCAAAGCTCAAAAAGAGGAATGTCCTTGAACCTGAGATACTGCTCCCTACAATGCCTACTTGTCTTAGGCCAAAGAATGTGAAAAAGCAAGCAAGCTTGCCTCCTCCTTAAAGGGGCTTTAGGCTTGGACTCTTTATCAACCTGCTGGGACAGGTAAGTATACAGTTAAAATCAGAAAACTCTAATGTGGTAATGGTGGTGAGTAAAGCATTTGTATAACATACCACTGATAACTCATATAAGTATATCACTTATAAATTCAGTATGAAGGTCAAAAGATAAAATATCAAAATAATGATAACTACAAAATGAAATAATGGAACCATGTTTGAAGAATTAGATGACAGTATGATACTAAGTCAACAAACAGAGAGACCCAATGAAGAGCTACAAATTATTTTTTTTAAAGGAAACTAACATAAATTCTGGATTTGAAAACGAAAATAATTGAAATGAAAAATTGATAGGTTCAATAGCACATATGAGATGCTGGCAGAAATAATCCATAAACTTGAAGATGAATTCATAGAAATCAATGTAAAAATAAAGAGAAAAAAATGTTGAGGGAAAATGATCTAAGGCATCCATTCATTACACCATCGAGTATGGAAGGAGAGAGACTCTCAGAAAGCAGGGAGAGAAAGGGGAAGGAGTAAAATTACTTGTAGTCGGAATGGCTGACCGGCAGGTCAGAGCGAAAGGGAGGCGCAGCGCAGGGCTCTTAGGGCGCCGGGCGGCAGCGGCCTCCGTCTAAGGCCATAGCACCCTGAACGCGCCCTGTCTCGTCTGATCTCGGAAGCTAAGTAGGGTCGGGCCTGGTTCTTACTTGGATGGGAGACCGCCTGGGAATACCGGGTGCTGTAGGCTCTTTGCCTTCCCTCTCCTTTAGCCCCCGCCCCCACGTCCCAACTCTTGGGCTCCCGGACCCCAACCCCTCCTGGGGGTGGGTGGCCAGGGCACCGACTCCCGCTGCAGACCTGGGGTGCCTCCGCACGGCCCGCGAGCCCCTCTGCATTTGGCTTCCAGGAAACCAGAGGACCGTCCCGCGGGTCTCCGTCTGGGGCTCCCTTGGCGTGCCTCAGGCAATCCCCGGGGGGCTGCACCAGCTCCAGCCCCAGCCCCAGCCCCAGCCCCAGCCCTACCCCCAGCCCCAGCCCCACCCCCACCCCCCCATCCTTGCAAGCGAACGCCCGAGCTCGCGCGCATCTGCGTGCACACACAGATATATGTGCACAGATGGTGCATGTATCTTGTTCAGTTATACTTTTGGTGGATATGTGCCTGGGAGTGGGACTGCTGAATCATATGGTACTTTTAGGTTTAGATCTTTCAGGAACCTCCATACTCTTTTCCATAGTGGCTCTACCAACTCACATTCCTACTAACGGTGGAGGCGAGTTCCCTTTTCTCCACATCCTCTCCAGCATTTGTTATCTACAGACTTTTCCATGAGGACCATTCTGACTAATGTGACGTGGTACCTCGTTGTAGTTTGGAGTTGAGTCTGTCCAATCATGAGTGATGTGGAGCAAGATGACCTTTTTAAAATGCAGATGCAATTCTATCACCTCCCTGCTCCAACTGCTCTTGTATTTTCCCATCATAGTGAAGATATGACCAAATCCCTTCATTGCTTGGTCCCCACTTTCTTCTCTGATTTCTTTTCACTGGAATGCCTTCTGCACTCTTTTGGTTCCATCCCATAGGGCATTTTTTCATTTCTTTTCCTTGTCACGTAGCCTTCCAAGATGCTATTTTACCTGCCTGAAATTCTTCCTGCATCTCAACCCTGGTTTACGTTGGTTCAACCTATGGATCTCAACTCAATTATTAGTCTGAAAAGCCTTCTCTGACACCCAGTTTTTGGTGAGGGAAGAGGCCCCTATAGAAGTTCTCAAAGGATCTGCCTGTTATTTATCATTAGATTAGTCTCAGGGAAAGAAGGAACTGTGTGTCTTCTCTCAGGATTCTATTTCCAGAAACATATTACATGCCTACTAGCTCATAGTAGGTGCTCAATATTTATTCAGTGTGTGAAAGACAGAAAAGTTCTGTGAAGCCTCAACTTTTCACTTGGCTCAGCACTTTTGATCTCTTTGTATCTTTGTCCATCCAGTTCTTTTCTTTCTTCTGTTGATGTGCACACTATATTCAAGGCATGATCTAAGGCATGAAGACATATCAATAAATATAGGTTCTTGCTTTCCAGGAACTCGTACATCAGATTTCTATAATTCAGGGTTTTTTTCTTTAATGCTCTAGAACAATGTGAACTTTTAGTATTATCCATTTTCATTTCAAAGAAAGATCATTTTACTTACATAGCAAAGGTGGAGACCTTCCAACTTTCAGTCCAATACTTATACCTTTACCATTTCAGGCAAGTCTTGTGGTTCCTTCTGGAGGTGTGCGGCTCTTCCAGAAATGTGAAGATCTTCCATAGTCCTCAGACTTTGGTGTGATTTGAAATCATCAAGAAAGTTTCCAGGTATAGGTTCCAGACCACCACCTCAAAGAGTCAGTAGCGAATGGAGTGGATTCCAGGAACATGCATTGTTAACCAGCATCACTGGTGATTCTGTTGCTACAGACTCAATGCAGTGGGCAGGGCCTGGACTGCCCACTGGGTCTGATGTGGAATGGAAAGAAGGGCTTCCCCCCTCCACTGTTTCTAGCCTTGTGACTAGAAACGGTCCCCAAACAAAAATCAGACAAACAAGATAATCCCAGATGGTAGTCCATGAGATGAAGGAACTAAGCAGCTGGTTGAGATGGAGCCAAGGGGAAAGGTTGCTCTTTTTTTCTCCACCTCTACTCCTTTCTTCCTTGATGCCTTAGTGATTCATCGTGGAGATTTGAAATAAAGTTCACAAGAGTCATATTTGTCGAATAAAGATTTTGCATTGAACCAACTCTAAAAAATGAAGAAAGTTTCACCTGCCACATGTTTCTTTTAAAAAGTCAATTGCTTTTCAACTCTGGGGTTTCTCCATTGCCTTGTTCAAGTAGCCTTAATCGGAAAAATAAAATATAACTAAATAAAGATTTAAATATACCAACAAAGGAAAGCTTCCGTTTCTTAAATCATCTTTCCACTTAGTAGAACACTAGCTCTTTTCTTTGTGTTTTGACTAGGCAATTAGTTGTATCGTGGCTCAGATGGGAAGGCATCCGCCTGCAGGAGACTCAGGTTTGATCCCTGGGTCGGGAAGATCCCCTGGAGAAAGAAATGGCAACCCACTCCAGTATTCTTGACTGGGAAATGCCACGGACAGAGGAGCCTGACGGGCCACAGTCCATGGGTAGCATAAAAGTTGGGCACAACTGAGCAACTAAGAGCAGAAGTATTTCCAAGGGCCACATTCAAGAGATTTGGAACTCTTGCTTGACTCCCTCATGTTGACCATGTTGACTAGGCAGCAGATAGCAGCTGATTCATCTGTACAATTAAAAAAGAATGTGTCATTCTGTTCTATACTTTTCTGTACTGTAGGCAGAGACTGTACAGAGCAGATGTCTGGACTTGTACAGGACTTTCGGTCCTTTAGAGGATTACAGTGGCACCATCAATGCTTGCCAGAGGTGGCAGGAAGGCGGCCCTGGAAGTTTGAGTCCAGACATGTCCAGTGTTTTAGACTCATATATCAGATGAGTCAGAGTGCATTTACCCTTCACTATGTCTCCATAGAAAGTTGCTTTGGGTTTGGAGGTACACACACACACACACACACACCCTGCCGCCGAGACAGGTCAAGAGCTAGAAACCACAGGTAAGGGAGACGGAGAAAGAGGGAGAGAGAGACAGCAAGAGGACACGCAAGCTTCCCAACCCCCGGCCTCCACACCCTCCCCCTCCACTCTGGGTATCCACCCGGCCCCAAGTCGACCCGACCCCACCCTCACCCACCGACACACTCACACACACTCTCACACACTCACCCTCTGGCCTGGGGGTGGGGGCTGGGTCTCGCCTTAGGTAGCCAGGCCGAAGGGGACCTTTGAGACCTCGGCTTCGAGGAAGTCTTGGGGTCCCCACGGGTGACCGCCAGCCCCAGGGCACCGCGTCCAGCCGGGGCCCGGCCCAAGGCTGACGCCCCCTCCCTTGGGGAAGCTGCTTCTTCCGTGTGGCCTTCCTCTGAGGTGCGTCACGGGCTGTGCCAGTGTGTCTGTCTCAGATCTGATGCCATCCTCTCTCCCCTGTCTGTCTCCTGTTTGCTGTCTCTCTGTCACTCGCTCTGTGTCTCCATCTGTCTCTGCTTCCCTGTGTGTGTGTGTGTGTGTGTGTGTGTGTGTGTGCACGCGCGCACATGCGTCTGTCTGTCTGTCTGTATCTCCCTCTCGCAGTCTTGGAGTCTGTCTCTGAACTTTCATCTCTTTCTGCCTCTGTCTCTCCTGACACCCGGCGGCCCGTCCGTTCCTCTGGCCCCAGCCTCTCACAGGTGCTATGGCTCTGGCTGACGAGCTTGCGACGGCGGGCTGTCGACTGTCTGTGTGTCTGTCCGTGTGACTGCCTGTCGCTCGTTTGCTCTCTCAGGAAGGTTGTGTGCTTGTCCGGAGGCGTGGGGGAAAGTGGGGGGGGGGGCCTCGGTAGGGCGAAGGGGCGGGACTGAGGCGCTCGGGAGGACTGCGCCTCCGTGGCTCCCGGTGGGTTTGGGCACCGGGCAGGTGTCCGGCAGGATGGGCGCTCAGGGCCCTGGCTGGGCTGCGCCTAGGCCCACAGGAGGCTCAGAGGCCCGCGGGCCGCGGGGGAGCGGGTGGCGGCGGGTCCGAAAGCCAGACACCTCTGGGCCGCACGGCCCTGAGCAGCGAACGGGATCCGGGGAGGCCCGGTTCGCCGAGCGCAGCCGGGCCTGGAGAGGCCTGGGGTGGGAGGGCACCGAGACCTCCGCGCCCCTCAGCCCACCCCCCAGGCCCCGCACGCACGCACGCACGCACGCCCGGCATGCCGCTGGGGGTCCTGGAAGCCCTCCGGGCTGCCGAACCTGGCCAGGCGTTTGCTGGCCACGGGGCGGCGGTGTTCGGGGGCGTGGCGGCATTGGCCGGCCGGAGTCTGGTCGCGGGTCCTTCGGCTCAAGTACAGCGCGCGCCCCCGGGGAGAGGTGCGGCCGGCTGGCCCGACCGGCAGGTCAGAGCGAAAGGGAGGCGCAGCGCAGGGCTCTTAGGGCGCCCGGCGGCAGCCGCCTCCGTCTACGGCCATACCACCCTGAACGCGCCTGATCTCGTCTGATCTCGAGGGCTCACATTCGATGGTGGGCTTGTCATCTCGTACCTCTTTCTCGTAAAGCTGGCAGCTGAGGGAATGAGGGAAGTGTAAAATTGAATAACAATAGACTATGTGGAATCTGTGAATCTGGACCTCTGTGAATCCCTAGGTCTAAGGAGAGACTGGCAGCTGCCGATGTGGAGTATCTGTCCCCATGACCACGTTTACGTTATCAAATGTGCCATTGACCGCCCTCCCCCCACCCCGAGGGGCAGGGACCCCCACGTGGCAGCCTCCAGGCTCGCTCTCTCCAGCTCATCCACCCTCTAGAAGTTTCCCCAGACCCTCAGTAGGAGTGGGCACTGCTGCGGGTGTGCGTTGTGTGTCCTCGTGCCCCATGTGACGTTGCACGACTAACCGCACTCTGTGTTTGCACCCTTCCTCCCGCGCTCATGGGACCAGGCAGCGTGGCGGGAACGCAGGGGCTGGATTCTGCTCCAGTCAGGACTTGCTCCTGATGTGCTTCGGGGTGAGTACAGGCCGGCCTGGTCCTGCGGGGGCACGGAGCCCACGCCCCAGGGAGTGGAGGGTCAGCGGGTCTCCGGAGGTTAGCCTGGGAGAACCCTCACAGCAGAGAACGTGACCTTGGTGCCCCACTGCCGCCGGAGTGGTCAGAGCATGGCCAAGGCCCCTCGCATAGGGACGCGTGGGTATCCCTCCCACAGTGGCAGTGCTGCCGGCCACGCCCTGCGTGCACGTTCTCGGAGGGAACAGGGCCCAGACCGTCAGGGTTCACGAGGCTGCCCTGCCCTGGACCTCTCCGTGCAGAGGCCAGCATTTCACACGGAGGTGCACCGGCATCTGGGGCTCGGCGGCCACTAAGGGGCCACCCTCCCTTGCAGGTGCTGCTCTGGGTGGTCCTCTGGTGGGTCCGGCCCTGGGGCCCAGCCCTGCTCGAGCAACTCTGAGGGCAGGAGGCTGTCTGCTCTGTCCTGTTCACATCTCAGCTAGAAAGCTGGATTGGGCTTTTGAGGGTTTTTTTTTACCAGCAGCTTTTAGCTGTATGTCAGAATCAAGTCAGCCACAGAGTTCTCTCCTTGATCTGCTTGGTCCTCCATGTTTCTCTGAATTCTCAAAGCAGCTGAAGCCCCAAATGGGGTAGGGGGTGGGGGTGTCAGGAGGGGCAGGGGCTGGGGGCACCAGCTGCCAACCCAGGACTGACTTTTCTGTGTGTTTGTTTCCAGTTTACCTGCACGAATTCTCCAGATGTTTATACAGCATCCAGTATACAGCAAAGACTACATTTTGAACTCGATGTCATCTTTACTCTGTTAATACTTGTTACATGGATCCGAAGATATTACAGGGTTTTTAATTAGTGAAAAATTCATGAAGACCATAGAGAAAAAATATTTTAGAATTTAATGTTTCTGATATTTATGTAAACTTATGACTTCATTTATAGAATTACTTCCTTTTTCTTGTATATTCAGGCTATGAATATCCTTTCAGATCCATTCATGTTCTGATACCTGGTTTCAGTCTTTCAAATGAATGTACTGTAGTGCTTGTCTGTATAAATCCTATGAACAAACACAGGGCTTTTGTAAATGATGCATTTATTGTCATTATTCTTGTTTTTCAATGTTAAACCATGAGAGAAGGGGTTTTCCTGAGATTGTAAAATCATCATGACACGGTGTGCATTATTATCCTTCCAGAATGTAACCAAGCTCTCCAACAATCACTCTGAAATAAGCAAACTTAATTTCAACCAATTGTTGGTGGATGTTAACGACTGGCCTAAACTGTACTTTTTCTAGCAAGAAATGGTTTTTGTCCACAGCGTGAAGTGATTTAAAGGTACTGGGTGTTAAATGTGAGCTTCTAATGCAATTTGGGCTGAAAGGATGCCTAGAAGACGACTATGAAGATCTCTCCTGTAACCTAGTCTCTGTGGACCCGGATCCCTCCTCTCCCGTGAGACTCTTTGGGGACCAATTGCGATGCCCTGCACCTGCTGCAGAGCCATCGAGCTGGACAGTGAAGGTGCCACTTCCCAGACAGACAGGGTAGTGCAGCTCTGACAAAGGCCTTATTTTTATGTAAATCATCTTTTTACATGTTTGTAAACATGTGTAAAGAATGGACCTAGGCGTACATTTTTAGATTGTGATGACATAGCCATTCTGGATTGTATAAATAGCAAATGTAATCTTTACTTTTTCAGCAGCACATTAAAAAAGCCAGCAAGAGATGCGTTCAGGTCACAGTGTGATATTTATTATGCAGCTGGTATCTTGGTAGACAGAGACAGCATGTCTCTTTACATGTGGGTTCCGCCTTTAATTTACTTGTACAATTCATTGTTATCATTCTATTTTCCTATTAATCTTTTGTGAACTTCCCGAATATGTGACAAAGTACGTACAGTCTACTTTTGAACTATTTTTATCACAGTATTATTTATTGCTTTCTTTCAATCAGGTACTGAAGCAAAATTTCCCAGGGCCAATAAAGAGTGCCGAGGGTAAGCTGTACTCTCACTGAGAACAGACCAGAGCTGGTAATGGGAGCCCGTGTCATCCCACGGACATTCTCTTAAGAGAAACGGACGGATGCAATGGAAAGGCCAGAAGGCGGAAGCATAGGTGTCCCTAGAGGGCGCCCGACGGTGTGTTCATTCCCTTGGCTCCGGAGACAAGAGGCTCCATCACTTCAGCATCTGCGGGGACAGGGCCCCTCTGCTGCTGAGGCGTGGGCAGCGGGCCGAGGGTGGGAACAAAGTGCAGGTGTCGAGGCTCGCCATCGGTCACAGGGCGGGGTGTCCGAGGGCAACCTTGACGGGGACCCGAATGATGCACCCTAGTCCAGCATCAGGTCCTCCCTCAGCATCAGACCCTAGGTCCAGCATCAGACCCCAGTCCAGCATCAGATCCCAGTCCAGCGTCACGGCCCTAGTCCAGCATCAGGCCCTCCCCCACCCTCAGACCCTCCCCCCACCTCCGACCCTTCCCCAGTATCAGGCCCCCCACCTCCAGTATGAGGTGTGGCAGCCCTAACTTGTCTGGTACTCCTGAGCACACTCAGGCAGCCCCAGAGCAGCAGGACAATAGCTCTGGCAGGAGGTGCATCTTTAGGAATCACCTGCGGAGCAGCAGCAGCTGGCGTTTGTTTCAGGTCAAGGAGAGACAAAGAAAAGGCACTTGTGCAGGAGGCAGTGGACGTTGTGTGCACGTTCCCCAGCTCTGCTTCCTCCCCGTAGGGGCTTTGCTCTCCTGCTCTCTCACAGGCCCCAGGGTGGTGTCCTTCCAGATTCACGGTCTCCTTGATATCTCAAGCCCAAGTCCTGAGTTGCGTCCCAGTCCGGTGTGGCAGAGGGCTGGGAACACCCAAGCTCAAGGGCTGAAAGGATCCCAGGGGGACAGCCGGGCCCCAGCAAGTAGCAGGGCAGGGCATGAGGGTGGCCGCCCACAGAGGGCCCCAGAGCAGCACTGGAAGGAGAGCGGTGATGCCTGAGCTCACTCGGGGACGCTGCCCGGCCTGGCACTCAGAGAGGTTACTGCCAGCAGCTCTGGGGATGCAGGAAGCCCGGTGAGTGACACCACGCCACCCAGGCCGTGTGGTGGGCACTGCTGACCATGGCCTCGGTTTTCATTCCGGTTCCAGCTGTCCCTCCAAGGGCTGACGGGCTCCTCTTCCGAATGGCACAGATATTTCCTCTATGTGGGTGAACGCATCCCTTGTTTCTGTTGGCGCTGTTGTCGCTCATCGTGTGTTTTCCTCTTTACAACCTGTGCTTGCTGCTCTTCCAGTTTAACTTAGGAGCGGCCCTTATGTTCTGCGTTTCTAGTTGTCAGCATTCACTGGGGCTTTCCAGGTGGCGCTAGGGGTAAAGATCCTGCCTGCCAATGCAATAGATAACGAGAGATGTGGGTTCGATCCCTGGGTTGAGAAGATGCCCTGGAAGAGAGCATGGCAACCCACTCCAGTCTTCTTGCCTGGAGAATCCCATGGACAGAGGAGCTAGCGGGCTACAGTCCCTGGGGTCGCAGAGTCAGACACGACTGAAGCAGGTTAGCACACACTCAGGTTTTAGTTCAGTCGCTCAGTTGTGTCCGACTCTTGCCACTCCTTGGATTGCAGCACTCCAGGCTTTCCTGTCCTTCACTATCTCCTGGAGTTTGCTCCAACTCATGTCCATTGAACCATCATGCCATAGAGCCATCTCATTCCTGTTTCATCCACGAGAGAGGTGGCTGGGGCTCGGCAAAGTGCCTGGTCCCACTGGGTGGGTGTGAACCTGCCCTCACCGCTCCCTAACCACGTGACTGTCACTGTGTCCTCCTCTGTGAATCGGGAGGGGGCAGCACCTGCTTGCTAAGGCGCACACAGCATCTGGTACATAATCAATGCACCATCCATCTATGCATTGTATTTACTAATAATAGGGATAGCATTTAATAATCTGCTCCTTTTTCTCTCTTGTCACTTAGCTGTGCTCCAGACCACATCTGCTTTACTTACCCCTGTACATCCCACACCCAGCACAAACAAGACTCAACAAATTTGTGGCTGAAGAGGCAGGAACATATGCTGTCTGTCCTCAAGGAGAGGAAGCTGAGTGATATGGGGGCCTGATGATAACCCTGTGTGATGAGGGGACCCCAGGAGGACCTGTGTGGCTGTGGGGTGGGGTGGGGGCATGGGCAGAACCCCTGATGAGCTCCTGGGGATGGGGAAGGTGGCAGGAAGGAGGGCGGGCTGTTCCTTGTGGGGTGTCCACAGATTGTACCTCACCCCTCACTGAGGACCACTTAGGCCGTTTCCAAACACATGTCACTGTTAGGATGAAACAATCATTGCCCAGCTCCTACTCAATCAATTGCGTAGAATATGTTTCTAGCACTGGAGTACAATCATCTGCTTTATTCATTCCATGCTCCATTCATCCACCCATCCAGCCAGCCATCTGTTCATCCATCCACCACTCACTAATCCATCCATCCATCCACCCAACCATCCACTCATTAACTCAGCCGATCATCTCAGACCCATTGAGAAGACAGACGCCTCCTCCACTCCTGCTCCCAGGAGGACCCCCAGCATGATTGACAGGAGCCTCGTGGGGACGACGGGGGAGACACAGAAGGGAGATGCCTGCAGGCCCTCCTCCCTCTGAACGGTGAAGCACCCACCTGGTCCTAACGCCTCCTTGCTGGGGTGTTCAGGCCGGCCCTTTTCCTTCTTGCGCAACAAGCGGCTGATGGAGGACTTGATGCCCTTCTTCTTTGGGGCTTTGTGCAGCGAGCCCTGGCTGCTGGTGCTGCTGCTGGGGTTGTTCCCGGGGCTGTCCTGAGAGCCTGTGGAGCTTCGGGGAGAGAAAACGACCTTTAACTGGCACCCTTGTGCAAACACACACCCCTCCACAAGAGCTACTGATAGAAACGGGCACCCAGCAACACCTGCGCCTCAACCTCGCAGCTGACAGTTGGAGTCTCCTTCACCAACCACACTCCACACAAGCAATGCAGGCTCCCGGCGTCAGACAACCGCACTGGGAAGCTGAGATTCTCTGCCTCGAGCTCTCCCGCGAGGAGGGCTTGACTCCAGGCCAGCTGGTGCAGAGGGCGCTCTGACCCTCCCTTAGGGTCGCTGCTCGGCAGGTGACGACGCTCCAGGAGAAGACGAGCTCCCCTGCTCTGGGTAGATCCCCCCGCCTCCCACAGGGTAACCATCCCCGGCCGTGGCAGGAGAGCGACGGTCACCGTGCAGGGCCGCTGGTCAGGTGACCACATGTGCCCTCCATCGAGTGCTGCCTGGCTCAGGACGGGAGCTCAGCAAGTGGTGGTCTGAATGAGGACAGTGTCAGTCACAGGAGGGGACAGGGTCTCCTGAGAGGAGACCCCTGCAGGAAAGGGAGGGACCCTCAAGAGCGAACCCGAGAGGCACGGGGCCGTCACCGTCAGGAACGTGCCCCAGGCCGGGCAGACCTCTACCAAGAGCGGGAAGAAAGCTCCCACAGGAGTCAATCTGTAGAGATGGACGTTTTCTAAAATCACTGAGGTCACTGAGCTCTTCTTCCCCAGCACCTGAAGTTCACCACTAAACACAGGCACCGAACTCAGTGGTATTCCTTTAAAATCATCCTTGCAACTCTTTCAAGACAAGAGGCGCAGGGCTCCTGAAACTGACGACGCACACACAGGCCGCTTACTTGTGGGCGTCCCTGAGGTCCTCGTGGGTGGCTGTGCGCAGCGCCCCCGTGTGCAGCCGGCCCAGCCGAAGGGACCGCGGCCAGGCGAGGGTCGAGGGTTCACATCTGATGGCGGTCTTGTCATCTTCTACCTCTTCCCGTAAAGCTGGCAGCTGAGGGAGTGAGCTAAGTGTCAAATTGGCTAACAATAGACTGTTCTGAAAAAGGCAATCACACAGGCTTTACATTATAACCAGAAACTTATTTGAAAATCTATTAGCTATGCTTTCCCCCAAGTACAAAAAAACCCTTGTTATAGCTTAATGCCATCTTAAAGGACTGTCTTGTTCAAAAAAAGTGGGGCTATGGGGCAGCGAGAGCATCTGACTGAGTGCAGAGACCCCGGACGGGAGCCTCCCTGCAGTCGGCCTCGGCCCTCCCTGGAATCCAGCGACCAGATGGCCCTGCGGGGCAGGACAGCAGAGCGATGCTGGCACCGTGGATCCTGCACGGCATGAACTGCCCTGATGACAGGACTGTGCTCATCGCCAGATGCTGCTCAGAAGCACCACAGCTAGAGTACAAAACCTCTCAGCAAAGCCGTCCAGACCTTTCTGTTTGAAGGAGAAAAAGACACAGCTTGTGCCACCATCCAAGATCATTTGTAGTGATGATGCAGGTTACTGGAACCCATGACAACAAGAGAAACACAGAAAAGGTACCTAACCCCTCCACGCGAACACCATGTGCCTGGATCGTATTTCTCGGTAACATACAGACTGGGGACTACCCACTGAAGTACTTACACGCCGTTCGAGTGTCATTTGCTCACAGTGGTTTCCATAAGGCACCCCCAGGTCTTCACTAACAGATGATCTTGTATCACCCTAGAGCGGTGGGAGGTTCAAAAGGGAGGAGATATATGGATACCTATGGCTGATTCATGTTGAGGTTTGACAGAAAAGAAAATTCTGTAAAGCAATTATCTTTGAATTAAAAAATAAACTAATTAAAAAAAAAAAAGAAGAAGAAGATGATCTCTCTTGGACTCCCAGCGTTTCCGCTGGTCCTGGGTGTGAGGAAAGGAAGACAGTGTGGGAACAGATTAACCCTGCAGGGTCCAAACAGGTCTCACTGATACATTTTGGTGTGTGGCTAAACCTGGGGAGGTTTTAGGAAACATGCATGGCATGTATTGTTATAAACAATGAGTGCGTTGTGTTAACCAACTAACCTGTGCCTTTTTGGTGGGATTCTGTAAAGAATACTGATCCCGTGCAGCCCCAGAGGAGCTTGGTGACAACAAAGTAACTTAGTGCAAAATACAGCTGAACTCATTTAACAGCAGCTGGATAAACTTGGCTCCCTCCCCTGAGCTCTAACAAGAACCCTCAGACAACAGAAGGCTACAAAGGCTAGAAATTTTCCACATGGAACTGAACAGGGATCAATCTCAAATTCAAGTTAAAATAAGCATTTATAAAAATCAGAAAACAACAACCAACAGAGCAGGGAAGTTACACACCTGGGTTGACTATGGACTCAGTGGAGACAAACACCTGCCTCGGAGTCAGGGCCCAGGCCAGCCCCTTCCCCCGGGCCTCCTCCTGAGGAAGGCCTCTGGGTCTGCAGCCTGGCTGCCCTCCCCCAGGATGGGAGCTGCCCCACTGGTGCCACATGTGGCTAGGAAGGGCAGTGCCGTGTCCTCGCTGAACAGGAGGGCAAAGCAGGCCACAGAGCGGGCGAGCGGCACGCCCAGGTCACCAACCCCAGGGGGACGGCGCTGCTCTGCTGTGCCCAGCAGAAGGGCTCCCGGGCACTGAGCCCCCTGAACTGGAGCACGGCCACCCCAGTCCTGCGGGAAGGCCCAGGAGTGCTCGGCCAGCGGGCTGGGAGCAGGAGAGGGACAAGGAAGGCCAGCCCTTGGGGCACTGGACTCCAACAACAGGGGCTCATCCAAGTGACCCGAGGGGAGAGGCAGAGAGCTCCCTCCTGATGCTCCCTCCATCAGGGATGCCGTGATGGACACGAGAGCCTCTGGAGGAAAGCGGGCTGGACAGCACCACGGTTAAGTGTCCAGGCTCTGATCAGACCAGTCTGCACACGTTGCTGGGTGTGAGAGCCTGGGCAGGGTGCCCGGCCTCCCTAAGCCTCAGTGTCTATGTCTGCTGAACGGGGATAGCAGTAGACTGGACCTCACCTGGGGATGAGATGACAGACTCGGAAAGCACGTGCCCGGCACACAGAGTCTCCTGCACACTGCTACCCACCATCATTAAATTGGCTTCCCGCAAATCTAACATCTATGGCTCTGATTCAGTCATTTCTTATATGAAAACACTAAGCGGAAATTCCATGGTGGTCCAAAGGTTAAGACTTGGCACTTTCACTGCCGGGACACTGGTCTGATCCCTGGTTGGGGAACTAAGATCCCATAAGCTGTGCAGCACGGCCAAAAACATAAGTACAGAAATTTTTAAAAATAATAAATAATACTATGTCTATTATAAACAAGCATGAGATGACCAGAAGGCCAACAAGTGGGAGAAAGGCACACTGTTACAATTGTCCCAACGAATGACCAATTTCCAACAGAACCATCAGCACATTTTAAGTGGTGGGTGAGTTTCATCACTTCCATTAAACCGTCAATTATTCACCAGGACATAACCACACAGTGTTCATTCACGTTAAACGATAAGGACTCTTCAATACTTCACAGAGAAACAAAGGCCTGCTAAATTACTCAATAGTTTACCTTTCGACGCTGCTTCCTTAAATCACTAGGCTGATAGGTGCATGCAAAGAAATGAAGAGAAACCAGATTTATTGCGACTTGGAAGCTAAAATTTCAAGAATCCCTAGAGGCAAATACAGTAAAGCAAAAATGATGGCAAACATGTAAGTGACATGAAGATTTAGAGAAATGTGACTGGAAACAGAACATTTTTTTGACCACAGAAGTTAAATAAGCTATTCGAGATTTACTAGAGAAACACTAAAAATTATTACTCAGGAAGATACCATTCTATTACAACATCATGATTTATTAAAGCACAGCATTCTGTACAACAAAGGGCCTTAACAGGTGTCTATTCTCAGCCAAATCTCTCTATAAGTTAGCTTCTCTTAATCAAAAACATGTTACACTTTAAATTAGTAATTTAACTGATGAGGAAGTTACCATAATACCTAGTTTAACATTGAACAAATCTAACCACCTCTTGGACATTCATGTAAAATCCTGACATAGAATTTGATTTAAAACTTCTCAAAATAAATTCATTAAAGCAAGTTCCCTGTGAAAATATGTAAGAATGAAAGCTAGTACAATAGCAGGTGCAGTCTTTACATTTTATTAACCATAGAAGATACTTTTTTAACGAGTCTAATAGAGACATTAACTGTGCAAAAGCTGATGAGATTTACAGTCTTAAATACAAGCACCAACACAGAAAGGATATTGTGTCAGTTCAGTTCAGTTCAGTCGCTCAGTCGTGTCCGACTCTTTGTGACCCCATGAATCGCAGCATGCCAGGACCCCCTGTCCATCACCAACTCTTGGCGTTCACCCAAACTCATGTCCATTGAGTTGGTGATGCCATCCAGCCATCTCATCCTCTGTCGTCCCCTTCTCCTCCTGCCCCCAATTCCTCCCAGCATCAGAGTCTTTTCCAATAAGTCAACTCTTCACTTGAGGTGGCCAAAGTGCTGGAGTTTCAGCTTTAGCATCGGTCCTTCCAATCAACACCCAGGACTGATCTCCTTTAGAATGGACTGGTTGCATCTCCTTGCGGTCCAAGGGACTCACTCTCAAGAGTCTTCTCCAACACCACAGCTCAAAAGCATCAATCCTTTGATGCTCAGCTTTCTTCACAGTCCAACTTTCATATCCATACATGACAACTGGAAGAACCATAGCCTTGACTAGATGGACCTTTGTTGGCAAAGTAATGTCTCTGCTTTTGAATACGCTATCTACGTTGGTCATAACTTTGCTTCCAAGGAGTAAGCGCCTTTTAAGTTCATGGCTGCAGTCACCATCTGCAGTGATTTTGGAGCCCCCCAAAATAAAGTCTGACACTGTTTCCCCATCTATTTCCTATGAAGTGATGGGACCAGATACCATGATCTTAGTTTTCTGAATGGTGAGCTTTCAGCCAACTTTTTCACTCTCCTCTTTCACTTTCATCAAGAGGCTTTCTAGTTCCTCTCCCTTTCTGCCTTAAGGGTGATGTTATCTGCATATCTAAAACTCTACTAATTCTACGCTTAAGAGGATCATTTCTTTATGTAAGCACAATCTCATTTATGAATTATACATGATATGTAGTTTAGGATCCATCTACATACATTATGCTTATAACTGCGTGCTGCTGCTGCTAAGTCGCTTCAGTCGTGTCCGACTCTGTGCGACCCCATGGACTGCAGCCTACCAGGTTCCTCCGTCCATGGGATTTTCCAGGCAAGAGTACTGGAGTGGGTTGCCATTGCCTTCTCCTGTAACTGCATAGTGATACACCAATTCAACTTACTGCTATGGGGGAAAAACACCATTTAATGAGACATGAAGACAAAGCACAAACCTGACTAAGGGGACACACGCTGTGGACCACAGCACGGCTATGACCAGAGCAAGTGAGGGGACGGGGGAGGGGAGATGGATGGGTAAACTACAGCCTCGGGGGCTGGGGGGGTGGGGATCTGGATTCATGACGACTAAGCAGACAACAGGATGAGAGAGGGAATCAAAACCAATGATGAAAGCAGACACACTGTCAGAGAACTCCAACAGCAAGGAAAACATGCAGAACTGTTCTTTTCCAAATATTCGGAAAGAAATCAAGCATGAAACCACAGAGAAATCATCAAAGAATTTTAAATATCAACTAATTAGCCAATGATGCAAATTATAAAAACAGTGTGTCAAAAGACCACAAAATGGACTAGTTACCACTTCACAGGCCGCTAAAATGATTCACGGTTAATTTAATTATAAGCTGACTAACAATGCAGCTAACATGCAATGGGTGGTAACAGAAAAAAGAGACAATACAAGTCCAGTTACAAAGCAGGATGTTGTACACGTGATTTCATGGGGTGAACAGCAATGCACTCACAACACCTAAGCTAAACACGCAAGAAAGCTGGAACATGTGCTTTAGAGCCACACACTCTGTCACCAAAAGCCCTAGGTCGTCATCCCAGTTTTAGACTCAGAAAAGTGAGGCAGCCCGACGTCTTCCCTGGGGCCCTGGGCCCTGGGCTTTTAACCTGGTTTCACACGCAGAGCTGGCCTGAGCGCGTGGCCAGGTCCATCAGTAAGCAGACCAATGTAGATTCTTGGTTTTGTTCCCACCGCATGCCCTGCACCCTGTAGCCAGGCATCCCCAGTGGAAAATCTGCTGCACGGCTTTCCCATGCCATGAGAGCTGCCTATGGTTACTTTCACGAAGCTGTCTGCTCCCTGAGAACAGAAACTTCCCTGCAGCTGCTGTGCCCTGCACAAGGCCAGGCCCAACGTTACAGAGGCAGGCTCTGGCTGAGTTCATGATGACGTGCTAAGTGGTGGTCCAAATATCAAGACTAATTTGTCGCTGTGCCATTGTGGAATGATTAAAGACGAGGCAGTTTAAAAACTTTTAGACCTCTGAGCGTAGCAAATGTACCTGATTTTCTTCTGGGTATAAAGAGAAAAAACAAAAAACAAACAAAAAACAGCATGCTGGGGGAGGGATGCGGCAGGGAGGAGGCAGTCACATACCAGAGTCATGATGCCCAGCTGGTCTCCCTCCTGCGCCAGGCTCTGCTGCCTCCTTCTGGGCTTGGGCAGGGGCGGGCAGGAGCCAGCATGCGAGGAGGTGGGAAGCAGGTTGAGGGAGCTCACTGATTTAAAACGACGGAGGCTGCCTAAGCTCCCCCTGCCCTCCCTGCTCTCAGTCTCCTCGGCCCGCTGCTCCGTGTTCTCCTTCTCTTCTTCGATCAACCTAAAATAGAATAAAAGGCGTCACCTGCCTCTGTCAGCAGAGGAACCTGTCTGGACAATAAATTTGTGTCATGATTAGCAAATTCCAGAAACAGTTGCTCAATTAACATCTCAGCCAAAAGGTTCTACCTTTCCTCTTTTGAATATTCTCAAACTTAGAATAACTTAGCCTTGAGTCTTACAAACTGGCCCTGACCATCCACGCTTGATTTCACTTATTTACTCTAACATTCTGAAGGGGCCCCGGTGCCAACTCTCTTTCCTGTGAAGAGATACCTCAAGTTGACAACCCTTGCCTCCCCTGCTCTCAGGGCAGAGATGCACGTCAAGTGCCTCAAGTCTTTTCCGCTGGGAATCAGGAACTCTGTATAATCAAAACAGCAATTCACAAACAAGCTGCAGTTTCTAAACACAAGTCTCCAGACCAGATGAAGTGCTGAGTTGATCATTTTTTTTTTTTTTTAAGGTTGTATACATACAAACGCATCACTTGATGAAGTTCTCCACCAGCTTTGTGTGAGTTTCTGGATTCATGTCAATGTGCTGCATTAACCTAGAATTCACAGTTTCTGCTCTTCTCCCCTAATGTGTGGTGGATGTTTTTATATAGCAGTTTAAATATACGATTATGCAAATACAATGATTTTCAAATTAAAATACAAGATTCTTACAGGAAGTAAACTCCAGCTGCACTTCAACTCATACATCTGCAAAGTTTTTCACTGTTGATAACAAGTTGATGGACAGAATTGACCGTTTACATCAAGTCAACTTGTCACATAAGGAAAAATGACTTTTACCTGAAAACTTGCTGTAAAAATAAAAATATTAATCTATAACCGTTCCATATTTCCTGCAGGGATGCAGAAAGACCATCTTTCTGAGCTCGTCTGTGCTCAAACACGGCCCACAAAGCTGTCTGTCTTGGCGTGAAATGGGCAGGTGACACCACCTGCGTTTGCTGGTTGTCCCGTTCACCCCCTGCCTCTCCCCCGGAGCCCCGCGCTCGGCCGACAGGAACGGGCACCTCGGCCTGGGCTGACGTGATGAGACCAGTCTGAGCAGCAGCTCTGCCTGGTCCTGTGCAGGGTCACCGGCCTGCGGCCACTCTGAACGTGGACTCGGGACACGGGCATAGCTGGGCAGGTGTGGCACCAGGCAGGCCTCGGGGCCCCCAGCCACCTGGCTGCACCCAGACCCAAGGCCCCCTGCTCACCACGAGGCAGGCCTTTGGATTCTATCCTGTTTTGAAAATTGTTATAACTGCCAAGATGGTGTCTAAAGAAAACATCTTAAATATACTGATGAGATGAGAAAAACTCAAACACATGTCCTTGGACCACTGTCTTACAACAAGCCAATCTTCATACTACATTAAGTTAAAAAGGAAAAGGCAGATCTGAGTGGGAATTTGCCAACCCCAAAACCCCAGCTTTCACCAGGTGGCTTTTCACCAGAACGTGGGGGGCTCTGAGGGACACAGGAGGGTCCACGGGCCGCAGGGGACACCGCCTCGGCACCTCACCCACCTTGGGGCTCAGAGCTGAGGGGGGACACCCCACAACGCCGCCCCCCCCGCCCCCACAGAGCGCTGACACCACACCGTGGACAGAACGCCCCGGCTGCCCGAGCTCTGTAATCAAGGGCCATCTCAAAACTGAAAATTCTTGAAGCAGACCTGAGGTCAGGTTTCTTACTATGGAACACTCAGACGTCCCTAGGAGAAGACAGCTCCTCAGAGAAACCGAGTTTCTGGGGACCTGAGTTCAGGATCACCCACCGGATCTCTTCGTTGATGGCGTCCAGCTGCTCCTGCATCATCACGGTCAGAGTCTTGGCATTGGCCTGCCTGCTGGGCGACAGCTGAGTGGCCGAGCTGAAGAGGGTGACCCTGTCGCCCTCGTCGTCAGACACGCCCTCGTCACTCTCAAACGCCTGGGCCACATCGGCCAGCATGCTGGCTTGCTGCGTGCGCTCCCAGTCCTGCTCCTTCGGGGTCTGCACCTGGGCATGAGAGGACCACGTCTCGTCAGCGACATTCAGGGCAGCTCAAGTCTATCAGGAACTGAACCCAATTTTACATGGAAGCCCTGACTGTGGATGAATGGGCCATGCTCATGAGACACTGTCATCTCTTAAGCGAACAGGACTCAAGAAACAGGCAGGGGGAGAATCCAGTTCCTAGATGGCCTGGTGACACCCAGGTCTCAGCGTGGACGGCAGGCAATCCTATGAGGTTATTCACAAGGGTGGGCTGAGGGAGTCAGAGACAGAAACCGAAAATTACAAAAATACATCCATGCCTCCATCAGCCAGGCTGGAAGAAAATAAGAAAAAAGAACCCTTCAGCTCGGCAGCCGCTGGGTCCCTATCAGCGGTCATCACTGGTACCGGTTCACCAGAGTGTGCCGTCCTCGCAGGCTCCCAGTCCTCCGTTTCCCAGGCTGGTCTGAACACCCACAGAGAGGCGCGAGCAGGGGCAGCCAGGAGACGGGAGGGCCAGCCCCTCCGCGGCTCTCCTCTCGGGACACAGGCCTTCGGGCTGTTCTGGGGGATGGCTCCTCGCACCGCAAGGGTGGCTCTGTCATCAGAGACACATGGGATTGTGCCTGCGGTGCCCCGTGCCGCCCTCCCGCTCTCACACCTCACACCCTTGTCTCTGCAAACGTCCCCCCTGCCACACTGTCACCCAGGTCCTGCCTTCTTTCCCAGACATGACCTCAAAGGAACTGAGGGGCAGCCTCGAGGTGCTGGCTTGCTGGCTCCCTGTCCCCTGTGGCCAGTGCCCTCGCCTCCTGTCTTTGTCACGACCCCGCCCCAGGGCTGGGCTACCCCATTCGCTGGCTCCAGGACCACCTGCCATCATTCCTGCTCTGCTCCAGCGAACCAGCTGCCTATGGGTTCACCCCCATCAGCCCGGTCGGCATGTCCTCTCCCTTCTCTCGCCTTCCAATCGCACAAGGGGAACCAGCAGATTCCTCCTCCAGGGCTCCCTGCAGCGCCCACTGCGGGACTCTGAAAGCTCCTTGGGAGTGGCCTCTACGGTCCCCCTCCCCGCCCGGTCTCCACTTCTCTGCCAGCAGGCGGTGAGCCCCGCCCTGCAGGGCAACTCCCCGGGGGCTCGAGGAACCCATGTTACCAAGCCCCCTCCCTTCCTTGCCCTCCCCCACGCCACCCCCCCACCCCCAGCATGTCTCTCCCTGGGCTCCAGGCCCTGCCCTCCCTGCAGTTATTCCTCAGTCCCTTGCGCCCCTTCTCAACCTTGGAATGCAGGATGCCCCACAGCTCTACCCTTGCACCCCATCTCTCTCCACCGGCACCTGCCTGGTGACTTTACCATGCTCGTGCCTTTAAATGCCATCTGTATGCCCACGACCCCAAGTCCACCCTGAGCTGAATGAGTCCTCTCTCGGATGCAGGCCGGAACACTCAGCTGTTCTCCTGACACGTCCCTGGGACACCCCATGGGCTCGTCCACCTCAACAGGGCTGAGGCCCGGCTCTTAGCTCCCCGCCCCAGCAGCCCTCCTCACCTCAGGAAACAGGCTCTGGCCTCGAGCTGCTCAGGCCTGAGCCCAGGCTCCTCCCTGATGCGGCCCGCTCTCTCCCTTGTCCCCGCTGGTTGACATGACCCTTTTTCTATCTCCGAGTGGCTACTTCTCTTCCTGCCTCCGGGTCTCTGGTTCAAGGTCACCCTCCTGGTGTCACCTCACTGGCCACCCTGTTTACACACGATCGTCCCCTCCTCCTTGGACAACTCAGGCACTCTGGTCTCCTTTCCCTGCTCATTACTGTTCAACAGGCTGCGCGGGTTTAAAAAGGGGTCCACAAATTCTTCCATCCTCCTCCCTTCAAGAGGCAGAAGGGGCAACTCCTGCTCAGCCCCTGAGCGAGGCAGGACTTAGCAGCTCACTCTCGCAAACACTCTCGCAAAAGTGAAGGTGTGCGGCCTCCAGACCAGGGCGTGAAGGGCCCCGGGCTAAACCCCGCACTCTCGCTCTCAGAGGGTGTTCCGAGGAAAGCCAGGCCATGGGAAAGCCACACGGCAGGGACCTCGGCCTGTCCCCAGCAGCCAGGTGAGTCTGAAAGCCTGCCATCCAGCCCTGGGGTGCCTTCCCGCGTCTGTGCCCTCAGGAGGCCCTGAACCAGGCCCGCTTGCTACAATGCACAGGCACTGAGGACTGTGAGCTGCTCCCTGGGAAGTCACTAAGCTCTGCAATGATTCGTTACGTAGCAGTGGATCAAGAACACACACGGTTTTTAATTCACTGCTGGAGTCCTACTTCTGACCATGTCTGGCCCAAACTAACTGCTCACTGAATGTGGAAGCTCAAAACACAGACATGTATGAACACATACATGGCATGAATGAGGTGAAAACATAAAGGCACTTAAACTTCCAATGAGAATTCCTCTCACTATAAGCTGATGGATATGTGTATCCATTTACTCGTAGGACGATTTCAAAACTGTGCTAATTAGTACCATGCTGGGCCTCACAATAGGCCACAAATTATTAAAATTGGTTAAGGAAAAAAAGCATGCCTTAAAAGTAAACTCTTAGCCAGAAAAAGGAAAATGGGAAGATGTAAAGCGACCTATCAGCGCTTTGTTCCAAACCCACCTCAGGACCACAGTGTGAGGGGGCAGGTGCCTCACAAGGTGCCCACCAGGGATGGGAAGGGGGCGGCGGGGTCCTTGCCTCGGATGGCTCATCGTGCAACGCTGCCAGCCGGCCTTTCTGGGGGCACCACAGCACCGCCCCGTTGCCCAAGGAGTCTGCCGGCCGGTCCGCCACAGGGAACCTGAGGTCCGGGGCGCTGCCCAAGTGGGGTCGGCTGAAACACACGGCAAAGAGCAGCACTGTTAGAAGAAAAGAGAGCTCACTCTGTCAGACGGGCCAAAGCCTGTCCATTTGGAAGATCGGCAATTTCACAGCAAAAGGGCCCCCGGGAGGGCACTGCCCTCCTGGCTCCAATAGCAACAGGCCGCCCGCTGCTCCGCAGACACTCAGGGCTCATCCCCAGCAGCTGGAAAACTCCTGTATGTGGGGAAGGCAGTGCTGACACGAGGGTGTGGAGCTGACTAGGACAGGATCGGCTGTCTGGGGTTGGGGCGTCCAGGGTCCCCCTGGAGCCCGCTCTCAGGTCCCAGGGCAGGGCCTGCACCTGCTCTGCTTTCCCCCTGGCACCCCACCTCCCCTTCGGCCCACGCCTGCTCTGACCTCCCTCTCCCACGGGAAGTCCGTGGATCACAATCACCGGTCTGCCTGGAACACTGTCTGCACGGCTCTCAGTGTTTTTAAAGGCGCCTCAGACAACCCGCAGCAGAAAAGCCTCAGACCCACAGCTCGGAGCTGAGCACCATTGGTGTCTCCCATTAAAGCAGAGGTGAGCGTGTCACCGGACTCTGGGCTGAACAAGGCCCAGCACAGATGCTCAGGCCCTGAGCACTAAGGCCTGGGCCTGCAGGTGCCAGGAGCTCACTCAGCAGGGGCCTGCTGGGAGGCAGGGCGGCCCCGCCTTGACTGTGAGCCGCCTGCACTGCAGGACCGCCCGGGCTCTGCTCAGTCTTCTCTCTGGGAAGAGGGGGGTGCCTTCACGTGCAGGAGTCCCTAAACCCAGGAGACAGGGCTTTCCTCCGAGGACAGGACACCCCATACGCTGCAGAGTGGCCAGGGCCGACCACCAGCTCAGCCTGCTCGGGGTCACACGCTGCTCTGCTCGACGGTTTTGCAAGGAACACTGTGCTGCACAGGAGATGGAAGTCTGGAATCTCCCGGAGCCACACCTGTCTTCCCTCCCGTCTCCCCTCCCTCCTGACAGAACTGTTCCCTTCTCTGCTCCACTTCCACCCAAGGGCCTGGGGCTAGAGCACACTTGGGAACTGGGTGGGGGGTACGACACAGTCCCGCTGTGGACTGCGGGCCCTCGAGGGTCCTCTGAGGGCCACAGAGGCCTCCGGGTTGGGTCGCCCCCCAACCATCGCCTCCCAGTCCCCTCGCGGGGTGCAGCCTTCATCTCTCTCCCCCTCCTCACCCGAAGCTCTTTCCTCCGGGAGAAGGTCTCAGAGACAAGGTGACCAATTCCTCTGGGAGGTCCCACCAAATACGCCGTGCCTGCCCTGCCTGGGAGCCAGTTTTCAGTCCCCACTCCCTCCCTCCTGAGGCAGCACAGTGCCCCCCACCCAGCCCACCCAGCCCACAAGCCCCACTCCGAGGCCCCACCTGTGCTGCTAAGTCACTGCTGTGACCCCTCCAGAGCTGCCTCCTGGAGACACCCCTCCCTCGCACCAGCCGCTGTGGCCCACTGTCTTCAGAGCACAGCGGCTCCTCCTGCCACGCGGCTGCTTCCTCTTCTCGTCTCTCACTCTCACTGACACACACGGGACTGGTGACCAGGACCCAGGCTTCTCCATCTGAAGCCCCCAATTGTGTCAGGCCTCAGGTCCTGGCACCAGGTCCCTCCTCGTTACCCAAAAACCCCCAAGAGGAGGAGGCCGTGTCCACCTCCTCTTCCTCCACTGTCTACGCAGTCCTCCTCACACTCACCTCGTCCACCCCGGGAGCAGGGGTTCCCCACCTCTGACAGCCCCAGCCCCTCACCCTGGAGGAGCTCTGCCACCAAGTCCGGCCACGTCCCCTCCTGTTCTACAGGGCACGTGCTCTCCTTGAACTCCACCCGCCGTGGTTTCAGACACAGGACCAGTTTCTGGCTCTGCCTTTGTCTCGAATGACATCTCCTTTTCTCTAGAAGAAGGCTGGGTGGGGGCTCTGGACTGCGAGGATCCCCTAAGCACACAAACACAGAAATATGCGTATGGGCTCCAAACTGTCTCCTAAGTCAGGCTGCAAGCAGTAGTCGATTTCCTACAGATGAATGAATGTCACCAGTAAGCACTTAATCACCTTTGCTAGAGTTTCTCTCTCACTTGTGACCGTTTTCCGTGAAGAAGCCAAAGAAACATTTAAATACTCAATAAGAATTACCGCCCCTCTAACAACGAGGAAGAAAAAAGCAGGATGCTCAGTAATCTGCTCGCCTCATTCACAAGCCAGGTGATTCCTCCCACTGCAGTCAAAAGACTACAGGTCATTAACCTTCTGCGACTCTTCAGAAACATCGGTGTCACAGTCTGTCAGGCCCCTCAAATGAATACGCCCAAATATCAACTGGTCGGCCCCCTACTTCCAAACCTCTGCCTGTGGTTTTGAGTGTTGTCAATCCTGTGACTACCACTCCGTGGTACCAAGTTTGACCCTAAGGAACGATGCTTGTCTCTTCCCTCTCGCTGGCCACGAAGCTACAGGCTCCTTGAGGTGCGACCATGAGCAACACCCAGTCATACTGTCCACACACCAGACAGGCCCTTGTCACACTCGACAGCGCTGAGGGGAGCTGCCCGGGGGAGCAGCCTACCTGTGGTGGAAGGGAGCCCCTCGCAGTCTCGTCTGGTCCACTTCGGCTCTCAGGGGTTCCAGGTTTAGAATCAGCTGGTCCTACGAAACAGCCAATGACACAGCCTGCACCGCTTGCTTTCTGGATGTCAAGTGACTTGCACCAAAATGTGCAGAACAGGTTACGTGAGTAGGTATCAACTCCCAACATTTTAATTCTGAGAAAATGTTCTCTAAGAGTCCCTAGCAAATGGAAACACTCAGAACAATATTAACCCTTATAAACCATAATGAGGAGGAAGTTCCATCTCAGGTGTAGAAAAGGTTTCTCTGGAGGAAACATGGCAAGCCATTAACAACGATGAAGTCTGTAGAGAGAAGCTGGACTTCAGGCGGGGGCTTCGGGTCAGGGGGACACGACTCACTCTATTGCCCTCCCTCCTCTCACTGCTTTCAATTGTCTCCATGGAGCTCACCTGCATTCCTCACATTCATTCCTCTACAGCCCACTTCACTTGCTCATGGGGTAAAACAAGTCAAACGGGCCAAGTCTGTGAGTCACTCAACTCAACCTGGAAGCTCTGTGCTGTCGGCCATGGCAGTCACTCGCCTCGTGCAGCCCCTGAGCACGTGAGACAGGCTGCTGCAAAGCCCGATGTGGAAATCACACAGAGGATTTCAAGACTCGTGGTGAAAGAAGGACGTCGAGTAGCCCGTTGGTTTTTAGGAAATTTTAGATTGTGTAGGTGGCTCGTATTATCTTTCTGACGCACAGCACAGCCCACGTGAATGGCTCACGCTTTGTCTCAGCTCTTGGGTGAATCCAGAAAGGACTACTCAGAATTCTGAACCACACACAACAGCCACACACTCTAAATCCATCTATAATGCAAACACATTCAGTGTTCAAAACCAGAAGTGCTATACGTGTTACAGCAGTGGATTAGCCATAAGGAGAACGTAACTCGACTTCTGCTAAGCATCTGCTCAAACTCATGTCCACTGAGTTGGTGATGCCGTCCAACCGTCTCATCCTCTGTCATCCACTCTCTTCCTGACTTCAATCTTTCCCAGCATCAGGGTCTTTTCCAATATGAAAATTCATATTAAAAAACTGGAAATAATTACCTCAAACAATTTTTAAATGCAATAACAAAGTTGCCAAGTCTGTGTTTTATAAAATGAGCATCAATTTCAAGGTTTAAAAAGCTGTTTCAGAACCTACTGTATTAAAAAAAAAAAAATGGAGAGAAGACAAAAGAATGATCTATTTGAGATTGGCTCTGTATGAGAAATTGCTGAGACGAACTGACGGGACGGGTCATGGGTATTTATTATACTACTCCATCCACTTTTGTGCATGTTTGCAATTTTCCATCGTAATACATTTTAAAAGTTTATTTTCTGTTAAAGCAGAGTCTTCTCCAGCAACACAATTTGAAAGCATCAATTCTTCAGTGCTCAGCCTTCTTTATGGTCCAACTCTCACACCCATACGTTACTACCGGAAAAACCATAGTTTTGAGTATATGGTTTGAGTATATGGTTTGTCGGCAAAGTGATGTCCCTACTTTTCAATATGCTGTCTATGTTTGTCATAGCTTTCCAAGGAGCAAGCATTTTTTAATCTCATGGCTGCAGTCACCGTCTGCAGTGATTTTTGAGCCCAAGGAAACAAAACCTGTCACAGCTTCCACAATAAGGCATCAGCCTTCAAAGATTTTTAAAGCAAAACAAAAGTTGACTTTGAATTGGCTTAGTCTAGTCATAAACAGCATCCCGATCTCAACAGCCTCTGAGCAGCAGTTATGAAAGTAAGAAGTGCACCCCTGATCGGGAGATATTGAGCTCTCCGCCTAAGCGGGGAGGGCGCCTCACCGCGGGTCGCATGATGGGAGTCAGAACCACTGCCCCCTGGAAGCCCGCCTGTGAGGCTCTGCAGTCCAAGCCCAAGAACACAGGTATGGTGGGGACAGTACTGACACGTGAGGCTGGACCCGGGATCCCCACTCCATTTCCTGGATGGTCTGTATTGCCGTGTGGCCAACCTTTCCGGGAAACCTCTCTCAGGACTCAGTGACGCGAGCCTCCACCATCACCCTTTCCTGTCGTGATGCGCCTTCTGTCGCAGCACAACTGCGCTTCTCCTGTCTAGAGGCAGCCATCCTACACACACACCGTGTCTGGACCAGCGGTTTGGCATGTGGGACTCCAGCGCCACGTCCGAGGCAAGCAGGCTCCACACCTGGGCGCCATGCCTTCAGTTTCATGGGCCCCGGGCTGGCACCCCAGGTTTGTCTGAGGGGCAGTCGTGAGGTCCACCTGTATCCCAAGCAGCTCCCCGGACTGGCTGGTCAGAGCAACAAGCAGCCTCTTTGAATGTGGGGAGGCCCTGGCTCCTGCCCACTGCCTATGGGCGACCACCTCTGGCCCTGCTCCCGAGGAGGTGGGTGCCCGGATCAGCAGATGGGGCCACACAGGCACACACTCGATGCCAGAGACGGGAGTGGTGGAGAAAGGCAGTGCTGGCCCCCGCCCAAGCCACGTCTCCTGCCCAGACGCCGCCTCCCCGTCAGCACAGGCACCCGCTGCAGCTCCTTGTTCTTTTCCTCCAGTTGGGCCTCCATCTGGCGCAGCCTACCCTCCATGCTGCTGTGTCTCTCTCTCCTGCTTGTCGGCCAAGAACAGCGTCAGCTCTGCTCACAACAACCCTGTCCTGACGGCACGCGGGCTGTGATCGCAGGGGCGGCAAGCGGGCCATGCTCTGTGCGAACCACGGGCCCTGGGTTCGCGGGGGGCACGCCCGCATGCCTGCTCACACAGCCTGCGCGGCTTCGTGTGTGACACATGGCTCACGGAGGGTGCTGGTGACCAGCTCGTGAGAGGAGACGTGCTCCCCGTGCCCCGGGCCCCACACCCACGGCCGCTGTGCTCCCTCCTCGGACTGCCTGTGGCGAGCCCGCGCGGGCAGCAGACAGCGGCCAAGGCGAGGCACACGTTCTACCTTCCTAAGCTGGGAAGGAAGTTCGAACCGTTTAGCCTCCTGAGTGGTAGAGCTTCCGGAAGACAAAAGGTCAGACTACAAGGCCGACTGGGGATGGACAGCAGAGATGCCAGGGGAGAGGAGAAACCAAGCCTGGAGAGGAAGATCACAGCAGAAGGGTGCCCCCTGGCGGCTGTTAGTGACCCTGCTCTGGGAGGGTCGGCGAGCACGGGACACCGGCAGCCTCCCGCGACGTGATGGCCCCTCGGGCGCTCACTGAGCTCCTGGCAAGGCTTCCGACAGCCGCGTCAGCACAGACCCGGCCCGACTCTCTATGTTCAGCCAGTGCCCACCGGCAGCGCAGGGCAACACCTTTCCCGCCACAAGGACAGGGTGGCTGGCTGGCTGCCAATGGGGTCGATGCCCCCAGCAGCGCCACATCCCACGGACATGGCCTCTCACCCGCGGGCTCCTGGGGACGGCGAGTGGGGAGTGGGGCCTCGGGTCTGCACGTGCCCTGCTGGGACTTCTTTAACAAGTGTATGGATAATGACTTAAAACTGTGTTCATTACAGAGCTATTTTGGCCATCTCTTAAACGAGAATGGGATTTTTCTAGGTCTCTATCCTGCTAGGCTTTGAGTGGCTGACTGAACTCTGAGCAGCAGTGACTCGGAGCTGAAGCGTCCTAGGGACACACACAACTCGGGACAAAACTGGAGGGAAATTAACGTAGGGATGACGCAGAAGTGGGGCCTGCCTGACACTCAGGGAGCGCTCCCATCTCAGACGGGCAGCACGACCCCCGCGTCTGCGCTCCTGTGTGGACTGAGCAGCACGGGCAGGGGCGCGGTGGGAGAGCAGGGGAACAGGCCCTCCCTGCGCCCGCCCCCCAGGGACCCAGAGCAGCACCTTGGAGAGCGAGGCCACCCTCTGCGCCTGCTCCGCCTCCACCTCGGGCAGCGTCTCTGCCCTCCGCAGTCTCGGCTGCAGCTTCTCTACCAGCTCCAGGCGCTCCTGCAACTGGCGGTTCTTATCCTCTGTCTACAAAGGGAGAGCACAGGATCAAAACAGGCCGAGAGGTGTAGCCACTGTCGCTTTAAGCAAGCTGAGACAAAACCTAAATGCACGTGTCTAGTGGATTCATTCTGTTTCGGAAGCTCCGTCAGGGTAAATTTTCTCTCAGTGCTCCTGGGCTTGGGCTCAGTGAGCAGAACACCTCCTGCCAGAGTATTTGCTTTTCCTAAACGTTCCCCAAGGACGTCTTAAAAATAAAACAAATTCTTATATATTAAAGAAGATCTGTAGAATCTTATTCATTCTTATTGACAAGTTAAGGGAAGAAGAGTTCACTACGGACCCTTCTTAAAACATCACCAGAATCATCACTTAGAGGGAACCCTACCGACCGCAGATGGCTACGGGCGTGTAAGCCAAAATATGGCTTTCATCTCCTCTGAAATACAGACCTGATAAGAGCGTGCCTGGTGAAATGCCAGTCAACTAGTATTTGTAAATGCACGATTATTCTTTTAACAGATCTTCTTACTCTGAAAAACTTTCAATGTAGAACAGACAGATTCTTTTTTAAAAAAGAAAAAAATTAAAGTACCTATAAGCTCAGGTTCCTGAGAGGTTAGCATTTGTTTCTAAGCAGCTTTCTTACTTTTTCTGTGTGCGTATTCCTCTATGTACATACACAAACAATATGCTGTGCTTTAAAACCCTCAGAAAACAATAGCATATGGTACATAGTATTTTCTGATCTGCCTTTTACAGCCATTATTTTGTATATCGTAATGCTTTTAGTTAGCATTCCCCATCATACATTTCAATGGCTTTCTAGTATTTAATTTTTGTGGTGGGGACAATGATACACTTTGGCACACACCAGACTGACTCACTTTGTTTTGGAGAAGCCAGATTTGGTTTTCCTGGTTAAATCCTGATTATCTGAGACCACTCGGGAACAGGAGCGAGTAAGGCTCACCAAACCACAGGAAGTAGAATCCCTAATCAGACCGGAGCTCTAACCCTGCCTTTTGTCACAGTGACCCCAGTTCCCAACACGCAGCCAGCTGCCGTGAAGTTCCCTGCTGCTCTCTACTCTTTCGGTAAAAACTAACAAGCCAACAGATTCACGTTCAAGTAAAACAAAAGAGTCAGGAATGGAATTCCACAAAATGGTTAAACCAAGTCCCAAATAATGCAAACCTGTAAGTTGCAGTCACCCGCAATTTTTTAAAAATGTATTTCCTTCCAGTACAGCTGATTTACCATGATGTACATCCACACTTTTGAACACAGTATTTTAGGGTCATAAGAACTTTACACTGGGACTTGATTTCCAATGTGGGGGTCACATGAAAAGATCTTTACCTTCCTTCCTCAGGAATTCACTACTATAAAAGTCAGACACAGTTCAGAAAGGCCATTACCTGTCGATGCCTAGAATCCTTATTTGCAATTTCATTTTCAAGTTTATCATTGATGTCGTCCTAAGTTTCAAATCAAACATAAAGTTAACGTCCTCAAAATAAAAGTCCTAGACACGGCAGTTTTCTCGGACGTGAGCAAAACTGCGCCTATCCCAAAGGTCACATTTGCCATGATTGGCACCCATCTGTCTTAACGTTCTGTCCAGCCACTTGGTTGACCAAGCTTCTTTTCTACATAACAAACCCAAACAGCAAACGAAAAGTATACTAAACTACCCTGTTATTGCAAGAATTCCAGGAGGGAAGGTATCTGGCATGAAGTCAGGACCTCTGTCTGCTACACCATACAGGCGGGCTTGACCCAGAACAGGGAGGGACCTTCAACAGATCCAACGGGGAGCTCTGAGGCTCGTTTCCTCGAGTAAAAGTTGGAAAAGTCTCATGCAATTTCCTCAGAATTAAAGTAGCATATTAACGAGTGGAAACAGAAGTCAAATTGTACACAACCGGGAGCAGCCTTCTCAAGCCTAGTTCTTCAAAAGCAGACTTACACCACATGGATGAAACGCTCAAACCAGGACCAGAACTTGCTGCTGGTGCAACTCCTGTCCGCCACCTCAAAATCCACTTCAGGTCCCTCCCTGGTCACTAAGTAGCCAATGTGGGCAAAGTCCTAACTTTAAAAGTGTAAGGTCTTGAAAACGCTTTTTCTAGAGATCTATACGTATTAAACTCTGACACCTAATCTCCTGTTGTCAAAGAGTAGTGTGAATAGCTTATACAAACCTGTGCAAATATTTCTGTTTTGAGTTCTCACACAGAATTACTCACACCAAGCTACTGAACAAGTACACCTGCTGTACCACATGTTGGAGGGGTTCTCTCTGAGACGGTCTCACGGGGGAGGGGTGGGCAGGGTGGGTGCTGTCTGTCTGTGCACAGAGGAGAGGCGAGGCTCACAGGAAGAGGCCTGAGTCCCCAGCACTCTTCTGTTTTCACAGTGACCGCTAGGGAGTTTCTCATAAATCATGACACCTGCAGACACGACCGCCAGAGACATCACGATTCCACATGGTTACACAGCTCGGGCCTGAGGATCTGAGCATGAGCAAACACCACTCGACTTGTCTGACCGCCGGTATCACTGTCACACATCCCTTCACGGAGCGGAACCTCAGAAAACTCGAGAAGATGGCCAGGCAAGCTGCCTCAGCAGAGCCCACACAGCATGCTCCCATCTCTCCGAGAGAACAGGCTCCACAGGTGTCACCAGACTCGCCTGAGTGAATCAGAAGCAAATTTCAGCATCATCAGGAACACATTCGACAGGCAGTTGCGGGGGGGCGGGGATGAACCGGGAGACTCGGGTTGACATATATACAGCACTGATACTACACATAAAGTCAACGAGTGAGGACCTAGTGTACAGCACAGGGAAGTCTACTCAGTGCTCTGTGGTGAAGTAAATGGGCAGGAAATCTAAAAGAGAGACAGATACATAAATAGATAGATAGATGACTGATTCACTTTGCTGTACAGCAGAAATTGACACAGCAGTGTAAAGCAACTATACGCCAATAAATGAATGAATGGATGAATGAATTTTTAGAAAAGGAACACAGTGGGCCCCCTAGAACTTGTGGAAAGGAGGAGTCCACACCCAGGGTGCAGCACAGCGTCAGGGCTGCCCTCGTGTTGCTCCACTGCCAACGGACTGCCTGGACCAGGCCTCTTCTCCCCCAGAGACCTCGACGCAGAGGCAGGGAGGCAGCCAGTTGCGGTCTCTCCAGTGCTCTGCTCTTACTCACGCAGCCATCCCAAGGCTGAGATCCCCGGGAGAACAAGAAACCCACATTCCACCTCAGGACAACAGACACAGCTGCAGTCACTCACTTCGCGGACGTCCCGCTCAAGTTTTCTGTTCCTGTCCTTGGACTGGAGGAGGTCCTTCCTGGCCGTGTCCAGGTCCTCCTCCAGATGTTTCACGTGGGCAGAGAGGGCTGCCAGGCGCTCCTCCATCTGCCTCTGCTCCCGCAACTGCCTCTGTATGATTTCCTGGAGCTCTGTCTCCTTCGCCAAGCCGTCCGAGGGTCTCTAAGGGGGAAAGGAAGCCTTACACAGCCTGGTTTTGGGAGGGAGGGAACACAGTACTTCCGGGCAATCTGTGAGGTCAAAACTGCCTTCTGCGCTCTGGGAGCTCACAGGACCCTCACGGCCACTCAGACCTACATGGTGCATCGGTGAGAGGTCCCAACAGCCCCGCACAGACTGGATGGTAAGACGAGAACCAGACAGAGAGCGAGACCAAGGACTTGCCTTTCCATTGGCGCTTGGCATGTTTTCTTGCTCATGATGTACATCAAGCACCCTGTCCGTTAGTATCTTTTCCTGGTTATTCTCCTCTGAAAGAATCATCTGCTAAAACCAAAACATTGAATCAGAGTAAAGAAATTAAGTAAAGACAGCAAAACTCCACCTGGAAAACTCAACTCTAAACTGAAAACACAACATAAAAAGAAAATACATGGTGACGCTATCCATCCCGAACACCACCAGGTGATTAGAGTCAGAATTTATCTTCTACTGGACAAAGGGGTACTTAAGAGATCCTGCAACTCTGAGTCACAAGTCTAGTTTACTAGTCATTAAAGTAACCCTGGTGGGCGGGTCCTCAATCAGAAAGATAAATAACATCTGATGCCCACCACTACAGCCTTCATTCTTTTTTAAAATGAAAGGATTCAAATGACAAACCCTTCACGGAAATTACACAAAGACTGATCAAACTTACCTCTTTATGTGTGGCACCTAATTCTTCTTCGAACAAACTACAGCTCTCGAGTGCTACTCGTAATCACCTCTCAACTCAAATAAAAGGGGCCGAGTCACTGTGTGTTGATGTGTGTATATATGTTAGTACACTTCTTAGTGTATACTCACCCTAATACATGGGTAGTGTCACAGAATACCTTTAATGTCTCTCATTGATCTTAACGTCAAGAGAATCTGCTTGTTAACAGCTTTAAATTCTAAGTTTGAGAGAACAAAATGTTATCCTAAATTAATTATTACCCAGTTTTTAACTGCAAATTGATATACAGAATATAATAAGTCTTGAGACATTCATACCAACGAATACTTTTTAACTGGGGGCTTCCCAGGTGGCTCAGTGGTAAAGAATCCGCCTGCCAATGCAAGAGGGCAGGTTCGATCCCTGGGTCAGGAAGATTCCCTGGAGTAGAAGATGGCCACGCACTCCAGTATGCATGACTGGGAAGCCCCATGAAGAGAGGAGCGTGGCGGGCTACAGTCCACAGGGTTGCAAAGATTCGGACATGACTGAGCATGTACGCAGGCAACGCTTTTTAACCATATAAAACTCTGACTTCTTACAGAAAAAAATGTATATACAAGAATTCAAGATGCTCAAAACTCAACTAGTTACATAAATATGTGCATCATCCACCTAACAAGGCAGCAAGTGTACAAATCCAGGACGGCCGGATGGCTGGTACCTTCTCGTCCAGGGCCTTGTGGTATTCAAAGAGAAATTTCAGCGCCCTGAGCACCTCCACCTCACTCGTCATGCCGGCTGGGGACTGCGCCTGCCACTTGCCCGCTGTCATCCCGACGGCTGGAAAGTGTCGGGAAACCAGGCGCTCCAGGTGCTCCAGCAGCAGCTGCAGGGCAGGGCCAAAGGAACACCTTCAACATCAGGCTCGAATTCCGGGCGGATAACTCCTCTCAGCCTCACGCTATAGCCGGAAACACGCTAAGGCACGTCGGAATCCCGCCAGTGCAGTCGAAAGTTAGAGTGGACTTCCCCAGGGGTCCAGTAGTTAAGACTCCACGCTTTTTCAAGGATCATGGGTTTTAACCCCTGGTCGGGGAACTAAGATCCCACACAAAGTGTAGCGTGGACAAAAATGTAAGTTAAGAGAACTCCCCCCTCATATGTACTAAAATTACATTAGCTCTCATCAGAAATTTGAAGCAAGGTTATGAGAACCCCGAACTGATCCACCCTGGTCTGCTCAGTGGGAAGATGTGAAAAATGACTTGAAAATCAGACAAAGTTTAAAGACAGCACACGGAGGCCAGCGGTGACCCCCACGGGGCAAATGTCAACACGTGAGAATCCCCCTACTGACCCTGGTGTTGTTTCTTTCAGCTTTTAGCTGAGCGATCTCCTCTTGTCTTTCATGAAGCTGATGCCTCCATGTGTGTAGTTCTTCAGGAGCTGGAAACTCCTAGAAAACAGTTAAATGAGAAACTAAATGCAAACAAATTAAAAAGACAGCGAGACTGTGAAGACTGACCCTGTCGGGTCTCTCCAGGCTCCACACAAAGGATCTCCATGCCCCTCCAGAGAAGAGGGGTCCACTGACCCCAAGACAACACAGGCCACCACAACTCAGACCAGCCTTCGGCCTCCACCTCGACCTGGCAGGCACGTGGCAGGAGAGAACCTGGAATCCAAGCCTGCCTTTTCAAGACCCAGGGACATTTGAGAAACTTTCCAAAACGTAAACCTAACAACAAAGTGGATAAAGAGATTCTTAAACGACACACAGACCAGTGACCTAGAGCCACTGGGGAGAGTGAAGAGAAAAAGGAAGGTCTACAAGGCCACGAGGCTTTGGAGTGTTCCTCTGGGAAAAAGGCGGATGGCACCTCAAAGCCATCTGTTAGCCTGACTCCACGGAAGCCACCCAGTCATTCAATCAACCGGTTAAAATGTTAAATTTACGTTATATGTACTTTACCACAATTTGCGTGCATGTGGGGCCGTCCACGTGGTGAACTTGCTCAAACTGAACCACACGGAGTCTTTCATTCTTCTCTTTTTCTTTGCAGAAATTAGAAAATCCTGGGCTACTATCCCCTACTACATACTGAGTGTTCAGCACCCAGAACAGTGCCCAGCACTTGTAAGAGGCATGTAGTAGACATGTGTAGCTATGAGGGTGTATGTCATACATGTAAACAGTAGGTACCTGTCATTAAAATACTGTACACACTGGTCTGTGCTTTGTAAGATGGGAGACATTAACGGGCTTAGCCTTTCTGCTTCAAGGACTGACTCTCTAGCTCGATCCTCATGCCCCAGAGATTCCTCCAGCCCGTATATCCTTTCTTTGCAAGAAGGGAGACATTAAGGGGCTTAGCCTTTCTGCTTCAAGGACTGACCCTATAGCTCAGTCCACGTGCCCCAGTGACTTCTCCAGCCAGTGTTTCCCTTCTTGTGGGGCCCCCGCCCATCCTCCACGCAGCAACTGCACAACCTCTTACAAGGTAAACCTGCTGGGGTCGATCCTGCCCACTAAGGCCAGAACGCCCTGGCCGGCAGGGCCCACAACCACGCTAACAAAATGAAACACAACCCCAATGCTTCGCCGGGTGAGGGCCAATCTGACGGGCCCAGGCCCCGGCTGCTCTCACCTCAGGCCGCTCTGCTTCCAGGACGTGGGCTGAGGCCAAGTCCTTCCTAGTCCTCGCCTTTGCCTTGGGGTTGCAGCGCTGGAATAACGCCCACAGGCGGGCCATTCTGCGACCCATCCTCGTGGATGGGGACAGCCCCCCACTCGGGGGCAACCGCTGTTTCACGGTAGGATACCTCGGCTACCGAGCTATCACCACCAATCTCGCACTACGACCACCGCTCTCACACACACACTGCTCTCACACACCACTCTCACACACACCGTTCTCACACTATGACCACTGCTCTCACACTATGACCACCAAATGGCATGAAGGCTCTGCCTCCAGCACGTCTCCCAGGAGCCCAGAACTGGAACCCACTCAGTCACAAGGGGCTCCGTGGCAACAGGGGGGCTGGGCTCAGGCCCACCGTCAAGGGTGCAGAGAGGGGGGAGGGGCAGCCAAAAAGACAACAGTTGAGTGTGGAGTGCAGGAGAAGGCAGGCTGTGCCCACGGCTCAGGCCCCCTGTCAAACATGACCCTGCATGGTACTGGGTCACAGTCGAACCAACCAGTATAAACTCCTTCAGAAACCACCACCCCTGGGAATGAGCACGTCTTCTAAGTGGGCTTCTGCCCCCTCTACCCCCTAAACAAGCCTCCAGTGAGGCTACTGAAAGGGCAGCCCTGAACTCAAGGGAGTCCCCAGAACCCACCCGGCTGAGGAGGACTCACCATGCTAGCTGCCCCTCACTCTCACCCTGAGCTCGGTCCTCCCTGTCGGACTCCCTCACTCGAGCTCAGCAAGGGCTTGACCCACCTCGCTCCAGGCACTTAAAATGAACCCACAGTGCGTACAGGGGTTCATTCAACCTGCTGCGAACTTGCCCTCTTAACCTCGACCCTTGGCTGCCAGACGACTCTGCCACGTGGGGGCTGCATGGTGGAGGTTCAAGGGTGTCCCTGCCTCGAGCCGCGACAGCCAGCGCCTCCCAGACCCCGCCTGAGTCTCCCACCCCTCTCCTGGCTCCACTCCCACCCTCGCGGCTCTCCACTCGCCAGGGCACAGGCCACTTGCTCCTGGCTCAGCCCGGACCTCTGCTGTCATTTGAGGACCTCGGTCCCCAGGGTGCTTGGGGTCCTATATCCACCCATCTCAGCAATTACACACTCTGGGAGAGACAGAGTACAGTTTGGGGTCCTGCCCTCAGTTCACCCTGAACACGTTCTCTTTTTTTAGGCTTTATCTACTGGAGTTCTCTGAGATGTGTTCTTAAAGCATCAACTGTTGCTTTCAAAAAGACTATAAAGTCACTGTGCTCAACTTTACGAATAAAATCTTCATTTTCCACCTTAAAGTGAAACTGGAGGGAAGACTAAAAGCAGTCATTTTTTCAAACTGAAAAAGAAAACCCACATGTGACCATGTCACAGAATACAGGTCACGTAACCCCTCCCTCCTCAGCCTTGGCCTCCACCACCAGCAGCCTGTCATCGCAAGGCCTGCCCTGGGCCGCCAGGGGCAAGGGCAGAGGGGAGACCGGCTCCTCTGTCTCCAGGCCGCGTGGGCCGCCTGCTCCACCTCCTTCCCAAGTTCACATGGCACTGAAACAGCCCGGGCAAGCTGGGGATTCTGACCAGAAACACAACCGTGGGTACCAAGCAAGGACCCCTGGTTCTTGTTTTCCCTGGTATCAAATAAACTTGATCAAGACAATTACTGTGACTGTTACATGTGGCTTCAGATGACAGAAGACCCCCCAGGGTGTCTCCACTTCCAGTGACAGACGCAAGCATCTTGTAGGTCAGCCTACCAAGAGCAAGAAAAGCTTTAGCTTTTAGCTTTTAAGGTTGAAAAGAGGTCCTTAGGCAGCCACAATCCAAGATTTCAAACAAAAGCGAAGCCCAGTGAGGGAGCTGGAGACTGAGAGGGCCGCTCCTTCCCTCGGGGCATCTGAGCAAAGCTGACTCTGTGAAGAAAAGGAAGGGAAAAAGTCAAGCAGAGGGGGCTGGCTAACACAGCTCTGGAGGGTTCCTTGGGCTGTGGAGACATAAAGTCGAGCGCAGGCCTGACGAGTCAGTCCGGATGTCAGAAAACGTACCCAACACTCTGCCCAAACCGGCTGAGGGCTGACTATCAGTCACCTCGTGGTGCTCAGGAGAGACGGTGGGCTTCAGGACCTGCCGAGAAGGGGGGGGGGCCCTGGGAGCCACCCCAGGCTTCCAGACACTGGAGACGCTGGAAAGCTCCTCCCTGGGGTCGGGGGAGGGGGGGGAGGTGGGTGAAGGCGGCTGAGACTGAGCTTAAAAGGACCCCCAAGCCTCAAGTCCCTCAGGCCCTGAGTGAACAGACAGCTCTGTCCCCACTGGAGGTCTGCGTCAGAGGAAACTCTGGAGAAGGCAGCATCACTCAGAACCTCTAGGGTTTTCCAAACATAATGTCCAACATGCAACCAAAAAAGCAAAAGAGGGTGTAACAACAAACAGGACCAAGAGGAAAAGAACTGAACCAGATCCAGAGGTATGAGATATGTATCAGCATATCAGAGGTATGCTAGAGGTATCAGATGCAAATGTCACCTGTTCAAAAATATACTTGACAAAAGGGAAAATTTCTGAGAATCAAAACCAATCTAGAACTTTACAATAACAGTGACTGAATTTAAGAACTCAGTCTCTGGGCTTAACATCAGATTGGACGTAGCTGAAGAGAGGATCAGTGAACTGAAGGACGGATCGGTTACAATATATATATATACGAGGAAAAAAGGATAGAATGTATTGAAGGAGTCTGTTGTTAAACTATGTTGTTAAAAACTATAAATGGGGGCCCTCATGGTGGAGAAAAGACAGAAAGGGGAATAAGAAATGCCTCCAGGGGTTGAAACTAAAGAGCCTCTTAATGAAAGTGAAAGGCGAGAGTGAAAAAGCTGGCATAAAACTCAACATTCAAAAAATGAAGATCATAGCATCCGGCCCCATCACTTCATGGCAAATAAATGGGGAAACAGTGCAAACAGTGGCACACTTTATTTTCTTGGGCTCCGAAATTACTGCAGATGGTGAAATTAAAAGATGCTTGCTCCTCGCAAGGAAACCTATGACAAACCTAGACAGCATATTAAAAAGCAGAGACATTACTCTGCCAACAAAGGTTCATTTAGTCAAAGCTATGGTTTTTCCAGTAGTCATGTATGGATGTGAGAGTTGGCCCATGAAGAAGGCTGAACACCAAAGAATAAATGCTTCTGAACTGGGGAGTTGGAGAAGACTCTTGACAGCCCCGTGGACTACTAGGAGATCCAATCAGTCAGTCAATCTTAATGCAAATCAATCCTGAATAGTCATTGGAAAGACTGATGCTGAAGCTCCAATACTTTGGCCACCTGATGCAAAGAACTGACTCATTGGAAAAGAACCTGATGATGGGGAAGACTGAAGGCAGGAGGAGAAGGGGACGACAGAGGGTGAGCTGGTTGGATGGCATCACTGACTCGATGGACATGAGCTTGAGCAAGCTCCAGGAGTTGGTGATGGACAGGGAAGCCTGGCGTGCTGCAGTCCATGGGGTTGCAATGGGTCAGACGTGGAGCGACTGAACTGACTGACAGGGACAGTGGCAAGAGCTGGTTCAAGAATCAGACCATTGAGTCAAAAATGAAAACCACACATTGGTTTCAGCAGCTCTGTGGGTGCCTAAGGCTAGAAGAAAATGTTCAAGCGCTCAGAGGAAAAAGGGTGTGGCTTTTAACGGCACAACAACACTGAGAGCTGACTTTCCAAGAATAAGGAAGTTAGAAGATAATGGACTGGCATCTGTAAAATGCTGAAAAACAAATAACCACCGACCTGGAATTCTATTTCCAACAAAAACTCTCTTCGAAAGTGAAAGCAAAATAGAGACTTTTAGGACAAATGGAAATGAGACAACTCATCACCCACACACAGGAACTAAAAAAAAAATATTCAGGCAGTGCTTTGGGAAAAAGAAAAGTAGTCTCTGACGGAAATATAAAAAACAAGTAAAGACCAACAATGAGGTAACTGTGAGGGTAAATACTAACTCTACAAAACAATGATGTTAACGCCAAAAATATATCTAACAGTTTAAAGTGTGACAGTGACAAGGAGGAAACAGTCGTGTCAGGGAGGCAGTAAGAGTACTAAGCTAGACTTGAATGTAAAACACACGCTGTGTCTGCAAATGTGCACCCAACAACCTGGCAGAGGAGCACAGAACTAGAGAAACACTTCATACTTCTAAAAGAAGCCAAGAGCAAAGAACACACACTAGGTGGGACAAACAGAAAACACGCAGCAACATGGTGTCTACACACTGAAATATCAACATTATAAACAGAGCCAATACTCAAACTGATTCCAGTGAAAACTATACACTATTCAGAGGTATGTGTTAAGATGGAAGGTCTTTTAGACAGGTGAAAGTAAAAGATACCCAGGCTAACACGGACAGAACACTGACGTGGCAATATCACTGTCAAATAGTGTCTAAAGAAAGAAGCATTACTAGCAATAAAAAAGAACATCTCATACTGATACAAGTTCAGTCTAGCAAGAAGATGAGGATTCTAAACTTGAATGTACCTAATAACATAACCTCAAAATATCAATACATAAAAACTGACAGAAATAGAAAAGGAGAAACAGCCGAGTTCATAATCCCAGTGGGAGACGTTAAAGACACATCTCTCGTGGAACTGGGCCCCCTGGTATGTAGTCACCTGCAGCCATGAAGTACCTGAAATGCGGCTGGCTCTACAATGAGATGCGCTGCAAGCCTGAAACACACACTGGATTTTAAAGACTCAGCCATTAAAAAGAATACATTTGAATCAGTTCTAACGAGGTGGATGAAACTGGAGCCTATTATACAGAGTGAAGTAAGCCAGAAAGAAAAACACCAATACAGTATACTAATGCATATATATGGAATTTAGAAAGATGGTAACAATAACCCTGTGTACGAGACAGCAAAAGAGACACTGATGTATAGAACAGTCTTAAGGACTCTGTGAGAGAGGGAGAGGGTGGGAAGATTTGGGAGAATGGCATTGAAACATGTAAAATATCATGTATGAAACGAGTTGCCAGTCCAGGTTCGATGCACGATACTGGATGCTTGGGGCTGGGGCACTGGGACGACCCAGAGGGATGGAATGGGGAGGGAGGAGGGAGGAGGGTTCAGGATGGGGAACACATGTATACCTGTGGCGGATTCATTTTGATATTTGGCAAAACTAATACAGTTATGTAAAGTTTAAAAATTAAAAAAAAATTAAAAAAAAAAAGACTTAGCATGAAAAAAAGAATGTGAACTATTTCATTAGGTTTTATCATGTTGATTACACACTGAAATGATAATATTTGGGGTGTGTTAAAATAAAATATATTACAGGTAATTTCACCTACTTTTGCTTTTATTCAAGGTGGCTACTGGAATCTGAATTACATGAGTGACAAACCTGATGTAACTGATACACATGGAACACTGCATTCCCACTGATACATATTATTTTCAAGAGCCCAACGAACATAAAACAAAAAGAACATGTATTGGGCTATTAGGAAAGCTCGAATTATTTCAAAAGACTGAAGTAATGCAGAGTATACTTAGGGACTGCAATGGGCTGACAGTTTATGGGCCCTCAAACTTCACCCCGCACGTGGTGATGATCCAAGGAGGCAGGCACTCTGGGAGGGGTCAGGCCAGGAAGGAATGGGCTCCCGTGCTGCGAGGACAGGGAGAAGCAGCAGGCATCTAGGAACCAGGAAACATGACTCACCAGACGTGGCACCTGCTGATGATCTTGGGACTCCCCAGCCTCCAGGACTACAAGAAACAACTTTCTGTTGTTTATCAGCTAGTCTACGGGATTTACAACAGTAGCCCAAAAAGACGAAGACAGGGCTCTTTGATGGTGAAGGACAGGGAAGCCTGGCGTGCTGCAGTTCATGGGTCACAAAGAGTTGGACACGACTTAACGAATGACCACCACCACCACCACCACCGGTTGATCTGAGTTAAGACTAAAACGGAACTCATGGCTTAGGCTATTTAGTCTGTTTCACACAGGCCAAAATGACTCGTATATTTTAAAGTATTTATCCAAAAGTGCCCCTTGATAGCATTTTACAGCCTGTACATAAGAAGATGAATACTTTTAAAATACATTTAATAGTCTATACTTCTAAAATATAATATTTCAAAATATTTTCCTATAAGAGACTTTGAATATTTTTTCAGTAACTCTCCCTCTTTCCCTCTATTACAGGCACTGAACAATTTCGAGGAAAAATCAGTTTGGTGCTAGGAAGTCACAGGCAGGATACTTCCCAACTTTAAAGATTAGTAGCAGAAAAAAAAAAGATCAGTAGTATATACTATCTATTTATAGAGAATTACTTGCTGTCATTAATGTTGCAAGAGCAAAACATACCCATTTCCTTATGGTCCTTTCATAAACAATGCTTCTCTAGTTTGTCTTTTAAACACATAAACAGTGTTTCTCTAGTTCTGTGCTCCTCTGTCAGGTCCTTCTGTTATTGTCTGGTGAAGGGGAAACACTGTTATCAGAAGATGAAACTAAAATTATGAGTTAGATATGATGTTATTGTTCTATTTTTGTATGTTTCTGAATCAAGATTAGATAAACAACAGATGGGCTGCCTTCTGTGGCTGAAAATAGAAATAATGGGTTGTTTGTTTTCTACACAAATAATTTTTTTTTTAATTCTACAAATGGCTCTAAGGTGAACTGACAGTCTTGGCTAAGCTGCTTCTATTACGGTAACACATTTCTATTATTGAAACACAGGTTCTAGTATCAAAATTCCTTGGGACATAGATAACTGGATTAGATGGATGAAAGAGAAAAAAATGAAGGGGGAAACTTTAGGAAAGGAAACATGTTCTTTTGAAAATCAATGTTTAAAAGACAAAATGATGATTCTAATACAGAATATAAGAACAATTCTTTTTTAAACCTCAGGAATTATGTACTTGCCACAACAGAATAATGAAATGTTTCTTTGTGTATGGCATTCAAGTAAGAGGCTTAACTTGATTTTCTCATTTAATCTTCACAGCCACCTATGAGGTAGATATTACTGTATTGAACATATTATTCCCTATATTTACATGAGGAAACTGAGACTCAAAGTGTTACAGATGGGACTGTAAACCCCATGTTTTTAATGAATATGTTACATGTGAATGGCTTTCTAGAAATATCAACAAACTTTGAAATGTGTAACTCTTTCATAAAATGCTTTGAGCCTCTTAGAAGCCCCTAAATAAATAGGAAGATGTGGGAAAACAGAAATGAATATTCTCTGTAAAAACAAAAAATAATGCCTTGAGACACATAAAATACAAAATAATTATGTGTAATAATAAAATGATAAAGACAGGGGTCAGAGGAACACTAATGGGGGAGTGATCATAGTTATTATTTGTATTAGAATACTGTAAGTCAAGAGTACATATCATAATTTCTGGGGTAAGCAATAAAAGAATGCACAACTAACTAGGTAATCAGAGAGAGAAATACAATAATACAAAAGAAGTCAAGACAGGAGAGAGAAAAAGAAAAACAGTTTGGAAAAACTGAAATCGAAGAATAAGATGGCAGATATTAACCCAAATACATCACCAATCGCATTATATATAAATGAACTATCGACGACATAAGAGAGTAAGATTGCTGCACTAGGTACAAAAAAAATTTGCTGGTAGGAATGTAAAATGAGGCAACCACTATGGTGACTATTCAAGCAGTTAAACATAAAACTGCCACATGATCCAGAGTTCCACTCCTAGGAATATACCCCAAATAATTTTAAATCATGTCTAAGCAAAAATAATCCTGCTTATTTAACTTCTATGCAGAGTACATCATGTGAAATGCCAGACTGGACAAAACACAAGCCGGAATCAAGATTGCTGGGAGAAATATCAATAACCTCAGACGTGCAGATGACACGACCCTTATGGCAGAAAGCAAAGCAGGACCGAAGAGCCTCTGGATGAAAAGTGAAAGAGGAGAGTGAAAAAGTTGGCTTACAACTCAACATTCAGAAAACTAAGATCACCGCATCCAGTCCCACCACTTCATGGCAAATAGACAGGAAAACAATGGAAACAGTGACAGACTATTTTGGGGGCCTCCAAAATCACTGCAGATGCTGACTGCAACCATGATATTAAAAGACACTTGCTCCTTGGAAGAAAAGTTATGATCATCTTAGACGGCTTATTAAAAAGCAGAGACATTACTTACCAACAAAGGTCCGTCTCATCAAAGCTGTAGTTTTTCCAGTAGTCATGTATGGATGTGAGAATTGAACTATAAAGAAAGCTGAGTGCCAAAGAATTGAGGCTTTTGAACTGTGGTGTTGAAGAAGACTCTGGAGAGTCCCTTGGACAGCAAGGAGATCAAACCACTCCATCATAAAGGAAATCAGTCCTGAATATTCATTGGAAGGACTGATGCTGAAGCTGAAACTCCAATACTGTGGCCACCTGATGGGAAGAACTGACTCACTGGGAAAGACCTTGATGCTGGGAAAGAATGAAGACGGGAGGAGAAGGGGACGCCAGAGGATGAGATGGTTGGATGGCATCACCGACTAAATGGACAGAAGTTTCAGCAAGCTCTGGCAGTTGGTGATGGACAGGGAGGCCTGGCATGCTACAGTCCATGGGGTCGCAGAGAGTTGGACACGGCTGAGCGACTGACCTGAACTGAAGCAAAAATGTGCATATGACTGTTCATAACAGAGCAGTGTTATTCATAATAACCATAAAGAGCAAAATAAAGCAAAAGCAAGCAAAGGAAAGGAAATAATAAAGAAGAGAACTCAATGACACTGAAATCAGAAAATCAATTTTTTTAAAAAATCACACAACCCAAGAGCTGGTTCTTTAAAAACTTTAGTGCCGGGGACCAGCCCCGGCTGATCCAGGGTATTCGAAGGAGAGACGGCGTAGGCGAGGGTCAGGAAACAACTGCTTAATTACACTTTAATTAAGGATACAAAGAGTAATAGAATAAGGATAGCTCAGTGAGGAAATTCAGTGGAGAAAAGTGGCTGAAATAAGGATAGCTCAGTAGGAAAATTCAGTGGAGAAAAGAGGCTGAGTAGCTTGGTTTACGCGGGAGACCAATAAAACTTCAAGACAAGAAGTTTGCACCACTTACGTAGGCCGCAGGCATCCTTCCGTTCTCCCGAAGGAGAGGAGACACTGAGGCCTCCCCGGTCGGATCTTAGAAGCCCAGGCATAATTAGCAAGCATGGCGGGTTCCGCGCTCCAGATGGAGACTCAGCCGGAAGTTGAAAGAGAGAGTGACATGGGGAGACCAAGTTTTGGTGAACAAGGCCCGCACTTTATTTTCCAAAGTAGTTTTTATACCTTAAGTTATGCATAGAGGATAATGGGGGAAGGGGTGGAGTCATGCAAGGACAGCAGTTCCTGGTTCTAATCGAAGCCAGGCTTTCAAACTTACCATATGCAAAAGTTCAGGTGATTGACATCATCTTCTGGCCCGGAGGCCTGTTAACATTTTAAGAAACTTATTTTTCTCTAAAGGTGATTATTCCAAAGTCAGGCACCAGCCTTCCAAAAAGCATTGGACAAAGCTGCATTTTACATTTCTATACACCCATTATATCAATCAATACACTGCCAAGGACACAGTAGGTAAGGAGTATGGAGACTTAGCAGCAAACATTGGCCCAACAAGTGAAAAACCCTTCACCAATACAATTTCTAATCAATCTTTTAACTACTCAAAGGAATCTGTGTTTAGGCAGTTTAGAACATCTCCTGCCTCTCACAGTTGGGAGGCTCTGAACAATCACATGTGGCCGGAAAAACCCATTCAGGCAGGCTAGAGGATTTCCAAAGGAGTTTGTAGGTTAAACACTGTCACACCCAGGAATTATCAACTGGAGCTGTAAGCTAACTCTTTTTCCAGAGAGAGGTAGTGGGGGACAGCCCCCCATAAAGTCAGAGGTGTGGGTGAAAGCACAAAGCAGAAAGTAGGCAGACTCTGGTTTTGGGGGTAGATGCTCGAGAATTTCCAGGGGGACTCCTGAGGCTCGATCCCGCCTTTGCGTATGCCGAGCCTCCTTCCTCATGACCTTTGTCATGGGCGGAGTTCCTCACGCTGGCTCCCGGCAGTGATAGAATTCCAGTTGAGCTATTCCAGATCCTGAAAGATGATGCTGTGGAAAGTGCTGCACTCAATATGCAATATGCACTCAATATGCAATATGCCGGCTCCCGGCACTTTAGTACAATTGATAAGGTTCTAGTACAAATCATTTAAAACGACAGAGAAACACAACTTAACCAATATCAAGAATGAAAAAGAGGGTATCACTAGAGACTGTACCGACATTAAAAATATAATAAGGAAGGACTTCCCTAGTGGCCCTGTGGTTAAGAATCTGCCTGCCAATGCAGGGGACATGGGTTCGATCCCTGGTCCAGGAAATTCCCTCATGCTTCAGAGTGACATGCCCATGTGCCACAACTACTGAAGCCCACACACTCTGCAGCCCAGGCTCTGCAACAAGAGAAGCCACCACAATGAAAAGCCTAAAACCAAGAGTAGCCCCCACACTCTGCAACTAGGGAAAGACTGCACGCAGCAATGGAAACCCAGCACAACCAAAACTAACTTTCACTTTCCAATAAAAATGTTAAAAATACCTAAGTACTATTACAAACAACTCTATGCATATAAACCAGACAATTTAGATGAAGTAGACCAATTCCTCAGAAGTCAGACTGCCCAAACTCACCCAAGATGAAACTGATAATATGAACAGTCCTGTAACTATTCAACAAATTGAATTTGTAGTTTAAAATCTCCTGAACAAAGATGTTCAGGCCTGATGCTTTCATTGGTAAAATCTAACAATTTTAAAGGAATACCAATTCTACACAATCTCTTCCAGAAAACAGCAGAGAACTAATCCGAACAAATTCTATGAAGTCCAGATTACTTAATATTCAGTTCAGTTTAGCTGCTCAGTCATGTCCAACTCTTTGAGACCCCGTGGACTGCAGCAAGCCAGGTATCCCTTCCATCAGCAACTCCCAGAGTTTACTCAAACTCATGTCCATTGAGTTGCTGATGCCATCCAACCGTCTCATCCTCTGTGGTCCCCATCTCCTCCTGCCCCCCAATCCCTCCCAGCCTCAGAGTCTTTTCCAATGAGTCAACTCTTCGCATGAGGTGGCCAAAGTATTGGAGTTACAGCTTTAGCATCATTCCTTCCAAAGAACACCCAGGACTGATCTCCTTTAGAATGGACTGGTTGCATCTCCTTGCAGTCCAAGGGACTCTCAAGAGTCTTCTCCAACAGCACAGTTCAAAAGCATCAATTCTTTGGCGCTCCAAAAATCAAGACACTGTGGTATTGGTGGTGAAAGAGGCACAAAGATCAACAAGACAGAATAGAGAACCCAAATATAAATCTATACAAGGACAGATAACTGATTTCTGAGGAAGAAGCAAAAGCAGTTCAATGGTGGAAGGATAGATAGCCTTTCCAGCAAATGGTGCTTAAGCTAGTGGATATTCACAGGCAAAAAAACGAAACTCACTTTTACAAATTAACTCAAAATTGATCATAGATTTAAATGTGAGACATAAAGCTATAAAACTTCAGAGAATTTGCAGACCCACTGAAGAATTCTTAGAAACGACACCAAAAATGCAGTCCCTAAAAGGAAAAAAACTTGGTAAACTGGACAGTGTTAAAATTTAAGACTTCTAGTCTCCTAGACTTTCTTAAAAGGCTGAAAAAGCAAGCTATAGACTAGAATAAACTATTTATAAACTGTATTTCCAACAAAAGATTTGTATCTAGAATCTATAAAGAACTCTCAAAGCTCAAAAGTAAAAAGCAATTCAACTGAAAGTGAACAATAGACATGAACAGACATTTTATCAAAGAAGATACATGAATGGCACATGAAGATGTTCAATACTATTAGTCGTAAGGGAAATGCAAATTGAAATCATGTAAGGTATCAATCACATCATCTGAGAAAAGCTGAATAAAACATAGTGAAAATACCAAACGGCGGTAAGAATGCTGAGAACATACGTCTCTCATACACTGCTGGTAGAATGTAAAATGGTAGAACTTCTATGGAAAATAGCTGAGTAGTTTCTTAAAAATTCAAATACATGCTTATCCTGCAACCCAGCAATCACACTCCTGGGCATTTATTTACATGAAAGGAAAATTTATGTCTGCACAGAAACCTGTACATGAATGTTCAGAGCAGCTTTATTTGCAATAGCAAAAAGCTGGAAACAACTCAGTATCCTTCAGTGGATGATTAAACAAACTGCAAAACATCTCTGTAACGGAATACTACTCAGCAATTAAAAACAGTCACTACTGGTACATGAAGCAACTTGGATGGGTCTCAAGGTATTATGCTAAACGAAAAAAGTCAATCTCAAAAGATTATACACTGTATGAATCTATTTATACAACATTCTTGACAAAATTAGAGGGACAGAGAACAAATTAGTGGTTGCCTGGGAACAGGAAAGAGTGGTAGGGAGAAAGGAAGCACAAGAAAGATGTGGTGATAAAAACAGTTCTGTATCGTTTTGGTGTTTTGTTTTCTTTTTGCCACGCTGGGCGTCTTGTGGGATCTCAGTTCCCCAACCAGGGATCTGAACTCGTGCCCCCTGCAGTGGAAGCACAGAATCCTAACCACTGGACTGCCAGGGAACTTCCACAGTATCTTAACCAAAGTGATGGCTACATGAACTTATACATGTGATACAAATGCAAAGACAATAAAAATACATGGACATGTGCATATACAGACACAAAAATGAGTACATGTAAAAACGGGTGAAATATGATAAAGGGCTAAAGCATATACCTATGATAACTTTCCTTTTTTTTTTTTTTTTTAAGATCACCTGTGCCTTTAAAACTTTTTATTTATTTATTTGGCTGTGCTGGGTCTTCACTGCTGAGTGCAGGCTTTCTCCAGCTGCAGTGAGTGGGGGCTACTCTCTAGTTGCGGTGTGCGGGCTTCTCATTGCAGCGGCTTCTCTTGTGGCAGAACACAGACTCTAGGGAATAGAGGCTTCAGTAGTTATGGTACCTGGGCTTAGCTGTCCCGAAGCATGTGGGATCTTCCTGGATCAGGGATCAAACTGGTGCCCCCAGTATCAAACTGGCAGGAGGATTCTTAACCACTTGACCACTAGGGAAGTCCAAGGTCCCAGTTTTGATACTAATGGCTACATAAGAGAGCAAGACACAGTTCCCCAGCCCCCCGCCCCCAGTGAAACTAGCTACAGTATATAGAATTTCTACCCGCCTTTCATTTCCTGAGCTGCTGCTGTTGCTAAGTTGCTTCAGTCGTGTCCGACCCTGTGCGACCCCCATAGATGGCAGCTCACCAGACTCCCCTGTCCCTGGGATTCTCCAGGCAAGAACACTGCAGTGGGTTGCCATTTCCTTCTCCAATGCATGAAAGTGAAAAGTGAAAGTGAAGTCGCTCAGTCGTGTCTGACTCTTAGCCAGCCCATGGCCTGCAGCCTACCAGGCTCCTCCATCCATGGGATTTTCCAGGCAAGAGTACTGGAGTGGGTTGCCATTGCCTTCTCCCTGTGAGTCTATAACTATTTTAAAGTTTAGGGAGTCCCCGGTGGTCCAGTGGTTAAGAATCCACCTTGTAATGCAAGGGACACCAGTTCAATCCCTGGTCTGGGAAGATCCCACATGCCACAGGGCAACTGAGCCAGTGGGCCACAACTAGTGAGCCCGAGCTCTGGAGCCTGCAAGTTGCAACTATTAAGCCCACGCTCCATGACTACTGAAGCCTATGCACTTTCGAGCCTGTGCCCTGGAACAAGAGCAGCCCCTGCAACGGAGAAGCTCTTAAACCACAACTAGAGAAAGACTGTGCACAGCAACAAAGACCCAGTGCCACCAAAAAAAAAAAAAAAAAATCAAAGCTTAAAAATGCATTATATTCACATGCTGATGTATGTATAGACATCACACATACAAGCATATGTATGCCCTAAGTAAGTCTCAAACTTGCTTAGTCCTCAACTACACAATACCAACTAATCTGATATTGATATGTTACCATGTTAGTAAAACCTGCATTTGTGAGCCCCATCATGAATTATAAAACTGACTTGAATCACCATTTTGTGCTGTTTGCACTGAGTATAAGGCTTTAAGTGTACGCTTCTGTCACTCACTAGCTGTAAGTCTCTTGTGCTGTGGCTCAGCTAGCATTGATGGACACTCACTACAGGCTGGGCAGCGCTGTAAGTGCTTCACACACCTAACTTAATCTTCTCAACAATCCCATAAGGCAGGTACTATCATTAGTCATACCACTTGAAAATAAATGTGAAGAAAAGAAGACACAGAAAGCTAAGTAGCTTGCCGAAGATCACATAGCTACAAAGACAGTCCCAAGAGTTAAACCTTGGCATTCTTGTCCAGAGCCCTTGAGCTTATTATTAACCAGTTTGTTCTCTGTAACCTCTCTAAATTTCAGCTTTTCCTCTATAAAATGGTGTTAATATATATAGAAGTATTAAGGAGATCAAACCAGTCCAGTCAATCCTAAAGGGAATCAACCCTGAATATTCACTGCAAGGACTGATGCTGAAGCTCCAATACTTTGGCCACCTGATGTGAAGAGCCGACTCACTAGAAAAGACCCTGATGCTGGGAAAGACTGAGGGCAGGAGGAGAAGGAGATGACAGAGGATGAGATGACTGGATGGCATCACAGACTCAATGGAGATGAGTTTGAGCAAATTCCGGGAGATGGTGAAGGACAGCGGAGCCTGGCATGCTGCAGTCCATGGGGTTGCAAAGAGTCGGACACAACTTAGCGACCAAACAACAACAACATATACAAAGAAGAATATATAAAATAGGATACAGCTCCTAGTAAATGACAGCTTAAAAACAGATTAGGAACGAGTTACAAATTAATAAAGCTGCAGAAGGCCTATTTGATGGGCACCAGGAACCCTGCTCAATTCCCTGTGCTCAACTACCAAGTGAAAAAGTCAATTGTCAACTGGAATGGTGTTTTTAAAAAGCAAAATAAAACATGCATTAAAATCTAAATCACAATTCTGGGTGAAAGACACCAGACATAAAAAAGTAGATGCTATATGTACATTCATATAAAACTCTAGAAAATGAACACACTAATCCACAGTGACAGAAAGCAGATCAGCGGTTGCTTCCGCGGGGAGTCAACTCAGAAGGGTGGACTACAACGGGCACCGGGAAGCTTTTGCAGCGTAGTAGTGTTAGTTGCCTGGAGAATCCCAGGGACGGGGAAGCCTGGTGGGCTGCCGCCCATGGGGTCGCACAGAGTCGGACATGACTGAAGCGACCTAGCAGCAGCAGCAGTGTTAGTCGCTCAGCTGTGTTGGACTCTGTGTGACCCCACGGACTGTGGCCCACCAGGCTCCTCTGTCCGTGGGATTCTCCACGCAACAATACTGGAGTGGATTGCCATTCCCTTCTCCAGAGGATCTTCCCAATCCAGGAATCGAACCTCGGTCTCCTGCATTGCAGGCAGATTCTTTAGTGTCTGAGCCACAGGGAAGATCCCTAGGAAGCTTTTGAGGTGATGGAAATGTATGATATCTTGATAGTGATGATGGTGTCACAGATACATACTTCTGTCAAAACTCAAGCTGAACGCTGTTCAATGGGTACAGTTAACTGTATACAAATCATACCTCAACAGAATTATGTCAAAACAAAAAACATTAATATTTTTCAAATAAGCAAACTGCCCTGATTATAACTCTTAACAAATTTTAACTTCATCAAAGTAAAAATTAAATGTTAGCCAGCATACTGCCAAGTTGAGAATATATATAAGGAACACAGACTATCAAAGCTCTATAAAGGAGGAAAAAAGAATCTTCAGCTGATAAAGTTTTTAGAAGAGTCTTACTGAGTACTCCCCTAAGCAGCAGCACTTTTCTTCACTAAATTGAGACCAGGGTATATGAAGTTTACAAACTGAAAAATAACTTTCTAATATTAAATTTCTGGTTTCTTCAACAAAGGTGCAAGACAGGGAACCTTCTATTTTTTGTTCAAGTTCAAATCAACCAAGCCTTTGTGCTCCTATTCTCTTTCTTCTTTGAAATTTCCATTCCAAGCTTAGCAAGGAGTGTGAAAGGGGAACAGAGTCAAAGGCCAAAATTTGACTCGTGAGATTCAGAATTCCAATCTCTGTCACTCTACAAAGGGTCTGAGAACCACAGAAACTGTATCCTACTGGGTTTGGGAATATTATGACTAAATTTACTAAATGCGAAACCAAATGTGGAATGGCCTTGAAAATTCAAAAATGGTATTCATTCTATTTTAGATCCAAATTAGAGTAAGAAATTATTTTAAACAATTTTTTAGAATAATTTTAAGTGACGTAAAATAAGACCGTTGAAAACGTTTTTGTAAGAATAAAATTCTAAAGAGAAAAGGTCTAAAACTTTAAGAATTACTTTATATAGACTATATAAAAAATTCTACGTTTGTAAAATACCTCTAGTCCCATAGATTTGCTTTTCTTTTACAAATGTATTTTGTTAATGTCTTATGACAGCATATTAAATACTTTCCAATATTAGTTCAGTGAGCTAGTTTGCAGAAACATGACTTTATCACAGGAGTATATTTATCTTAAGTCAAAGGGGAGCTCCTGCAGCAGCCCATAAAATCTGACTTTGCTTCAGGAAGTACTTTTAACATTTCAAGTATCATGAATGGTTGTGAATTATAGTCTGACTCAAAAGATAAAACTTTACAAATCAAATTCATCACAATTAATACTTTAAAATAAGCATTTTAAGGCATTCTTTTAAAGTGATCTAAAATGCAAGATAATCAATTAAAATTTTAAAAGCTTATTTCTTCTTAAAGTCAGAAATCACTAAATGCAATTAATTCTCCACTACTTGTGTATTTTCCACACTTTTCGATTTAGAAGTTTCCTAATTCCTGGCTGGTTCCCCTATCACACAATAGGCTCTTCAATCCACTTCACCAGGCTGTTGTTTGCTTAGGGAAAACCACCGTAATAATACTAACCCAAATAGAAGATAATAAGTCAGTCTGCTGGGTAATGCACGTATCCTAAAAATATAAGCCATGAGCTTAAAGAATAAATACAATCAAACAAATTTCATTTCCTCAAATGCCTATCCACAAAATGTTAATCACGGGTACAAAGGGGTATTAAATTACAGTATCCTCTTAAAAACAAAACAACAGAAAACTCTGTCTTTCAAGGTCAAGTCAAACATCATCTGCAACTGATCCTTTCCACACACGATCCTTTTCTCTTTGAATCCTCGCAGCACTATATGCCTATTTATGGCATTTACCAAGTTCTTCCTTAAGTTTCAGTCATTCAGATAAAAACATATTTAATAAAAGTTACTAAGTCTTAGACACTGCAACTGGGAGCTAGACAAAAAAGGACAGCTGGGATTTTTAAAAATAAAGTTTCTGTACTAATTTTACTATTTTAAAAATACAATGTGTTTCTTACAAAAAAACCAGAAAACACAAACAGTAAATGAAAACCACAGAAAACACAATAAACTGTGCTAATTCAAGAACAATCACTGTTGGTCTTGACAAAAATATTTCCAGATCACTTACACTACATGAACATGAATACACTTCTTTTCTTCAACAAAAACAGGATGATACCATATATAGTATTTTATGATCTCTTCCTATTTATTTCCTATTAATTAATGTATCAGATTTGGCTTCCCTGGTGGCTCAGTAGTAAAGAATCCACCTGCCAAGCAGGAGACTCTGGTTCAATCCCTGGGTCACAGAGAGTCCCTGGAGGAGGAAATGGCAAAGCCACTCCCGTGTTCTTGCCTGGGAAATCCCACTGACAGAGAAGCCTGGAGGGATCCATCAAGTATAACCATTAGAATTTGACAGGCAAAGATGGAGATAAGATGATTATTTAGGCAGAAAGAGAATGAGAGGTCTAGAGATAACAAAGCAGGTATGTTTTAGTCCTTTACTTTACTATACTACTTACAAGTGTAAACACATACTGTCGAAAGCTTCAAGTCACTTTGACCTCTGCCCGCTCCAAAAAAAAAAAAAAAAAAAAAGGGCCAAGTAAAACACTGGTGTTCACAGAAAAGTGGTATCTCTGGTACTCCTGTCAGGACTACCATTACTAACCCCAACAAACCCACAGCTACTTACAATTCCAGGAGATCATGTGCCTGGGTACAGCTCTACAACCTCTATACGACTACCACCACCTCTTCTGGAATTCACAGTTTATGAAGTTCATTAACTCACTCAAACATTTACTTAGCAGTTACCTATGACTGGTTCCAAATACGAAAAGGAGTACGTCAAGGCTGTATATTGTCACCCGTTTTATTTAACTTATATGCAGAGTACATCATGAGAAACGCTGGACTGGAAACACAAACTGGAATCAAGATTGCCGGGAGAAATATCAATAACCTCAGATATGCAGATGACACCACCCTTATGGCAGAAAGTGAAGAGGAACTCAAAAGCCTCTTGATGAGAGTGAAAGAGGAGAGTGAAAATGTTGGCTTAAAGCTCAACATTCAGAAAACAAAGATCATGGCATCCGGTCCCAATACTTCATGGGAAATAGATGGGGAAACAGTGTCAGACTTTATTTTTCTGGGCTCCAAAATCACTGCAGATGATGACTGCAGCCATGAAATTAAAAGACACTTACTCCTTAGAAGGAAAGTTATGACCAACCTAGATAGCATATTCAAAAGCAGAGACATTACTTTACCAACAAAGGTTCGTCCAGTCAAGGCTATGGTTTTTCCTGTGGTCATGTATGGATGTGAGAGCTGGACTGTGAAGAAAGCTGAGTGCTGAAGAATTGATGCTTTTGAACTGTGGCGTTGGAGAAGATTCTTCAGAGTCCCTTGGACTACAAGGAGATCCAACCAGTCCATTCTAAAGGAGATCAGCCCTGGGATTTCTTTTTTTTTTTTTTTTTTTACCACAGAAAGAGGTTTTTTTTTTTTTTTTAATTCCAAAAATCATTTACTTTGTTGCAAGTATAGGAGTCAATGCACATTTTGCCATTTAAGAGGAAAGAATGTGTGGATATCTGAGGGAACATATTTGTGGCTTGTTTCCATGATAGTTCAGAGCTCCCTATCCTGCCTGCCTAAAAGAGATCAGCCCTGGGATTTCTTTGGAAGGAATGATGCTAAAGCTGAAACTCCAGTACTTTGGCCACCTCATGCGAAGAGCTGACTCATTGGAAAAGACTCGGATGCTGGGAGGGATTGGGGGCAGGAGGAGAAGGGGATGACAGAGGATGAGATGGCTGGATGGCATCACTGATTCGATGGACATGAGTCTGAGTGAACTCCGGGAGTTGGTGATGGACAGGGAGGCCTGGTGTGCTGCGATTCATGGGGTCGCAAAAAGTCGCACACGACTGAGCGACTGATCTGATCTGATCTGATCTGATGTGTTAGGTACTATGTTACCTGCTGGCCCTACAAAGATGAATAAGGACCTCAATAGCAAGTTCTGCTTTCAAAAGCAAATGTCTTGCAGTAGGACCTGAACTAAAAAATGAGGACGAGTTCGTACCCAATACAATGGCTATTATTCCAAAACAAAAACCCAGAAAATAACTAGTGTTGGTGAGGATACAGAGATACTGGAACCCTTGTGCATCGCTAGCAAAAATGTAGAATGGAGCAGCTGCTATACAAAACAGTTCGGAGGGTCCTCACAAAATTAAACAGAATTATCATGCTATCCTAAAATTTCACTTCTGAGAATAACCAAAAAAAATTTAAAGCAATGTCTGGAACAAATATTTATACATCTGTATTCACAGCAGCTATATTCGTAATAGCCAAAAAGTGGAAGGAACTCAAGTGTCTGATGCATGAATGATTAAACTAAATGTTGGGCATAAATATGCAATGAAATATTATTCAGTCTTAAAAAGGAAGGAAATCCTGACACTTGTTACGACGTGCATGAATCTTGAAGACATTGGACAAAGTGAAATAAGCCAATCACAAAAGGACAAATATTTTATGATTTCACTTAGATGAGGTACTGGAGTAGTCACATTCAGAGAGAAAGAAAAAAAGTAGAATGGTGGTTGCCAAAGGTTGAGGGGAGGGGAGAACAGGGAATTAGTGTTTAATAGGTACAGTGTTTCAGTTTCAGAAGCTGAAAAAGTAAAGGATAGTGGTAATGACATACCAAGGTGACTGTACTTAATGCCACTGAACTGCACACTTAAAAATGACTGGAATGGGGGAATTCCTTGGTGGTTTCACGGTTAGGACTCTGAACTTTCACTGCCGGGGACTGGGTTGAATCCCTGGCTGAGGAATTAAGATCCCACAAACTGTATGGCATGCCAAAAAACAAACAAGAAAAGATTCAAATGGTAAATTTTATGTTATATATATTTTGTGTACATGCATGCTAAGTCACTTCAGTCATGTCCAACTCTTTGCAACACTATGGATTGTAGCCTGTCACACTCCACTGTCCATTGGATTCTCCAGGCAAGAATACTGGATTGGGAAGCCATGCCCTCCCTCGAGGGGATCGCCCCGACCCTAGGCTCGAACCCACATCTCCTGCATTGGCAGGCAGTTGCTTTACCACTAGTGCAACATGTATATTTTGCCACAATTAAAAAAAAATTCTGAGGAATATTATCTATAAGTGCTACTATGAAATAGCCAGGATATATTGTTAAGTAAAAAAAAAACAAGGTAGAGAAAACAAACAGTATGACACTATACCAAAAGAGCGTGGAAGAATATATAGCTATACACAGATATTATATAGACATTTTCTACAATTACTATAACTTTTAATGGAAGGATAAACAAAAAGCTTTAAAAAAAACCAACTACCCCCAAGGGAAGGAAAGAATAAGGTTAGCATTCAGCTGGTAAAGAATCCAGCTGCAGACTCGGGTTCAATTCCTGGGTCGGGAAGATCCCTTGGAGAAAGGATAGGCTATCCACTCCAGTATTCATGGCCTTCCCTGGTGGCTCAGATGGTAAATAATTTGCCTGAAATTCAGGAGACCTGAGTTCAGTCCCTGGGTTGGGAAGATCCCCTGAAGGAGGGCATGACTACCCACTCCAGTATTCTTGCCTGCAGAATCCCCACGGACACAGGAGCCTAACAGGCTCCAGTCCAGTGGGTCTCAAAGCGTCAGACACAAATGAGTGACTAGGCACAAACACAGTCCAGAAACTAGACTCCTCTCAATGTACCTTGTCATAGATCTCAAGTTTTTAAACATGATTATAAAATAAATTTAAACAAAAAAAATTTTTAAGTCGTTCCTCAAAATCAAAATGAAAAACAAACCTACACTGTATATTGAGTTAAACCAAACAGAGGAGTGCTTAACTCTGAAACACAGCAATCTGACTGCACATCCTTGGTGAAATGCATCCTAAGGACATAAGAAATACAAAGAAACCTTACAGTGCTTTCAGTAATGATACTGATATTATGCTGAAATTATGTCATGTCTGTATATCATAAGGTTTCGGTATGAGAAGAAACAAAAATTCTAAAATTTTAAATAAAAACTCTCCAATAATATTTCATTACAAGTTATCAGTATAAACTCATGCTGAACTTTCTTTTTTTAAAAAAGTATTTCCTAGCTCCATCTTTGAAGAGACCTATAAATTCCTAACCTAGGATCAATAAGCATAGCACCCAGAGAGCAGTCTGTAAACGTCCGTGACAATTCCTTCCAACTCAAAGGAACCAGCGCTCACAAAAGAAACTGATAATTCAAGTTCTGAGGCAGAATTTTATGAAATGAGGTTGGATCATACCAGAAAGCAAGGAAGCAATCAGAAACCACTAGGGTAGTATCAAAAACACTTAGGAGCTATCTTGAAGAGGTGCTCACTGCCAAAAGCAGAACAGACTGAGCCACAACAAAATAATAACGGCAATGGACTGAAACCCATAAAATATGACAAAAATCCATGACTTCATAATGATACTTGAAAGGAGAATGATGATATTTGAAAGGAGAAAGATCTCATTAGTCACTTTTGAAAGATTCTTATGAATCAATTTATTATCCTAAAAACTAACAAAGGAGAACAGCTGCATATTTACTGTCTTTTTTATATAAACCGAACACAAGAGTAACTCAACAGTCCAATAATCAAAATGAGGAAGTTTCTGTTTATAAAGTATTCTAGCTGAGAAACGAAGAATGACAGAGTATCACCATTTTACAAACCCCTAATAAAATTCTAGACCTAGGGAAAGATCGACGGCTGCTAAAATTATACAGAGTAACAAGCAGCTATTACAGGGCCTTGGAACTATTCTTTCAAAACAAAAACAGACAGAGGAACATGGTCAAAAGCATCACAGGGATGCAAACAACAAAATGAAGTCTGAGACAATCTGCAGGGCAAGTGTGTTACGAGAAAAAAGGAAGATGGGAAACGGAAGGAGAAACTATAAATTAAGAGGCATATCAGTTCAGTTCAGTAGCTCAGTCATGTCCAACTCTTCGTGATCCCATGCACCGCAGCACGCCAGGCCTCGCTGCCCATCACCAACTCCCAGAGTCTACCCAAATCCATGTCGATCGAGTCAATGATGTCATCCAACCATCTCATCCTTTGCCGATCCCTTCTCCTCCTGCCCTCAATCTGTCCCAGCACCAGGGTCTTTTCCAATGAGTCAGCTCTTCGCATCAGGTGGCCAAAGTATTGGAGTTTCAACTTCAACATCAATCCGTCCAATCAACACCTAGGACTGATCTCCGTTAGAATGGACTGGTTGCATCTCCTTGCAGTCCAAGGGACTCTCAAGAGTCTTCTCCAACACCACAGTTCAAAAGCATCAATTCTTCAGCACTCAGCTTTCTTTATAGGCCAACTCTCACATCTATACATGACCACTGGAAAAACCATAGCCTTCACTAGACGGACCTTTGTTAGCAAAGTAATGTCTCTGCTTTTTAATATGCTGTCTAGGTTGGTCATAACTTTCCTTCCAAGGAGTAAGCATCTTTTAATTTCATGGCAGCAATCACTATCTGTAGTGATTCTGGAGCCCCCAAAAATAAAGTCAGCCACTGTTTCCACTCTGTCCCCATCTCTCTGCCATGAAGTGATGGGACCGGATGCCATGATCTTCGTTTTCTACATGTTGACCTTTAAGCCAACTTTTGCACTCTCCTCTTTCACGTTCATCAAGAGGCTCTTTAATTCTTCTTCACGTTCTGCCATAAGGGTGGTGTCATCTGCATATCTGAGGTTATTGATATTTCTCCCGGCAATCTTGATTGCAGCTTGTGCTTCTTCCAGCCCAGCGTTTCTCATGATGTACTCTGCATAGAAGTTAAATAAGCAGGGTAACAATATACAGCCTTGACATACTCCTTTTCCTATTTGGAACCAGTCTGTTGTTCCATGTCTAGTTCTTCCTGACCTGCATACAGGTTTCTCAAGCGGCAGGTGAGGTGGTCTGGTATTCCCATCCCTTTCAGAATTTTCCACAGTTTATTGTGATCCACACAGCCAAAGGCTTTAGCATAGTCAATAAAGCAGAAATAGATGTTTTGCTGGAACTCTCTTGCATTTTCCATGATCCAGCGGATGTTGGCCATTTGATCTCTGGTTCTTCTGCCTTGTCTAAAACCAGCTTGAACATCTGGAAGTTCTCTTTCCACGTATTGCTGAAGCCTGGCTTGGAGAATTTTAAGCATTACTTAATTGCCAACATCCGCTGGATCATGGAAAAAGCAAGACAGTTCCAGAAAAACATCTATTTCTGCTTTATTGACGATGCCAACGCCTTTGACTGTGTCGACCACAATAAACTGTGGAAAATTCTCAAAGAGATGGGAATACCAGACCACCTGACCTGCCTCTTGAGAAATCTGTATGCAGGTCAGGAAGCAACAGTTAGAACTGGACATGGAACAACAGACTGGTTCCAAATAGGAAAAGGAGTACGTCAAGGCTGTATATTGTCACCCTGCTTATTTAACTTCTATGCAGAGTACATCATGAGAATCGTTGGGCTGGAAGAAGTACAAGCTGCAATCAAGATTGCCGGGAGAAATAGCAATAACCTCAGATATGCAGATGACACCACCCTTATGGCAGAAAAGTGAAGAAGAACTAAAAAGCCTCTTGATGAAAGTAAAAGAGGAGAGTGAAAAAGTTGGCTTAAAGCTCAACATTCGGAAAACAAAGATCATGGCATCCGGTCCCATCACTTCATGGCAGAGAGATGGGGACATGGTGGAAACAGTGTCAGACTTTATTTTTCTGGGCTCCAAAATCACTGCAGATGGTGACTGCAGCCATGAAATTAAAAAACGCTTACTCCGTGGAAGGAAAGTTATGACTAACCTAGATAGCATATTCAAAAGCAGAAATATTACTTTGCCAACAAAGGTCCGTCTATTCAAGGCTATGGTTTTCCCAGTGGTCATGTATGGATGTGAGAGTTGGACTGTGAAGAAAGCTGAGCGCTGAAGAATTGAAGCTTTTGAACTGTGGTGTTGGAGAAGACTCTTGAGAGTCCCTTGGACTGCAAGGAGATGCAACCAGCCCATCCTAAAGGAGATCAGTCCCGGGTGTTCAATGGAGGGACTGATGCTGAAGCTGAAACTCCAATATTTTGGCCACCTCATGCGAAGAGTTGACTCATTGGAAAAGACTCTGATGCTGGGAGGGATTGGGGGCTGGAGGGGAAGGGGACGACAGAGGATGAGATGGCTGGATGGCATCACCGACTCGATGAACATGAGTTTGAGTGAACTCCGGGAGTTGGTGATGGACAGAGAGGCCTGGCGTGCTGTGATTCATGGGGTTGCAGAGTCGGATGCGACTGAGTGACTGAACTGAACTGAACTGAACTGGAGTGTGAGATGAGTGCAATTGTGCGGTAGTTTGAGCATTCTTTGCCTTTGTCTTTCTTTGGGATTGGAATGAAAACTGACCTTTTCTGGTCCTGTGGCCACTGCTGAGAGTTCCATATTTGCTGGCATATCGAGTGCTGCACTTTCACAGCGTCATCTTTTAGGATTTGAAATAGCTCAACTGGAATTCCATCACCTCCACTAGCTTTGTTTGTAGTGATGCTTCCGAAGGCCCACTTGACTTGACATTCCAGGATGCCTGGCTCTAGGTGAGTGATCACACCATCGTGATTACCTGGGTCGTGAAGATCTTTTTTGGACAGTTCTGTGTATTCTTGCCACCTCTTAGTATCCTCTGCTTCTGTTAGGTCCCTACTATTTCTGTCCTTTATTGAGCCCATCTTTGCATGAAATGTTCCCTTGGTATCTCTAATTTTCTTGAAGAGATCGCTCGTCTTTCCCATTCTATTGTTTTCCTCTATCTCTTTGCACTGATCGCTGAGGAAGGCTTTCTGATCTCTCTTTGCTATTGTTTGGAACTCTGCATTCAAATGAGGATATCTGTCCTTTACTCCTTTGCTTTTCCTTCCCATCTTTTCACAGCTATTTGTAAGGCCTCCTCAGACAGCCGTTTTGCTTTTTTGCATTTCTTTTTCTTGGGGATGGTCTTGATTCCTGTCTCCTGTACAACGTCAATTGTACATTGGAGACAACTGTACTGTACCGTGTACTTGGCAATTGAGACAGTTCAAAATGGTGTGCCAAACTCAGGAATGAGCAATCCTGTTTCTATCAAAAGCCACAATACTCGGGGAAAAGACAGACATCAAGTTAAGAACTTCAGAAAAATTTAATGTGTGTGTTTGTGTATAAATGCACGTTTTGTAAAGAGAAATAAACATACTAACATACTAACAAGGATCTTTTCTCCAATTTAATAAATGGACATTCACCCCATTTATTTGAACATGTTCCAATTTCAATCGAAGTACTGAGGAGGAATTCTCTATACCCAATGAAAGAACACCCAACTTGTTGATTGTGAACAATAATAAGCAAATTTGAAATAACCCAAATTCTGCAATTTCTCTCCTGGCATCCTTAGCTCAATACCATGTATTATTTCATTCGAAGCACTCATTTTGATTTCACCAAACATCAGTACAGGAATGAACCCAAGGCAGGCTTGAAGCCTGGGTCTGCTGAAAGATGCTTTACCTAGGAAATGTCTTTCGACTCATCCAGTCCCACAAAGAACACTCAAGAATGTGCTGGGGTTACCTGCTCCAATTATTTGCTCCCACTAAAAGCTGGCAAGCTGATCCAAAGTTCCTGGATCAGAGACAGGACGGTGTCATCAGCAGACAAGTCCTTGTAAGGATCTAAGAATCCTTACTTCTATTTGCAAGTGTGCTGTGTTGATTGCTGAATTTCCATATCCTTTGCTATTACAGAAACTTTACACTCTCAGACTGTCAGGAGACTCTGTCAGTGGCATCACTGGCCTGATATGACAACCAAGCCAACTATCCCCGACATCACTTCATATCACCAGAGCTTTCTCTTACACATCTAGGTGCTCTCCCTAGAATGAGTGAAATTCAAAAAGATGCAGTCTCACTGCCAGCAAAATGTCTAGCCTATATGGGCATGTTTGAAGAGAGGACAGAGACAGCTCACCATGCCACCACCATTATGAAAGCCCCAGGAGCCCACAGTGAGAGATGCAAATTCATATGAAACAAATACATCGTCTTTCTAGTACTTTCTCTCTAGGGTCACTTAGAAATGAAATCTGGAATAGAATGAACACTTCTGGACCATCTATTCTGCATCATGCATTGTGCTAGCTACTTAAATCTCTCACTTAATCCTAATAGCCATTCAAAGTATTTTTGTTATTAGTGCCTTTTCACAAATGATTTTCACAAAGATGTTGAAGTGAAGTGAAGTGACTCAGTCGTGTCTGACTCTTTGCGACCCCATGGACTGTAGCCTACCAGGCTCCTCCGTCCATGGGCTTTTCCAGGCAAGAGGACTGGAGTGGGTTTCCTTCTCCAGATCACAGAGATGTTAGGTGACTTAATTTCAAAGCCAGAGGGATGGTATGGGGAGGGAGGAGGGTTCAGGATGGGGAACACATGTATACCTGTGGCGGATTCATTTTGATATTTGGCAAAACTAATACAATTATGTACAGTTTAAAAATAAAATAAAATTTAAAAAAAAATAAAAAATAAACTAAAAAAAAAAAGTTCAAAGTCTGAAAGCTACTACGTGAAAGAGGCAAAAGTTAAACCCAAATCAGTATATAAATCTTTATGACTTCTTTCTTACAACTCTATTTGCTTTCCAAAGGGATTATACTGACTTAAAATGATACCAGAACCAAAGATAGTCCTCCTTCATTTTTTTGGTGAGAGAACTGGGTAGTTTTAACACCCAACAGGGACTACCATGCAAGGAACCAAATTCCTATATTAAACCAATACCCACAGTCTATACCAAATCTCTCCTTACCAGTTAGACTGTGTGTAGTCAGTGGAAGAGCAGAAATATTTTATTCAACCTCTACAATATTTTCAAGTATTTGGACTATACAAGTTGCCCTCTACGTTTCAAAATCTATCAATAATCATCTTTCTACAAAATTTCCCAGATTTATGCTAGTTTACTTGGAAGTATTAAATCTTTGAATTTTACAATAAAATGAAGATTCCAAAACAAGTAGTATTCGATTTGCTGAAAGCACTGTAACAAAGGATTAAAGACTAAAATTAAGACAACAACAACAACAACTTTAAATTCTATGTACTATGTAGCTACATTAATATTAGAATATGAGAAAACGGTAAAAGCTATCACTTTCACAGAACTTACTCCAAAAGTACTGTGCCAAATACTTTATAAATGCTTCATTTTGTATAAACGCTTCATTTTGTATCTTCCAAAGTGTTAACTCTATTTTACAAGCAAAGTGACAATGGTAAGAAAGCCCAAGTAACTTGACCAAAGTAATACAGATAGAAAGTGGTAGCTGCTGCTGCAGTTTATACACTTCCAAAGCTTTTACCTCTTGTCGTCACAGTTTACTGCCCCCTAATTCCTATCTGTTAAACATACCTTTGTCCACAATTCTAAAACCACTGTTGAAACACATACAAAATTATTTAAACCTATTATTAACTGTATCCATTAATTTGTCATAGCTTCTAGAGTAAGATAATTAAAAAGTGCCTAAAGATGGTAACAACAACCCTGTATGCGAGACAGCAAAAGAGACACAGATGTATAGAACAGTTTTTTGGACTCTGTGGGAGAGGGAGGGGGGGATGATTTGGGAAAATGGCATGAAAACATGCATAATATCATATAAGAAATGAATCGCCAGTCCGGGTTCAATGCGGGATACAGGAAGCTTGGGGCTGGTGCATTGGGATGACCCAGAGGGATGGTATGGGAAGGGAGGTGGGAGGGGGCTTCAGGATGGGGAACACGTGTATACCCGTGATGGATGCATGTTGATGTATGGCAAAACCAATACAATATTGTAAAGTAACAAAAAATAATAATAATAAAAATAAATAAATAAATAAAAGTGCCTAAAGAATTATCATTAGAAAAATTCAAGTAAGGCAACCGATTTTCAGGACGTATTGAGAGGTCAAGAACAGATAATTCACACAACAAAACCTCTATCACTGCTTGGGAGTTACTGTTCTTAAATTGATGTAAAGATAGTAAGACCAGGATACCATCTTAAGTATTTAAGACAAGGTAAATACTGTAAACCCACCAGCCTAAAGGCTGAACCAAAGCACCCATTTTCAAAATCATGTTACCTTCAATATTTACTAAGTGAATTATGAATAGTATTATTATAGTCTGCTCTTTAAAGTCTTATTATCAAATAACAGAAAAGATGTAACCATAACTTGGACAATTTAAACTTCTGAAAAGCTATTACTTCCCCAGTTCCAATGTTTCAAAGTTCTTCATAAAAGAATAATATCTGAAAACTAAGATAAGTAACATCCCCCAAATATGAAATCGTCAATCTATCAGAGTCTGAGCGTAAATACATAACTTTTTAATGTACAAGATGCAGTTAAAAATAACATGTTAGTTGTTCCTGTTGTTTATCAAACACATTCATTAGACTGATTAAAAGGGCAATACAAGAATAATTTTCTACAATATGCCAAATAATAGATGAAGTCTTACCTCCATTGCTGAAACTACCATCTGTTGGTCATAGTGATTCAGAAGATTGGGCATGAAGGCAGTGTTATAAGGCAAATCCTGGCACACCCTCAAGGTAATGGGCTCAAAGAAAATAAACTGTGCCTACCTGTATGGCCCACAAACATAGTCAAGGGCCACAGTTAAAAGATGATCCAACTCATAGCCATGCTTTCTCGATTGAATGGGATTCAGATGATCAGGCCTACTCAAGATGTATTTTAGATCTTTGTACACCTACAGGTCTCAGCTTGAAAGTACTTCTTCTATCTTACTGTTAAGTTCTTCAAACAGAATTACTCTGCACCGTCAGAGGTTTGTTAGCTTGGTCTCACAAAAGGCATTTGGTTTTGGTTTCACAATATGGGAAAATGACATCATCTTGCCTCTTCTTTTCATTTTCTTACATCGGGTACCATGTGGCCAACGTGTCAAGTTGATCAACCACATTCCCAAACAACAGATTCCATCTTAGGAGAAGAGCTATTTCTTCCTTTGACTGAAATATCTGAAAAATAATTGAAAAAAAATGGGTGAAATTAGCAATTTCCTCTTAAAATATTACAAGCTTGATATTAAAACTTTGATTAGCTCAGTAAAGTTGCAGGATACAAAATCAGTATACAAAAATCAGTTGCGTTTCTACACACTAGCAATCAGCTACTAGAAAGAGAAATTTTAAAATACTGCCTTTGGGACTTTCTGGTGGTCCAGTGATTAAAACTGCACACATCCACTGATGAGCTCCAGTGCACTCCCTGGTGGAGAACTAAAATTCCAAGCGCCAGGCCTGTGGCTAACAACAACAACAACGATCACAAACTTTGACTGCCTTACAGATAAAATACATGGATATTTCAGAAAAGATACGACAGTTTCTCTACCTTCTCATTCTTGCTATAGATATACAAGAGAATCCATAAACAGCATTTAAAGGAAAGCACTATTTCCTCCCTCAGTTGTTTATATAACATATAGTTTAATTTCCCATCTACAGTGGTAGTTTTTCATTTGTCACAAGACATAATTGATCCATTTTGAAAACCTTGCATGCTGCTGTCCTAAATTTTATTTAAATATCTGCCACACTTAATAACAAGTTATTTAAATGTTATTATATACGTTTTAATCATTACATGATTCAGCAGATGGTATCTGTGAAAGGTGTAAACTCTAAAGAAATCAAAAGATATGGATTGAAGCCTCTTTCCAACTATGTGAATCACTTAACTTCTCTGAGCTCAGAATTTTCCTTTCTAAAAACTGCACCTCCCTGTCAAAGATGTATGAGTGAATTATAAAATAATGCCCTCTATAAAAGGTAAAGCAACATCAAACTTTAGGTAGTTTTATTACTGAATGACAGCAGATACAAAGACTTACTTCTATCAACCAATACTGAACTGGCAAACAGAAGATTCTAAAAGTAGCATCAGGACATTTTCCCAACAATGCTTCATCCTTTTAGATAGTACAAAAATTCAGTACATAGATGGAGAAAACGTTTGACCAACAAATGCCTCATTATACACAGTCAGGCTGCAGAGAAGAGTCAACTCTAGAAAGTTACAGCATGGAATAGGAATGATTTCCAGTTAAGAGTTTCTACCAAGTTTCAGAGTTGGATTTGACACTGCCTTTCCTGGGGGCTTCCCTGGTGGCTCAGACGGTAAAGAATCCGCCTGCAATGCTAGAGACATGGGTTCGATCCCTGGGTTGGGAAGATTCCCTGGAGGAGGAAATGGCAACCCACTCCAGTATTCTTGCCTGGAGAATGCCATGGACAGAGGAGCCTGGCAGGCTACAGTCCGTGGGGTCGCGGAGAGTTGGATGCAACTTTCACATTCACTTTTTTTCTAGGGACAAAAATATGCATCTCTTTTGGGGCTGGAAGGGTAGGTAGAGCGGAAGGCAGGATTGGTAGGAAAAAAGCATATTCTAAAACTATCATACTTCCATTTGGTTTTGTAATGATGTTAAGTCTGCTTTTACTTTATTTTTGCTTCACAGATGTCAAATATTTCTGTTTGAAGTACACAACCTCAGCTGGGAAAACATGAGAAAGTCAGGTTCAGAAATTCTCAGAGACCCAGGTTAACAGGACAACTCAAATAGATATTAGGGCCTGTGACAGAGAACTTGACGGTCTTGGCTAAAGCAGAGAAAGAAACTGTCCTTTGCCCACTACCAATGACAGGGACCTCTGCCTCCCAGGCTTTCATTACTGGGCAGAAAAAACTATTTGGAGAAAGTAAAGCCATGGCTGAATCTTGCCAATTTCTCCCCCAAGCATATGGTCTTGAGTAGAAGAAGAGAAAAGTAAAGTCTACAACCTTAGGAATTAGAGACACCGAAGTCACAAGCAACCTCTGCCCCAAACGTTTCATCTCTCTAATACGGAAATCTCTAAATCAGAAATATTTGTTAAAGCTTCTTGGCCTGCCATTTTCTTTCCTCCTTCAAGCTGGGCCCAGAAATGTGATGTCTGGCTATGGAAAAGAGATATTAAACACAGTCATGTATATTTAAGCTTAATTATCATGCAGCACGGTACCAATTATGCATATCATTACATGTGTCAAATAAGCCCTGAAAGCTTTATTTGGCTACAGTACCAAACATCCATAGAAGTTCCATTTTTGTAGTTTGCTCCTTATGCAGCATGTTCATCTGCTTGCAACTTAAAAAAAATTAAAGGGGACATTGCTCCCTACTGAATATGTGTATAACAATGAGAATTTCAAATTTTTCATTTAGACTATTATTCAAGCTGTATGGGTTCTAAATTTACGGTTCAAAGAAGATGACCACACAAAACTTGAGGCAGAAACAAGGTAATATTGAGTTTTTTAAACCAGATGAGAAACCCCCTTATACTTCTGTCTACTCTATTTTACTTGTTTTTCCCTCAGTTATTCCTTTTGCCTCATTTACAAACAATGCTTCTCACAGACTTACAAAAGTGCTTTCCTTTATGCACTTTAACATTCAAATTTCCATATATCCAAACATTTTTGTAAAATTATTGTTAGCCTGGGATAGGATAAAACCTTAATACATTAAGACTGTAGTTTACGATTATTAAGATAAATAAGAAAAAACAGTAGAATGCCATGAGACAAGAAGAAAAACAGGAACAGTAAAAATATTAAGGAATTCATATTTCTTCCAAATTAGAGGTTCCCTCATTTTAATGTGCAGTAGATTCATAGCAACCCCACGGGTCTAAGAAATCCAAACCTCTGGAAAATGAATGATATACATGCATTCTAATGATTATCTCTGTACTGTTACAAGTGATCTATAAGTTATATTTTGAGAAATGCTATCCTAAAATAGAATAACTTAAAACAGTACAGAATATTTGCACATAATTATGTGCTTAGCAAAAGTAATATATAAAATGAATTTTTTTTAAAGCAGATAAAGAATACTACCTTAATAGAAAAATCGAAAAAGGACATAAATTTACAAATGGCCAACAAACATATGAAAAGATACTCAACTTTACTAATAAAAACATACAAACATGATATTTAACATTTTTGCCAATCAGATGAGCAAAGTAAGAATAACAGAACACAGTATAGGAGAGGGTGCAGAAAAAGGAATATATTCAACATTCCAACACATGGAAGTACTTTTTTTTTTTTTTTTTTTGGCTGTCCCACACGGCTTGCAGAATCTTAGTTCCCCAAACAAGGACTGAACCCGGGCTAGAGTAGTGGAGTGTCTAACCACTAGACCGCCAGGAAATTCTCCATTTTCAAATACTACTGGAGGAAAAGCAAAGTAGTTGGTATTTCAAAAAAATAGCTATGGACATCAAAAGCCCTTAAAATGTATATAATTTGATTCAGCAGACCCATTCTACAATTTATGCTAAGAAAGTAAACACAAGTACACATGATGTATAACTGAAATGTTAGTACAAAAACCCAGAGACAATCTGAAAGTCTGCCAATATGGAATTGGTTAAACTAAGGTACAACCAACCCATAACACACTCACTAAAAATGATGAGCAGGATCTGTATATACTGACTTCAAACGACAGTAACACTACAAAAACTGAAAAATAAAATTTTAAATGGTTTACAAAACAGCATATAGTCTCCCACTTCTGTCAAAAATATACATACACAGAACAGAATAAAACTACCTGAACTGTTTAAAAATACAATATTATAGGGACTTCCCTGGCAATCCAGTGATTAGGACTCCACACTTCTATGTCAGGGAGCTCGAATTTCATCACTGGTCAGGGAATTAAGGTCCCACAAGCTGCACAGCATGGTCAAAAAACAAAAACAAAACAAAAAAGTAGTAAAGTATTATAAATGCTGCAATGTTATTTTAAAGTCTGTCGCATGTTATTTATGTATGGGAACATTAAGTGCTAAATCTATGAATGTGTGCTGACAATACTACTACTTGAATCAATGATTTACTGGCTGTTGATTAAATAACAAGCCAAGGGACACAAAAATACCCTCCTACAGGCAGCAAGAAAAGCGCCTTCTCAAGAGGGTCTTAGAAGCCCGGGCAGAAAAGTGAATTCAGAGGGCCTCTGTGCTCCAAAGAAATAGCCTGATAGAGAGAGAAAAAGAAAGACATGGGGATCAGAGCTCTGATGGAGCAAAGGTGTTTTAATTAACATGGTGTGGGCATATAGACTGTCTTACAAGGTAGTTTTTCTCAGCAAAGATAAAGATTAAAATTCCAGACTTACAAAACATAGGTGATCCATATTAAAGAGAGAGAGAGTTGTAAACAATCACTTTTACCGTATGGTTCACAAGAAGGAAGAGGGTACTTAACCTTCATATAGAAAATCTAGTGAAGGAAATGCCTGGATTTCTCAGCCCCCGGGAGACACTTGAGTATTTAGGAATTAGTAAGGAACAGAGAATTTCTGACAGATCCAAAAGAGCACACAGGAAGCCTCCTGTTAAATGCTTCCTGAAAACTAATTACCTTATTTTCCTGACATTTCAAAGCATTTGGGGGGAGGGGGGTAGAGGAGGAATCTCTTATTTCACTAAATAAAAGGCAACACTGCAAGAAGAACTGCATCTTAATTATCTTTTATTTTTAGTGACATCCTTGCAAGCCTGCCCACTTAAACTTTTACATCACTTTCCTATCTTATTACCTCTATGTTGTGGTTTGGTACTTCAAACAAACACTTTTTTTTCCCCTTCTTCTTATGGAGTAAAAAGATGGTATTGATTTGCTTAAAAGCACCGATGAGGGGGAAAAAAAGGATGGAGGGAAATCATTATCTTGAGGAGTAAATGGTTCTTAATAACAGAACTACGGATTTATCCATCCCTTTGACTGTTAGCATGCCACTAAAGGCTAAAAGAAGGCTCAAGAGGGAGGTTAACATCCCCCTCGTCAAGTGTTTGTTTCCTTGCTCCTGCGGTATTGGCTTTGCCAAGTAACCCAATTCCCGTACATAAACGTTACAGGTCTCTCCAAACTACTTCTATAAAATAAGATATTGTTTGACCAATCTTATCGAGCAGTCATTTATTTCTATAGTTGCTGGTCTGCTCTGCTGCTCTGTCTGCCTACATTCAGAAGGGAACAAAAATTCAAAATTTCATTTATTCTGGGCCCAGAACCAGACCTTTTGTCCTTCCTAGATATTTTGCAACTTCGAGTTGACTCCTCTGCCTAAATTAGTGGCATATGCTTTTGTTCTTTTAAGAAAGAAAGAAAGAAAAAACCACCCCTTATTCTCTTATTGAGGAAGGCAACTAATTCTGAAAAAGGCCTCTAGGAAGATGTTAAAATGTCTTGAAATGTTTAACAGAACCTTATTTCAGAGGCTATGGATGAACCTCCCCGAGGTACCCCAGGGCAAACACACGGAGCGTCCAAGGGGGCAGAGGGGAAAGCCTCGAGGAGGAATATGCAGACTTTGCAAAACTGATGGGAGGGAGGAGAGGGGACAACTTTCAGGACTAGAAACAGGAAGCAGTCCAGATGCTGCGATGCCGCCCGCACCCCCGCACCCAGCCCTCCGTGCATCGTCCTCCCTGCAAGCAGCCGCATGCTCCACCCACAGCCCCCAGTGGCCCGGGAGCGCCACACGCCCCTGCGGCGCCGACCGAGCCCCAGGGCTGGGCCGAGGGCGGCGTGCAGGGAGCGCGGGCCACACTCTAACCGGTTGCTCGGCGCAGATTCGGGACCGAGAGGGTTAATCCAGTCCGCGCGCACAGCCCGCCCAGCGCCAAACTCGGGCTCCCCCGCCGGCCCGCCACCCACCCCGAGAAAGCCCGGAGACACCCCTCCACAGCACAGCGCCCAAGGCTTTTGTTTTGTCGGAGACGAGAATAACGATCCTTGAGGAGGAGGTGCCACAGCTGCTCGTGGCTCTTCGGCACAGGCTTAGACCGAGGAGCGGGCAGCCGCCGCGGCACCTCCTCAGTCCCCACTCCCAAGTCCTTTTCCCGCTGAGCAGGACAGGAAGTGGCCTGCACGACCCGGGGCTCACCTCACACATCGGGGCCGGGCTCCCCGGGGGCTGCGGCGCCGGCCGGGGGCAGCCGCAGTTCCCTCAGGTAAACAGAGCCAGCGAGGACCACCAGCGTGCGCCTCCAAGCGACCGAGAGCTTTCGCGATGGCCGCGGCACATGCGCACGCACGTACGGCGCAGGCGTGCTGCGCACACTCGGCCGAGCGCTCCTAGTTTGAGACCAGCTTCTGGATACCCGTCTGCAGGTTTCGTTGCTCTTGACCTCGCGCCGAGGCTGATGCCCGGCCCTGTCCTGCTCCGGCGGAGTCGTTCCGCGCTCTGGAAGCTTTTCTTAAATGCCCTCAGTCCCCTTTGCAAAGCTCTCCCTCCCTTCCCTGCTGAGACAGTGCAGCGACTCGCATCACTCAAGCCTGGAACGCTATTATTGAGAGACCACCAAAACCTGTTTGAGAACCAGCCTGCCCCCTGGGAATCCGGGGATTGGAATTGATTAAGAGGCGGGTGCTGAGAGTGGTACTGGGTGCAGATAGAGGTAGTCAGCTTTCATATTGCAGAGCTCCAGGCTGAAGCAGCAGAGCAGATACCCTCTTTACCAACACCCACTTTAGTGAGCAGGTGGGGCTTGAGGTTATTGGTGACATGCCCCATCTTCTGTTCTTTGAGAAATGTTTCTTCTCTCTTTTTCTTCGTAAGTGATTTTATTTTTTTCTACCTAAGCTATTTCAGAACTTAAAGATTCCTTAGAAATCATCTAAACCTAACCTCTCATTATTCAGACGTGGAAAAGAATGGTCCAGAAAGGTTAAAAAGACTTAGCCAAAGCCAGGCAGCGTTTTAAGGGCTGAGTCTGGATTCACTCATTCCAAGCCAAAGCTGTTACCTTTGCCTCTATCATTTTACCTACCTTCCTTTCTCTTCCTTTCTCTCCCTTTTCAACCTAGACTTCACAGGCATCATTTTGTTCTATGGTAGCACACAGGACTTAAAGAAATACTTTGATCTTGTAGCATAGTATGACTGTACTTAAGGTTCTTCAACTGTACACTTGGTTAAAATGGTGTATTTTAGTATGATCTTCTGTCTGAATCTTTGCCACCCCATGTTAGGAGACTGACCAAAAACAGCTATATAATCTGTGGTTTGTCCAAACCCTTGGGACACATCTCTGTGGCCTCTTTAATTATAGGCAACTATTTTATACAAAGAAAAGTGGAAGTGTTAGTCCCTCAGTCGTGTCCGACTCTTTGTGAGTGATCCAATGGACTGTAGCCCACCAGGTTCCTCTGTCCATGGACTTCTCCAGGCAAGAATACTGAAGTGGGTTGCCATTCCCTTCTCCAGGGGATCTTCCCGACCCAGGGATGGAACCCAGGTCTCCTGCATTGCAGCCAGATTCTTTACTGTTTGAGCCACCAGTGAAACAATCTGTTTTGAAGATGCTCCCTAAATGACAATAAATACTGAGCTTAGACAGTCATAAATATCGTTTAATGTCAGATGAGCTATGCGAATTGCACCATAAAGGGGATCTGAAATGACATTTTCAATTTCGTTAATAAATACTAATGCAGTAATACTTTCTAAAAAAAAAAATAACATTGATCCATAGGCTGATTCTTATCAAGTCATTGTGTGTTGTGGAGCCAACACTGCCTCTACTGAAGGTGAGTGAAGCAGCTAAGAGCATTTATGAAAAGCAGTATAGACCTGCTTCGGGTACTTCTAGATCCCTTGTACCTTCAGATCCTCTAGAGATGTGCTGCTCTCGCATTTTTATGCAATTTACACATGGTCTTGTGAAAACTGTCAGGCATAGAACATATCTTGGCTCCTAGTGGGAGGTGGGAATGATGTAGAAATTATCGTTGAATGTATCAACATGATCACATCTCAGAAATAGACCACTGAGTGAAAGAAGCGAACTACAAAGTATGTAAATTATGATAGCTCTTTAAAACAGTCACACTGTTTACAAGGCCAAACATGTATATATAATAAGCAAAAAAAGTGGACAAGTAGGCAGCACACTAAATTTTATGACAGTGGATGCTTCTAGGCAGGCAGGGTGGGAAATGAGATCTGGGCAGCATGTAAAACAGGCTTCAACTCTTAATCACACACATGAAGCAAAATGTTAACATTTTTAAAAAATCTCTGCAGGGAGAAAAGGGTGTTTCTTAGGCAAGTCTGTAAACTTTTCTTTATGGTTGAAATGTTTCCTTTAAAAATAATGTTGAGGGGCTTCCCTGGTGGTCCAGTAACTAAGATTCCACCCTCCCAATGCAGAGGACCTAGGTTTAATCCCTGGTCTGGGAACTAGTGAAAGACAGGGAAGCCTGGAGTGCTGCAGTTGATGGGGTTTCAGAGTCACACACGACTTAGCGACTGAAGAACAACTGGGAACTAGATTCCACAAACTGCAACTAAAGATCCAAGATCTTGTGTGCTGCAACTAAGATCCAGTGCAGCCAAATAAATATTTTTAAAAGGAATTAAAAAAAAATTAAATGAAAGTAATGTTAAATTTTCAAGGACATTAGGCCAATGTGCTCACCATGAACACAATGTGAATGGTGGTGTTCACTGGGGGATCAGCAGTCACACTGATGAAGGGCTGAACAAGGAGAGGTCCAGAGAATGCTAGTTAAGAGGATCAATGAAAGGGACCTTATTTTCAGGGATAAAAATATTCAGATCTAACAGGGATAAAGTGTCGGGCTCTCTTTAATCCCATCTTTCTTTCATTCAATGTTATAACCACCAATAGAAAGTCTTTAGGGCTTCCCTGGTAGCTCAGGAACTTCACTGAGACCCAACACTCTCCCAGGGAGTTGTTAAAACTGGTCTCTTTCTGGATGAACCCATTTTGAAACCATCCATGTTAACCGGTAATACATGGTAATTCAGTATTGCATCTACTTACCTCCCCCAGGCCTCCACCCCTGCAAAAGTCTTTGTTTATTCATTTTACGTACAACCTGATCATAAAACATACAACCATACTTAAAACCACTGGGATGGAATTCAGACACCATAAGTTTCAGTTTGGCCACTTACTGAGCCTTTGTCAACTCTAAAGAAGGCAGCAACCTCTATGAGCTTTACTTTTCATTGTTTTTTAAACGGGAGATATACGAATGCTGCCTATTTCAAAACAATGAAACAATATAAACATAGGGTTTACATTTATTTACCTTGGAAGAGAGTACATTTTTATGTATTTTAGAGAACGTGAGATAATGAGAAAAGTCTTCTTTTTTGAATTTGGTTAGCTGCTGCCCATAAGAACTGTTTTACACTAACCAGATGTCCCTTCTGAAATGTTGTTTTTCTCCAGCATTAGTTTATAGTTCTATACCAGTAGTTATTTCTACATTGTACTTTCAAATCCTCCTCATTAGATTTCTTTTTTTTTATTCTTGCATTCTCACTCTGCCTCTCATTACATGGTAGATGCTTCATAAATTTCATTAATGAAATTAGACCAGATTGAAAAATTCCCCAAATTTGGAGTTATCCTTATTCAGGCATGCCATCTGCTGGTTCCCTGGTGTATCTGTTAGTCGGCCTGAATTCCTTAATCCAATCAAGTACAATTCATGTGGAAGCATTGCTGAGTTTGTGTGTTGGGCAATTTTCCCACGTTCTTTCACTTCCTGTGTGCAGGTGCTATTCTTTCATTGAACCTCTCCAGAATTGTTTTTCCTGCAACCTTCTTTTACCTGTTGGCCACTCTAAAAACCCGGAGAAACGGAGTTTACGTTTCAGAACCCCGGAGTGACCAGAACGATATAACTGGGCATGCTCAGTAGGTTGGCCTGATTTGGAACATACTTACAGCTTGAAAGGGGGCATTTAATGCTGTTTGTTTCAGGATTGGCTGCATATTCGTCCTGGCACTCTATTGAGAGATGGCAGCCTTTCCCACCCTCTGGGCCCTCCCACTTTTCCATTTTGTCCCCGTGCCCAAATTTGGAGCCAGCCCTCCAGGATCTCCCAGCCAATCAAGAGACCACACATTGTTGCCTAAGAGACCCCGGATGCCAGCGAAAAGATTTATAGGTAGTGATTGGCCTACTGGAAGGGGTGGGGGCTAGACGGAGTCACAGAAACAGGAGCTATGGCAACACCAGCGCTAGACGCTTGAGGAGAAAGACTTGAAGAGAAAGCCTTAAAGAGGTGAGAGCAGTGATCGCTGCATGAAAAAGATGGAGACTCTTTTGAGAGCTCTTCTCTCAGGTCCTCCTGGGCTTCTCACGAGGCTTGGCAGTGACCCCGGGAATTACATTTTGCTGTGTATTAGCAGTTAAATGACCAGGTGCATCGTATATATGAAATTAACAACCAACAAATAATTACTTCTGTGCTTATCAAAGCACTAGGTCTTTGCATTGTCTTATAGTTTCTCTTTGTTTCCACCTAGTTGGATATAAGATGAATTCATATTTAAATCTAGATCAGATCAGATCAGATCAGTCGCTCAGTCGTGTGCGACTCTTTGCGACCCCATGAATCGCAGCACACCAGGCCTCCCTGTCCATCTCCAACTCCCGGAGTTCACTGAGACTCACGTCCATCGAGTCAGTGATGCCATCCAGCCATCTCATCCTCTGTCGTCCCCTTCTCCTCTTGCCCCCAATCCCTCCCAGCATCCGAGTCTTTTCCAATGAGTCAACTCTTCGCATGAGGTGGCCAAAGTACTGGAGTTTCAACTTGAGCATCATTCCTTCCAAAGAAATCCCAGGGCTGATCTCCTTCAGAATGGACTGGTTGGATCTCCTTGCAGTCCAAGGGACTCTCAAGAGTCTTCTCCAACACCACAGTTCAAAAGCATCCATTCTTCGGTGCTCAGCCTTCTTCACAGTCCAACTCTCACATCCGTACCCTATTTCCTGATCATTTCCTGGCAATCTCTATTTCCTTCTCTGATGATACTGCAGCTTACAATGGGTGAGCTGTGTGTTAGTGGAGAAACTCAACCGTGTTCTGCTCTGTAAACGCCAAATAAAAACCCGATTATCCTGAGTCTAACCCCAATGTTCGGTTCCTAATGTTGAGTTGTACCTTCTTTGCCACTAGCTTTAATCCTTAAACCACCTCACCTCCACTATTGTGTTCATTCATTCCGCTGATTGAGACAAGGTTTTATTGAGCACCTACTGTGTACTACTGAGTTTAGGATTCAGGTGAGCACATTCAGAAAACCACATTAGCAGAGAAGCACCAGTTTTGTACCACATTCTCTGATCTGAAGTTCAGTGTGTCTGTACAGATAGTGCATGAAGGGAGAGGAAGGAGGATGAACCAAAAAGGTAAATTCATGGTGCACCTAGATCAGCATGCTAAGGATTCTGTAGCCCTTACTGAGTCTCTGAAGGTTTTTGAGCTGACAAATGACAAACAGACCTTTAAAAAAATACTTCCCTGAATAGAGTAGTGGTTAGCCAAAGTTGGGGAGGAGGGAAGTGTGGAGATATTGATCAAAGGGTACAAACCTTCAGTTATAAAAGGAATAAGTTCTAGAGACCTTATGTACAGCATGGTGACTATGTGGTGATGGTGGTGGTAGTTTAGTCGCTAAGTTGTGTCCCACTCTTGCAACCCCATGGACTGTAGCCCACCAGGTTCCTCTGTCCATGGGATTCTCCAGGCAAGAACACTGGAGTGGGTTGCCATTAACTTCTTCAGGGGATCTTCCTGCCCAGGGATCATGGTGACTATAGTTAATAATAATATATTATATACTTGAAATTTACTAGAAGAGTAGATCTCAAGGGTAATCACACACACAGAAGCACACACATGCACACACACGCACACATGCACACACACACAGTAACTATGGGAGGTGATGGATATGTTACATAGTTTGATTGTGGTAAGCATCCCACAATGTGTACATATACTAAAACATCACCTTAAATATATACATTTTTTTTGTTAAAAAAACCCTCTTGTAGTAGACTGTAATCTCCATTACAGGCAAGACTTGTCTTTATACCTGTAATACAGACCTAAGAAGTCTTTAGTGAAGTTGTGCAATGGTGACAGTGTGAAGAATGGCTTTGAAGATGGGATTGGAGGTGTGTTACCACTGGAACTTAACCAGAGGACCTAGCCTTGCCTTTAAGCATGACACTAGAAGCACACACTGGGGGTAAGGGCCAGAAGCCCTTTTTCTTCCCCTTTATCCAAAGAAAAATTAAAGGGGAACATGCAAGGACAGCCATTAAGGGGGAAAGAGGTCATGAAAAAACAACAGCCAGGTTTGTATGTAGAAGGAGGGAAGGCAACTTGCTTTGTCTTGTAATTTTTTGGTATGTTGTATGAAAGAGTCTGAGTGGTCTATATTGTGAACCAGTGTGGACATGCAGATATGCACACTGCCCATCTTCTAGAGTGGACAGAGGAAAAAAACTGTAAAAGGATAATGACAAAAACCAGGGCAGGATACCTCCATATGCCTGCTTCAGGAAGACTATTACCAAGAGGGCTCTTTTGCTCAGCCAGGCCCATCTCCTGAAAACCAAACTTTACTCAAATTGACTTGAAAAAAACAAAGCCTAATTCAAATGATTTCTAGCTCTGAAGAACCAGGAAGGAAAAAAAAAACAAAACAAAACAAAAAGAAACAGCAAAACCTTAGGGAGGACCTGGAAAAACTACTTTGTCTTAATCAGAAATCGTGCTTAGAATCAGTCAGATTGTTTTCTACTCAAACTGGGAAAAGAGAGTTTCTGAGCTTACAACAGACGGTTTTAACCTGGTATAAGCAAAATGTAATGTTAATATGCGGAGAAGGCAATGGCACCCCACTCCAGTACTTTGCCTGGAAAATCCCATGGATGGAGGAGCTTGGTAGGCTTCAGTCCATGGGGTCACTAAGAGTCGGACATGACTGAGTGACTTCCCTTTCACTTTTCACTTTCATGCATTGGAGAAGGAAATGGCAGCCCACTCCAGTGTTCTTGCCTGGAGAATCCCAGGGATGGGGGAGCCTGCTGGCTGCCGTCTGTAGGATCACACAGAGTTGGACACGACTGAAGTGACTTAGCAGCAGCAGCAGCAATGTTAATATGAATTTTTCTAGGGAGAAGATTCATAGTTTTCATCATATCCTCAAAGAGTTTTATAGGCCTGAAAAAAATAAAATAAAAGATGGAAAACAATTGGTTTAAGGAATTCCCTGGCAGTCCAGAGGTTAGGACTCTGTATGTTCATTGCCGAGGACCAGGGTCAATCCCTGGTTGGGGACTAAGATTTTGCAAGCCGAGTGGCTTAGCCTAAACAGATAAATAAAAATTGTTGTGTACACACAACTTCAATCAATTTAAATAGAAGAAACATCAACCATGAATAAATAGCAATAAAAAAGGAAATATGTGATTTTTAACTGAGCAGATCTAGACTCAGTGACCATGCTTTATATATTTGCCTGTTCATGTGTATTTTTATAGCAGCCAATTAATAATACTGTAATGAAATCATTTCTTACATCTTTGCAACTTAGCTGTTAGGAGCTAAGAATGTGAGGGCTCATCTGAACCTCCTTTATTTCCCCTTATTCCAGTGGAGTGGTATCAGCAGGCAACTGCAGGAAGACATTATCTATGGTTTAAAACCCTGAGGTTTTAAAACTATTGGCTTTCTCTTCAGCTCTAATTTAAACCTGAGAGGGAATATTACATGTCAAGTGAGAGTCACAAAATTTCAGATCTAGCATTTGGGGGAATCCTCTGTAAGTCCAAAACTAACGGTTAATTTAAAAAATATATATTTGTTTTTATTTATTTGGCTGTGCCAGGTCTTCGTTGTGGCATGTGGATCAAAATATTGTCTGGGTGAATTCCCTGGTGGTCCAGGGGACCTGGGTTCTATCCCTGGTCAGGGAACTACATCCCACATGCCCTAACAAAGAGCTGGCTCAGCCAGATAAATAAATAAAAAGAAATCTTTTTTTAAATTGTCTTATATTTGTTGCTATACTTTTTGGAGCCCTGGGTCAGGTAGGCAAATCCTGTGCAGGCTCCAACTCAGCACCACTGCTTTGGATCTGAAACATACCTTCAGAGAGGAAGAAGGCACAAACAAACAGAAACACTGAAGCTATATACTGAAAAATGCCATCCATCTGCTTTAAATATTTTTACCTTAAAATATTTTGTTGTGCCCCCTTCAAGGAGAGGCTTTGAAGAACTCTGGAAATAACAGGAAGTTCTAAGAAAGTCTGTGGTGATGCTATTTTATTTTTTTTTAACTTTTTATTTTGTGTTGGAGTATAACCAATTAACAGTGTTGTGGTAGTTTCACATGAACAATGAAGGGTCTCACCCATACATATACATGTATCCATTCTCCCCCAGCCAGGCTGCCATTGAGCACAGTTCCTTGTGCTATATCATGGGTCCCTGTTGGTTATCCATTTTAAGTATAGCAGTGTGTACCTGCCCAAGTCAATCCTAGAGGAGATCAGTTCTGAATATTCATTGGAAGGACTGATGCTGAAGCTGAAGCTCCAATTCTTTGGCCACTTGATGCGAAGAGCCCACGCATTAGAAAAGACCCTGATGCTGGGAAAGATTGAAGGCAGGAGGAGAAGGGGATGCCAGAGGACGAGATGGTTGGATGGCATAACTGACTCAATGGACATGAGTTTGAGTAACCTCCGGGAGATGGGAAAGGACAGGGAAGCCTGGCATGCTGCAGTCCATGGAGTTAGTCGGACATGACTGAGTGACTACTTGCAAAAAGTTTCAAAGCTAGTAAGTTTTAGAGCCAGGATCCAAACTGTGTAATGTAAAAAGTTTTGGTTGCAAACAACAGCAATAGATTCTAGCTAATGTGTGTGTGCTGTGTGCTTAGTCGCTCAGTTGTTTCCAACTCTTTGTCGCCCGCCAGGCTCCTCCGTCCATGGGGATTCTCCAGCCAAGAATGCTGGAGTGGGTTGCCATGCCCTCCTCCAAGGACTCTTCCCAACCCAGGGATCGAATTCAGGTCTCCCGCACTGCAGGCAGATTCCTTACCATCTGAGCCACCAGGGATGCCCCTACAAGAAGGGTCTTCTAGCTAATGTAGGTGAAATTTATTGAAGGCTATCAGGTGGCCCACAAAATGGATAAGAAAGGACATGCATGCATGCTAAGTTGCTTCAGTCGTGTCTGATTCTTTGTGACCCTGTGGACCATAGCCCACCAGGGTCCTCTGCCCCAGGGATTCTCCAGGCAAGAATACTGGAGTGGGCTGCCATGGCCTCCTCCAGGGGATCTTCCTGGCCCAGGGATCAAACCTGCATCTCTTCTGTCTCCAGAATTGGCAGGCAGATTCTTTACCACTAGCACCACCAAGGAAGCCCCTCCAAGAAGAGTCTAAGAACAGCTTAACAGTCTACTCAGAGCATCTATGGTACTTTGAATGATCACCTTGGCTGTAAAGCAAGGATAAGCCAGCATCAGTTACCTGGCCTAGCTTAGTCTTATGACTGGGCAAGGGGAGGCCACCTCGATTAACCAACCCAGCAGACCCTAAACACTGAGGGAAAAGTAATCCCTCGTGGAAATTAGAGTGCTTTAATCCAATGAAGACATACATAGGGACTTCCCTGGCCGTCCAATGGTTAGAATTGGATCATAAAGAAGGTTGAGCGTTGAAGAATCGATGCCTTTTAATTGTGGTACTGGAGAAGACCTTTGAGACTCCCTTGGACAGCAAGGAGATCAAATGAGTCCATCCTAAAGGAAATCAACCCTGAATATTCATTGGGAGGACTGATGCTGCAGCTGAAGCTCCAGAACTTTGGCCACCTGATGCAAAGAGCCGACTCCTTGGAAAAGACCCCGATGCTGGCAAAGATTGAAGGCAGGAGGAGAAGGGAGGCAAAAGAGGATGAGATGGTTGGATGGCATCACGAACTCAATGGACATGAGTCTGAGCAAACTTGGAGATAGTGAAGGACAGGGAAGCCTGGTGTACTTCAGTCCATGGAGTTGCAAAGAGCTGGGCACAACTTAGCGACTGAACAACAGCAGTCATGGTTAAGACTCAACATTTCCAATACAAGGGATGTGAGTTCATCTCCGGTGGGAGAACTGAGATCCCACATGCCGTGAGGCCACAAAAATGAAGGCAGACATATACAGTACTGGGTGTACTGTATATTTTCCCCAGTGTATTTTTCTCAATAAACCCAAATCTGCCCATATATAAATTCTTGGCCTTGTCCATTGTACTATTCTACTTCTTAAACATGGTAGCAAGCTAGAGCCCTTGTTAGCTAGATGTCAGAAAGTTAACAGAGGAAGAAGGAGGTCACAAGGGACAAAATGGAGTAGATCAGATTGCACAGTGATTTTATAAATACTTCTTTCTGACCAATATGGTATGTTCTTAGCTAAGAGTGATTCTGATTTTTCCCGCTTGGTCCAGTGAAAATCAAACAGAGTTAAACAGACCTGGGTCTGATTCTCTGTTTCACCACCTACTGTCTGTATAACTCTGGGCAAAGCAAAGTGAGCCTCATTTTCTTCATCTGTAAAATAAGCTAAAACCCACCACCTTACCATATTGTTATGGGTTTAACTGAACAAACCTGTTAAGTGCCTGACATATAAAATACTCCCAGTAAATGTCACTCTCCCGCTAGTCCCTGTCCCAGTGTACTGAAAAAGATTATATGGTATTAGTATTTTTAGTATTCTGAAGATTGTATGATTCATTTCTTCTGAAGACATAGTTTTTCTTACAGAAGAATATTCAGTTATTTCATGATGGCATTTCCACCTCCAAAAAACACAAATGGTCCCAAAATGCAGACAAAGATGAGTACCTGGACACCCCTAAACCATCAGCTTTTGAATGACCGGGTGAGTAATAAGAACTATTGTATTAGTTGAAATCATACTTTGAAGGGAAAAAAAGCATTAAAATTTTGGTAATCAAAACATGAACAGGAATTGCTTAGGATTGTATAGTGGATAAAAAACAAAAACAAAAACAAAAAAAAAAAAACAAAAAAAAAAAACCCAAAAAACAAAATGAAGGATTTCTTCAAAAATTTTAATTGAAAAAAACTGAAATACATTTAGAACAAAAATAAAGAAAACTTTAATTGAGCCCCAGTTACCTGGCCAGAGTTGGCAAGAGATACAAAGTTCCTGCTTAGAAAGAAAGATCTTAGGGACTTCCCTGGTGGTCCAGTGGCTAAGACTCTTTGCTCCCAGGGCTGGGGCCCAGGTTCTATCACTGGCCAGGAAATTCAATCCCACATACTGCAACTAAAGACCTTGTGTGCTGCAACTAAGACCCAGCACAGCCAAATAAATTAATAAACATTTTTTAAAGATTTAGGAGATGAGAAGGAAGAGTGTCTACCAGCTCCCCTTCACCTCCATATCCAACTGGTTTTCAGGTTCTGTGAGTCTTCCTCCGAGGTCTCTTCATCCAGACCCCTTTTCTCCTTTGACTTGTGCACATCCAGCTCCACGTTCTCAGTTCACACACTCACCCCCCTTTGCCTGGCACATTGCAGTAACCCCTCAGCTGGTTTCACTGTCTCTAATCCATCCTCTATTCTGGTCCCAGAATGATCTTTCTAAAGTACCAAACTAATCCTATGAAGCAAGAGATAACAGACTGTTCCAAAGAATAAATTCCACCCTACCCACCATGCATAGCACTGAGGACCCCTTCATGTGTGTTAGTCACCGAGTCATGTCCGACTCTTGGATACCCCATGGACTATAGCTGGCCAGGCTCCTCTGTCTGTGGGATTCTCCAGGCAAGAATACTGGAGTAGGTTGCCATGACTTCCTCCAAGGGATCTTCATGACCCACGGATCGAACCCAGTGTCCTTTATATCACCTGCATTAGCAAGTGAGTTTTCTTTTTTTAATTTATTTGGTTGCAATTTTGTTGAAGCATGTGAACCCTTAGTTGAAGCATGTGGGATCTAGTTCCCTGACCAGAAATCAAACCCAGGCCCCCTGCATTGGGAGCATGGAGTCTTAGCCCCTGGACCACCAGGGAAGTCCCAGCAGGTGAGTTCTTTAACACTGGCTCCACCTGGGAAGCCTGAAAAGCTTTTGTCAAATTTTATGAGAATTTCTAGGGAATTCCCTGGTGGCCCAGTGGCTCAGTCTGTGTTCCCAATGCAGGGGGCTGGGTTCCATCTGCGTTCAGGAAACTAGATCCCACATGCTGCAAGAGTTTGCATGCTGCAGCTAAAGAACACACATGGCACAACTAAGACCCAGTGCAGTCAAATAAATAAAAATGTTTAAAAATTTCATGATTATTTCTAGATGAGCAATGATAAGAGAAATAACAATTTCTATTAGAAATGATATTTATTTTGTTGTTCAGAACTCCCATTTTATCACCCTCCCCCGCCATTTTTAGTTTGGTTTAGTTAGGTTCTAGTTTGGAGTAAAACTATTTTCAAAAATCTTAGCCTGCCATATGTAAAATAGATAGGCAATGGGAATTTGCTGCATGGCTCAGGAAACTCACACAGGGGCACTGTATCAACCTAGAGGGGTGGAGTGGGGAGAGAGAGGGGCTGCCAAGTCACTTCAGTCGTGTCCGACTCTGCGACCCCATAGACGGCAGCCCAACAGGCTCCCCGGTCCCTGGGATTCTCCAGGCAAGAACACTGGAGTGGGTTGCCATTTCCTTCTCCAATGCATGCAAGTGAAAAGTGAAAGTGAAGTCGCTCAGTCGTGTTCGACTCTTCGCGACCCCATGGACTGCAGCCTACCAGGCTCCTCCGTCCATGGGATTCTCCAGGCAAGAGTACTGGAGTGGGGTGCCATCGCCTTCTCCAAGAGAGAGGGGAGGGAGGTTCCAAAGGGAGGGGATATATGCATACCTATGGCTGATTCATGTTGAGGTTTGATAGAAAACAACAAAATTCTGTCAAGCAAAATCCTTCAATAAAAAAATAATTAAAATTAAAAAACTGTCAAATCACTATGTTGTACACCTGAAACTAACATTATATTGTATGTCAATTATAATTCAATAAAAATTAAATATAATACAAATTTAAAAAATCTTGGACCGTGTATATACCCATATGTATGTGAATGAATGTATCAGTACTTAAGACACACACATGGAAATTGCATATGTATACAGCAAACTGATAATAGTGAGTGCACAAGTGCCCAGTCTTGTCTGACTCTTTGCAACTCCACAGACTGTAGGCCTCCAGGCTCCTCTGTCTGTGGAATTTTCCAGGCAAGAATATTAGAGTGGGTCGCCATGCCCTCCTCCAGGGAATCTTCCCATCCCAGGGATTAAACCCACGTCTCTTTATGTCTCCTGCATCAGCAGGTGGGTTCTTTACCGGTTGAGCCACCAGAGAAGCCCAACTATCAATAGTGGTTTCCCCTAAACAGTTGGACAACATGGAAGAGTGGGAGGGAAGTCTGTTGGAAGAGAGAGTTTTTTTTTTTTTTTTTTACCTTATACACTGCAATATTTAACCATTTAAAAAACAAATATAAGTAAAAGCGAGCAAAGAACAGTAATGCTGAGAATTAAAAAACAAGGGTTCCAGATCAGCTATACTAAATAATCTCCAGGGAAAAGACATCCGAGAAGAACGTGAGGAGCAAGCATGAAGGGAATTGGTCATATTTTCAATATGGTGGGAAAATACAAGAGCTGTTGGAGCAGGATGGTGACAGAATTGCATCTGCATTTCCAAACGGTCATCTTGCTCCACGTCACTAATGATTGGAGAGACTCAACTCCAAACGCCAAGGAGGAACCACTTCGCCCGAGTCCGACTGGGCCTCATTGCAATGTCTGTCCATAGCAGATGCTGGAGAAGCTGTGGAGCAAAGGGAACTCTCCTCCACGCTGAGTAGGAATGGGAGTTGGTACAGCCGGGATGGAAAAGAGTACGGAGGTTCGCGAAGGAACTAAAAGTAGAAGTAGCCTATGGTTCAGCAGTCCCACTCCCAGGCATAGATCCACCCCCAGTCCAAGCCAACAAGCCAGATGCCCCGTTTGGGCACATCGATCTGTGCGCGCGCTCGCATGCGCATGCGCGATCGCCTGCGAGGCTGGGGGTGGGGCGGGGGCTGGGGCTCTGGCTGGAGTCGGTGCAAGCCCCGGGATTGCCTGAGGCAAGCCAAAGGAGCCCCAGAGGGAGACGGGACGGCCGGTCGTCTGGTTTCCTGAAAGCCGAATGCGAATGCGGAGGGGCTCGCGGGCCGCGGGGAGGCAACCCAGGTCTGCAGCGGGAGTCGGGGCCCCGGCCACCCACTCACTCCCCCCGCCCCGGGAGGGGCTGGGGCTGCGGGGGTGGCGGGGGGGCGAGGGGGGTGTGGGTCCAAGAATTGGGACGCGGGGCGGGGGCTAAAGGACCTCTTCTGGTAGGCAAAAAAGCCTCCAGCACCCGGAATTCCCAGGTGGTCTCCCATCCAAGATACTAAACAGGCCCGACCCTGCTTAGCTTCCGAGATCAGACGAGATCGGGCGCCTTCAGGCCGGTAGGGCCTGAGAAGGACGCGGCCGCCGCGGGGCGCCCTAAGAGCCTTGCGCTTCGCCTCCCTTTCGCTCTGACCTGCAGGTCGGGCCAACGGGCCGCCCCTCTCCTCGGGGGGCCCTGCTGTACTTGAGCCGCACGACCCGCGACCGCACTCCAGCCTGCTGACGCCGGCCCGGCCCCCGAACACCGCCAACACCAGACCAGCAACCGCCTGGCCGGGCCCGGGGGCCCGATGGGCTTCCAGGACCCCCCAGTGACCGGGAGGGCGTGCGTGCGTGCGCGCGGGGCCTGGGGGGTGGGCTGAGGGGTGCGGAGGTCTCGGCGCCCTCCCACCCCCGGCCACTCCAGACCCGGCCGCGCTGGCTGAGCGGGGCCTCCCCCCCCATCCCGTTCGCTGTCCAGGGCCGCGCGACCCCGGAGGTGTCGGTCTTCGGGGCCCGCCGCCTCCCGATCCCCGCGGCCCGGGGGCCTCTGAACCTCCTGCGGGCCTAGGCGCAGCGAATCTTGAGCGCCCAACTTGCCCGGCACCTGCCCGCTGCCCAAACCCACCGGGAGCCACGGAGGCGCGGTCGACCGGAGCGCCTCAGCCCCGCCCCTTTGCCCTACCGAGGCGCCCCCCTTGTCCCCACGCCGCCCGCCAAGCACCCGACCTTCCTGAGAGAGCAGACGAACCACAGGCAGGCACACAGACAGACACACACACACACACACACGAGTGTGGTCTTTGGAAATACTTCTGTTCGTAGTTGCTGGGTTGAGCCCAACTCTTATAGGACCCATGGAGTGCGGCCCATCAGGCTCCTCTGTCCGTGGCATTTCCCAGGCGAGAATACTGGAGTGGGTTGCCATTACCTTCTCCAGGGGATCTTCCCGACCCAGGGATCAAACCCGAGTCTCCTGCGGGCGGATGCCTTGCCATCTGAACCAGCACATTGCGAATTCCCTAGGCAAAATACAAAGAAAAGGGCTCGTGTGCTACTAAGTGGAAAGATGATTGAAGAAACAGAAGGTGTCCTTTGTTGGTATCTTGGAATCTTTCTTGAGTTTTCGTTGATTTTTACTCTTAAGGCTACTTGAACAAGGCAAGAGAGAAACCCCAGAACTGAAAAGCAATTGACTTTTTTGAAAGAAACCTGTGCAGGTTAAGCACTCTTCGTTTTTGAGAGATGGTGAAACGCAAAATCTTGATTCAACACATATGACTTTGGTGAACTTTATTTCAAATCTCCATGATGAACCCCTAAGGCGTCCAGGAAGAAAGGAGTAGAGCGGGAGGCAAAAAGAGCAACCTTTCCCCTTGGCGCCATCCCAACCAGCTGCTTAGTTCCTTCATCTCATGGACTACCATCTGGGCTTATCTGGTTTGTCTGATTCTTGTTTCAGGGCCCGTTTCTAGTCACAAGGCTGTCAAGAGTGGGGGGTGGGGTGGGGGGTGGGGGAAGCCCTTCTTTCCATTCCACATGAGACCCAGTGGACAATCCAGGCCCTGGCCACTGCATAGAGCGTGCAGCAACAATATCAACGGTGATGCTGGTTAACAACGCATATTCCTGGAATCCACTCCGTTGGCTACTGAGTGTGTGCGGTGGTGGTCTGGAACCTATACCTGGAAGCTTTCTTGATGATTGCAAATGACACCAAAGTCCGAGGACGATGGAAGATCTTCACGTTTCTGCAAGAGCCACACACCTCCAGAAGGAACCACAAGACTTGCCTGACATGGTCAAGGTCTAAGTATTGGACTACACGTCGGAAGGTCTCCACCTTTGCTATGGAAGTCAAACGATCTTTCTTGGAAATGAAAATGGATCACACTGAACGTTCACATTCTTCTAGAGCATTTGAAAAGCCCTAAACTGTAGAAATCTGCTGTACGAGTTCCTTGAAAGCAAGAACCCATACTGATGGATATGTCTTAGTGCCTTAGATTGTGCCTTGAATATAGCGTACACATGAACCCAGGAAAGGAAAGAATGGAATCGCCAAATATACAAAGAGATCAAAAGTGCCGAGCCAAGTGACACCTTGAGGCTTCCAAGAACTTTTCTGTCTTTCACACGCTAAGTAAATCCTGAGCACCTACGATGAGCTGGGAGGCATGTAATAAGTTTCTGGAACTAGAAGGCGGAGAGAAGCAGACACAGAGTTCCTGCTTTCACTGAGACGAATCTAATGATACATCACAGGCAGATCCTTGGAGAACTTGTCGAGGGGCCTCTACCCTCACCAAAACCTGGGTGTCAGGGAAGGCTTTTCAGAGTAACCATTGCGTTGAGGTCCATAGGTTGAACCTACGTAAACCAGGGTTGAGATGCAGGAAGAATTTCAGGCAGGGAAAACAGCATCCTGGAAGTCTACGTGACCAGGGAAACTTAGGACGTTCAAGAAATGAAAATGCCCTATGGGATGGAAGCCAAAGAGTGCAGAGGGCATTCCAGGGAAAAGACATCCGAGAAGAACGTGAGGAGCAGGCATGAAGGGAATTGGTCGTATCTTCAATATGATGGGAAAATACAAGAGCTGTTGGAGCAGGATGGTGACAGAATTGCATCTGCATTTCCAAACGGTCATCTTGCTCCACGTCACTAATGATTGGAGAGACTCAACTCCAAACGCCAAGGAGGGACCACTTCGCCCGAGTCCGACTGGGCCTCATTGCAATGTCTGTCCATAGCAGATGCTGGAGAAGCTGTGGAGCAAAGGGAACTCTCCTCCACGCTGAGTAGGAATGGGAGTTGGTACAGCCGGGATGGAAAAGAGTATGGAGGTTCGCGAAGGAACTAAAAGTAGAAGTAGCCTATGGTTCAGCAGTCCCACTCCCAGGCATAGATCCACCCCCAGTCCAAGCCAACAAGCCAGATGCCCCGTTTGGGCACATCGATCTGTGCGCGCGCTCGCATGCGCATGCGCGATCGCCTGCGAGGCTGGGGGTGGGGCGGGGGCTGGGGCTCTGGCTGGAGTCGGTGCAAGCCCCGGGATTGCCTGAGGCAAGCCAAAGGAGCCCCAGAGGGAGACGGGACGGCCGGTCGTCTGGTTTCCTGAAAGCCGAATGCGAATGCGGAGGGGCTCGCGGGCCGCGGGGAGGCAACCCAGGTGTGCAGCGGGAGTCGGGGCCCCGGCCACCCACTCACTCCCCCCGCCCCGGGAGGGGCTGGGGCTGCGGGGGTGGCGGGGGGGCGAGGGGGGTGTGGGTCCAAGAATTGGGACGCGGGGCGGGGGCTAAAGGACCTCTTCTGGTAGGCAAAAAAGCCTCCAGCACCCGGAATTCCCAGGTGGTCTCCCATCCAAGATACTAAACAGGCCCGACCCTGCTTAGCTTCTGAGATCAGACGAGATCGGGCGCCTTCAGGCCGGTAGGGCCGGAGACGGACGCGGCCGCCGCGGGGCGCCCTAAGAGCCTTGCGCTTCGCCTCCCTTTCGCTCTGACCTGCAGGTCGGGCCAACGGGCCGCCCCTCTCCTCGGGGGGCCCTGCTGTACTTGAGCCGCACGACCCGCGACCGCACTCCAGCCTGCTGACGCCGGCCCGGCCCCCGAACACCGCCAACACCAGACCAGCAACCGCCTGGCCGGGCCCGGGGGCCCGATGGGCTTCCAGGACCCCCCAGTGACCGGGAGGGCGTGCGTGCGTGCGCGCGGGGCCTGGGGGGTGGGCTGAGGGGTGCGGAGGTCTCGGCGCCCTCCCACCCCCGGCCACTCCAGACCCGGCCGCGCTGGCTGAGCGGGGCCTCCCCCCCCATCCCCTTCGCTGCTCAGGGCCGCGCGACCCCGGAGGTGTCGGTCTTCGGGGCCCGCCGCCTCCCGATCCCCGCGGCCCGGGGGCCTCTGAACCTCCTGCGGGCCTAGGCGCAGCGAATCTTGAGCGCCCAACTTGCCCGGCACCTGCCCGCTGCCCAAACCCACCGGGAGCCACGGAGGCGCGGTCGACCGGAGCGCCTCAGCCCCGCCCCTTTGCCCTACCGAGGCGCCCCCCTTGTCCCCGCGCCGCCCGCCAAGCACCCGACCTTCCTGAGAGAGCAGACGAACCACAGGCAGGCACACAGACAGACACACACACTCGCACGCACCCACGCCATGGGAGACAGCTGGCCTGCGCGAGCTCCTCAGCCAGAGCCATAGCACCTGGGAGAGGCCGGGGCCAGACCAAAGGCCCGGCGGACGGCTGTCGGGAGAGACAGAGGCAGAAATCCATGAAGCTTCCGAGACAGACTCCAAGACGGCAAGAGGGAGATACACACACACACACACACACACACGAGTGTGGTCTTTGGAAATTCTTCTGTTCGTAGTTGCTGGGTTGAGCCCAACTCTTATAGGACCCATGGAGTGCGGCCCATCAGGCTCCTCTGTCCGTGGCATTTCCCAGGCGAGAATACTGGAGTGGGTTGCCATTTCCTTCTCCAGGGGATCTTCCCGACCCAGGGATCAAACCCGAGTCTCCTGCGGGCGGATGCCTTGCCATCTGAACCAGCACATTGCGAATTCCTAGGCAAAATACAAAGAAAAGGGCTCGTGTGCTACTAAGTGGAAAGATGATTGAAGAAACAGAAGGTGTCCTTTGTTGGTATCTTGGAATCTTTCTTGAGTTTTCGTTGATTTTTACTCTTAAGGCTACTTGAACAAGGCAAGAGAGAAACCCCAGAATTGAAAAGCAATTGACTTTTTTGAAAGAAACCTGTGCAGGTTAAGCACTCTTCTGCCGGGGTCCAGCCCCGGCTGATCCAGGGTATTCGAAGCGGGGACGGCGTCGGCGACCTATTTATATTTATTTATTCATCAAAGATTCAAAGAGTAATAGAATGAGGATAGCTCAGTGAAGAAATTCAGTGGAGAAAAGCGGCTGAAATAAGGATAGCTCAGTAGAAAAATTCAGTGGAGAAAAGAAGCTGAGTGGCTTGGTTTACGCGGAAAATCAATATAACCCGTGACACCAGGTTAGCTCTGACCACGGAGGCCGCAGGCGCCCTCTCGAATAGCGGAAGGTGCCCCACCTTAGACACCTTCTCGAGTGGGTCTTAGAAGCCCAGGCAAATAAATGGTCGCAGAGGACATCCGCGCTCCAGATGGACACTCAGCTGGAATTTGGGAGAGAGAGTGACATGGGGAGACCAAGTTTCAGTGAACAAGGCCCGCACTTTATTTTCCAAAGTAGTTTTTATACCTTAAGGTATGCATAGAGGAAAATGGGGGAAGGGGTAGAGCCATGCAGCAAGCCAGGCTTTCTTCCTTATCATATGCAAAAGTTCAGGTGATTGACATCATCTTCTGGCCAGGAGGCCTGTTAACATTTTAAGAAACTTATCTTTCTCTAAAGGTGATTATTCCAAAGTCAGGCGCCAGCCTTCCAAAAAGCATTGGACAAAGCGGCATTTTACATTTCTATACACCCATTATATCAATCAATACACTGCCAAGGACACAGTAGGTAAGGAGTATGAAGACTTAGCAGCAAACTGGCTCAACAAGTGAAAAAACCCTTCACCAATACAATTTCTAATTAATCTTTTAACTACTCAAAGCAATCTGTGTTTAGGCAGTTTAGAACATCTCCTGCCTCTCACAGTTGGGAGGCTCTGAACAATCACATGTGGCCGGAAAAACCCATTCAGGCAGGCTAGAGGATTTCCAAAGGAGTTTGTAGGTTGAAACACTGTCACATCCAAGAATTATTAACTGGAGCTGTAAGCTAACTCTTTTTTCAGAGAGAGGTAGTGGGAGACAGCCCCCCATAAAGTCAGAGGTGTAGGTGAAAGCACAAAGCAGAAAGTAGGCAGACTCTGGTTTTGGGGGTAGATGCTCGAGAATTTCCAGGGGGACTCCTGAGGCTCGATCCCGCCTTTGCGTATGCCGAGCCTCCTTCCTCATGACCTTTGTCATGGGCGGAGTGCCTCACGCTGGCTCCCGGAAGTGATAGAATTCCAGTTGAGCTATTCCAGATCCTCACTCAATATGCAATATGCCGGCTCCCAACACTCTTCGTTTTTGAGAGATGGTGAAATGCAAAATCTTGATTCAACACATATGACTTTGGTGAACTTTATTTCAAATCTCCATGATGAACCCCTAAGGCGTCCAGGAAGAAAGGAGTAGAGCGGGAGACAAAAAGAGCAACCTTTCCCCTTGGCGCCATCCCAACCAGCTGCTTAGTTCCTTCATCTCATGGACTACCATCTGGGCTTATCTGGTTTGTCTGATTCTTGTTTCGGGGCCCGTTTCTAGTCACAAGGCTGTCAACAGTGGGGGGTGGGGTGGGGTGGGGGGGAAGCCCTTCTTTCCATTCCACATGAGACCCAGTGGACAATCCAGGCCCTGGCCACTGCATAGAGCGTGCAGCAACAATATCAACGGTGATGCTGGTTAACAACGCATATTCCTGGAATCCACTCCGTTGGCTACTGAGTGTGTGCGGTGGTGGTCTGGAACCTATACCTGGAAGCTTTCTTGATGATTGCAAATGACACCAAAGTCCGAGGACGATGGAAGATCTTCACGTTTCTGCAAGAGCCACACACCTCCAGAAGGAACCGCAAGACTTGCCTGACATGGTCAAGGTCTAAGTATTGGACTACACGTCGGAAGGTCTCCACCTTTGCTATGGAAGTCAAACGATCTTTCTTGGAAATGAAAATGGATCACACTGAACGTTCACATTCTTCTAGAGCATTTGAAAAGCCCTAAACTGTAGAAATCTGCTGTACGAGTTCCTTGAAAGCAAGAACCCATACTGATGGATATGTCTTAGTGCCTTAGATTGTGCCTTGAATATAGCGTACACATGAACCCAGGAAAGGAAAGAATGGAATCGCCAAATATACAAAGAGATCAAAAGTGCCGAGCCAAGTGACACCTTGAGGCTTCCAAGAACTTTTCTGTCTTTCACACGCTAAGTAAATCCTGAGCACCTACGATGAGCTGGGAGGCATGTAATAAGTTTCTGGAACTAGAAGGCGGAGAGAAGCAGACACAGAGTTCCTGCTTTCACTGAGACGAATCTGATGATACATCACAGGCAGATCCTTGGAGAACTTGTCGAGGGGCCTCTACCCTCACCAAAACCTGGGTGTCAGGGAAGGCTTTTCAGAGTAACCATTGCGTTGAGGTCCATAGGTTGAACCTACGTAAACCAGGGTTGAGATGCAGGAAGAATTTCAGGCAGGGAAAACAGCATCCTGGAAGTCTACGTGACCAGGGAACCTTAGGACGTTCAAGAAATGAAAATGCCCTATGGGATGGAAGCCAAAGAGTGCAGAGGGCATTCCAGGGAAAAGACATCCGAGAAGAACGTGAGGAGCAGGCATGAAGGGAATTGGTCGTATCTTCAATATGATGGGAAAATACAAGAGCCGTTGGAGCAGGATGGTGACAGAATTGCATCTGCATTTCCAAACGGTCATCTTGCTCCACGTCACTAATGATTGGAGAGACTCAACTCCAAACGCCAAGGAGGGACCACTTCGCCCGAGTCCGACTGGGCCTCATTGCAATGTCTGTCCATAGCAGATGCTGGAGAAGCTGTGGAGCAAAGGGAACTCTCCTCCACGCTGAGTAGGAATGGGAGTTGGTACAGCCGGGATGGAAAAGAGTATGGAGGTTCGCGAAGGAACTAAACGTAGAAGTAGCCTATGGTTCAGCAGTCCCACTCCCAGGCATAGATCCACCCCCAGTCCAAGCCAACAAGCCAGATGCCCGGTTTGGGCACATCGATCTGTGCGCGCGCTCGCATGCGCATGCGCGATCGCCTGCGAGGCTGGGGGTGGGGCGGGGGCTGGGGCTCTGGCTGGAGTCGGTGCAAGCCCCGGGATTGCCTGAGGCAAGCCAAAGGAGCCCCAGAGGGAGACGGGACGGCCGGTCGTCTGGTTTCCTGAAAGCCGAATGCGAATGCGGAGGGGCTCGCGGGCCTCGGGGAGGCAACCCAGGTCTGCAGCGGGAGTCGGGGCCCCGGCCACCCACTCACTCCCCCCGCCCCGGGAGGGGCTGGGGCTGCGGGGGTGGCGGGGGGGCGAGGGGGGTGTGGGTCCAAGAATTGGGACGCGGGGCGGGGGCTAAAGGACCTCTTCTGGTAGGCAAAAAAGCCTCCAGCACCCGGAATTCCCAGGTGGTCTCCCATCCAAGATACTAAACAGGCCCGACCCTGCTTAGCTTCCGAGATCAGACGAGATCGGGCGCCTTCAGGCCGGTAGGGCCTGAGAAGGACGCGGTCGCCGCGGGGCGCCCTAAGAGACTTGCGCTTCGCCTCCCTTTCGCTCTGACCTGCAGGTCGGGCCAACGGGCCGCCCCTCTCCTCGGGGAGCCGTGCTGTACTTGAGCCTCACGACCCGCGACCGCACTCCAGCCTGCTGACGCCGGCCCGGCCCCCGAACACCGCCAACACCAGACCAGCAACCGCCTGGCCGGGCCGGGGGCCCGATGGGCTTCCAGGACCCCCCAGTGACCGGGAGGGCGTGCGTGCGTGCGCGCGGGGCCTGGGGGGTGGGCTGAGGGGTGCGGAGGTCTCGGCGCCCTCCCACCCCCGGCCACTCCAGACCCGGCCGCGCTGGCTGAGCGGGGCCTCCCCCCCCATCCCCTTCGCTGCTCAGGGCCGCGCGACCCCGGAGGTGTCGGTCTTCGGGGCCCGCCGCCTCCCGATCCCCGCGGCCCGGGGGCCTCTGAACCTCCTGCGGGCCTAGGCGCAGCGAATCTTGAGCGCCCAACTTGCCCGGCACCTGCCCGCTGCCCAAACCCACCGGGAGCCACGGAGGCGCGGTCGACCGGAGCGCCTCAGCCCCGCCCCTTTGCCCTACCGAGGCGCCCCCCTTGTCCCCACGCCGCCTGCCAAGCACCCGACCTTCCTGAGAGAGCAGACGAACCACAGGCAGGCACACAGACAGACAGACACACACACACACACACACACACACGAGTGTGGTCTTTGGAAATACTTCTGTTCGTAGTTGCTGGGTTGAGCCCAACTCTTATAGGACCCATGGAGTGCGGCCCATCAGGCTCCTCTGTCCGTGGCATTTCCCAGGCGAGAATACTGGAGTGGGTTGCCATTTCCTTCTCCAGGGGATCTTCCCGACCCAGGGATCAAACCCGAGTCTCCTGCGGGCGGATGCCTTGCCATCTGAACCAGCACATTGCGAATTCCCTAGGCAAAATACAAAGAAAAGAGCTCGTGTGCTACTAAGTGGAAAGATGATTGAAGAAACAGAAGGTGTCCTTTGTTGGTATCTTTGAATCTTTCTTTAGTTTTCGTTGATTTTTACTCTTAAGGCTACTTGAACAAGGCAAGAGAGAAACCCCAGAACTGAAAAGCAATTGACTTTTTTGAAAGAAACCTGTGCAGGTTAAGCACTCTTCGTTTTTGAGAGATGGTGAAATGCAAAATCTTGATTCAACACATATGACTTTGGTGAACTTTATTTCAAATCTCCATGATGAACCCCTAAGGCGTCCAGGAAGAAAGGAGTAGAGCGGGAGACAAAAAGAGCAACCTTTCCCCTTGGCGCCATCCCAACCAGCTGCTTAGTTCCTTCATCTCATGGACTACCATCTGGGCTTATCTGGTTTGTCTGATTCTTGTTTCGGGGCCCGTTTCTAGTCACAAGGCTGTCAAGAGTGGGGTGGATGTTTGGGAGGGGGGGGAAGCCCTTCTTTCCATTCCACATGAGACCCAGTGGACAATCCAGGCCCTTGCTACTGCATTGAGTGTGCAGCAGAAATGTCAACGGTGATGCTGGTTAACAACGCATATTCCTGGAATCTACTCCTTTGGCTACTGACTGTGTGTGGTGGTGGTCTGGAACCTATATCTGGAAGCTTTCTTTATGATTGCAAATGACACCAAAGTCTGAGGACGATGGAAGATCTTCACATTTCTGCAAGAGCCACACACCTCCAGAAGGAACCACAAGACTTGCTTGAAATGGTCAAGGTATAAGTATTGGACTAAAGGTTGCAAGGTCTCCACCTTTTCTATGGAAATCAAAATATCTTTCTTTGAAGTGAAAATGGATCATACTCAACGTTCACGTTCTTGTAGAGCATTTGAAAAGCCCTAAATTGTAGAAATCTGCTGTACGAGTTCCTTGAAAGCAAGAACCTAAATTGTAGAAATCTGCTGTACGAGTTCCTTGAAAGCAAGAACCTATATTTATGGATATGTCTTAGTGCCTTAGATTGTGCCTTGATTATAGTGTACACATCAACCCAGGAAATAAAGAATTGAATCGCCAAATATACAAAGAGATCAAAAGTGCCAAGCCAAGTGACACCTTGACGCTTCCAAGAACTTTTCTGTGTTTCACACACTAAGTAAATCCTGAGCACCTACGATGAGCTGGGAGGCATGTAATAAGTTTCTGGAACTAGAAGGCGGAGAGAAGCAGACACAGAGTTCCTGCTTTCACTGAGACGAATCTAATGATACATCACAGGCAGATCCTTTGAGAACTTATCGAGGGGCCTCTTGTCTCACCAAAACCTGGGTGTCAGGGAAGGCTTTTCAGAGTAACAATTGAGTTGAGGTCCATAGGTTGAACCTACGTAAACCAGGGTTAAGATGCAGGAAGAATTTCAGGCAGGGAAAATAGCATCTTGGAAGGCTATGCGACCAGGGAAACTTAGAACATTCAAGAAATGAAAAATGCCCTATGGGATGGAAGCCAAAGAGTGCAGAGGGCATTCCAGTTAAAAGACATCAGAGACTAACGTGGGGAACAAGCATGAAGGGATGTGATCATATATTCAATATGATGGAAAAATACAAGAGCAGTTGGGGCAGGGAGATGATAGAATTTCTCTGCATTTCCAAAATGTCATCTTGTTCCATAACACTAATATTTGGAGCGACTCAACTCCAAGTTACAAGGAGGGACCACTTCCACGAGTTCGAATAGTCCTCATTGCAAAGTCTGTCAATAACGAATGCTAGAGGAGATGTGACCAAAGGGAACTCTACTCCACATGCAGATTGTGTGGGTGAATTCTCTAAGAAATTAAGGGAAGGAGTGCTACATCTTGTTTGTTGTATTGTGTTTTGGGGGAACTATTTTGGAATTAGAGGAGCCCATTCCTCAGTATATGATTTCCAAACTAGGCAAGTATAATTACAGTCTGATAAGATGTAACTCAAATAACTTCTGAATGTTAATTGATTTTGAAAGAGGAAATAATCTTGCAAGAGAAATATAGACAAACAGGAAAAGCATAGTTTGTCAATATATTAACCTAGATATGGTACAAATATTGTTTAAGAAATATGAAAGTTTCATGGAGTATTTCGCATGAAGGAATTATTTCCTCTTAAAAGTCAAAAGGGCTTCCATGGTGGCTCAGAGGTTAAAGCATCTGCCTGCAATGCAGAAGACCTGGGTTTGATCCCTGAGTCAGAAAGATCCCCTGGAGAAGGAAATGGCAACCCACTCCAGTATTCTTGCCTGGAGAATCCCATGGATGGAGGAGCCTGGTGGGCTACAGTCCACTGGGTCGCGAAGAGTCAGATACTACTGAGCAACTTAACTACCTTAAAAGTCAAAAAGGATCATGAGTCCACTCATAAAAATGATTTGTTCTTCAGTTTTATCATGAATTACCTGACTAAAGGATGATTATGTATTGTATTATTCCTTCAAAATTATAGCACATTGTTCACTTTCCAGATTTTTATTTAATTGATATTTATTTAACATTGACTCTGTGCCAGCACTGCAAAGCCCACCCACACACCCTACACCAATTTTGTGACTTCATTAGAAACCACTTAATCAAGCAAATTCTATAGTTACCTCTATTTTACATCCTAAATTGGCACATTATATGTCGCCCTACTTAACACTATTAAGATTATCTCTTTTTTAAAAATTCTTGATAAACATAATTCCTGGCTTCCTCACAAAATAATTTAAATTATATAAAAACTGGAACTTTGTCTAATTTATCACTGTATTCTTAGCTCTTCGAGGAATATTAGTACTAGATATTCAAAAGACTCGTATTAAATGAAAATGATTTCAGTGGGTCTCAAAAGAACTTGTCTTTAAAAGGCATTGGTGCGGGGAGCTGCCCGTCAGAACGGGGTCCTTTGTCCGAAGGACACAGCTCTGGGAGCTGCCTCAGTCCTTGAGGGTTTGCTTGCAAACATAGCTCTCTGTCCCGCCACCCCAGAGATTAGGCGCTTATTTACTGCAGGCACCTGGAGTTCTGTGCAAACTTCTCACGCACAGAGAAATATTATCTGGTGTAAGAAATAATAACAGGGTGCCATTCCCATGCTCTCAAGATTTCTTGTGACTGTTTGTAAGATGTGTAGGTCAAACAAAGAAAATGTTAACTGTCTTGTCTTTCTCACGCTCTTCTGTATAAATATGAGATGCTGAATAAAGTTGGTGTCAGACTGCGTCCCTTCGTGGAGACGTGTCTGAACCTCTCGACCCCATCTTTGTTGGAGATTTCTCTTGCTTTCGTTTCTTTTCTCAGCCCCGCCGTGCACGTTCTCGGGACCTGATCGACTTTGCCGTCTAGCACCGGCACATTGGTGCCATTTAAAGTAGATATTAGGTTTCCATTTTCTCATCAATGATTCGTTTCATTGGTTTTGTCATTTCAGATAACTTTCTTGAACATCAGATCATGGAAGATAGAAATAATGTTACTGAATTTATCCTCTTAGAACTTTCTATGGACAAGAAAGTCCAGATCCTCTGCTTTTTATTTTTCTTATTCTGTTACCTGGCTATTTGGTTGGGGAATTTGATCATTGTGATTTCTATTACATGCAGTCAGCTAATCACCCAGCCCATGTACTTCTTCCTTAACTGCCTTGCACTCTCAGATCTCTTCTACACCTCCACTGTGACACCCAAACTCATGACTGACTTACTGATGGAGAAAAAGGCCATTTCCTATAAAAACTGCATGACACAGCTTTTCACCACCCACTTCTTTGGGGAGGGGGGAATGAGGTCTTCACCCTCACAGGGATGGCCTGTGACTGCTATGTGGTCATCAGCAAACCTCTCCACGACGCCATCACCACGAACAGGCAAAAACATCACTCAGTTCTCATAGCGTCGTGTGCAGGGGGACGTCTTCATTCTCTTGGTCTCTTTCTTCTTGCGATTGTTTTACCTTTCTGTGGCCCCAGTGAAATAGACCACTATTTCTGTGATGCATATCTTTTGTTGAAACTAGCCTGCACTGATACATACAAAATTGGCTTTTTTGTCATTGCCAATTCTGGCTTGATGGGACTGGTGCTCTTTGTGGTTTTGATGGCCTCCTACATTTTGATTCTGTATAATGTGTGCACATATTCTGCAGAAAGCCGCCATAAAGCACTTTCCACCTGTAGTTCCCACATCACAGTCCGTGATCCTCTTTTTCACACCTGTCATCTTTGTTTACATTAGACCTGCCACAACATTACCAGAGGATAAAGTGTTTACGCTCTTCTACACAATTATTGTCCCCATGCTCAACCCGCTTATCTACACACTTAGAAACATGGAGATGAAAAATTCCATAAGAAGAGTTTGGTGCAATAAAAGGTTCTGGGAAGGGAGCTTAATGATCTGAAGGTCATTCATCTCTGACGCCAGTGACTGTCTTCTCATCACTCCCTCTGTTGCTGAGTCTCTCCTGCTAATGGGAACATCAGGCAGAATGTGTAAAAGCCAAGCCTCCAACAACAGCTTGCCTTCAGTGGTTCCTTCTTTATTTTCCTCTCAATGCGTTTTCCTTGATTTCACTTTTCACTAATAATCCCCTTTGTTTAAAAAAAAAAGAAAAGGAAACTTTTTACAGAGTAAAAACACACTGAAAAATCTGGAGGGAGAGTGATCCTGCCTGTATTGAAGGCTAAACCTGGGGGAGACTTCGCTCTCAAAATACTTGGCCTCAAGGTATAAAAGGTAATAATATGTTACAAGGTAAAAGACAGTTAAAGAATCCACCTGCTAATGCAGGAGACACATGTTCAATCCTTGGGCCAGGAAGATCCTCTGGAGAAGGAAATGGCTACCCACTCCAGTGTTTTTGCCTGGGAAATCCCATGGAGAGAGGAATCTGGTGGGCTACAACCCATGGGGATGCAAAACAGCTGGACATGATTCAGCGACTAAACAAAAACAAAAAGGCAGTTATAGGAAAATAAGAACAATCACATACTGCAAACTCCTTTCAGAACTATATACCTAGCCTCGTATCCTACAACTCTAGATTTCTTTTAATCAAGTACCTAGAGATTTTTTTGTGTGTATTTGTGAACTGCTATTATTTTACTTAAGTGAAAAGAATATATAGATCTAAATACAACATAGTGTAAAGTCCAGCCTTATAGTCGACATGGCAAGTCTTACAGTCTGAAAAGCAAGTCACTGTGTGATCTGTTTGTGAAGTAACATTGTAAGTATTGGGGGAAATATATGTGTGTATATATATATATATATATATACACAAACTCATGCTATTTGAACTGGGTTTGACATTAAGTATACATGATCAAGGAATAAATAAACTACAACTGACTTTGCTACAAAAAAGAAGAAAATATAAATCCTTTAGTTCCTCAAAACAGATGATTTATCTCAAAGTAAAAGACTTTCACTTACTATCTAAATTCAAGTGTAGAATAATCCTAAAATAATATTTGACAAAATATAGATCAGACTCAGTGATGGGAATATATATATATATATATTCTGCTGCTGTGCTTAGGTGTTTCTGACTCTGTGGCCACATGGACTGTAGCCCACCAGGCTTCTCTGTCCATGGGGATTCTCCAGGCACAAATATCGGAGTGGGTTGCCATGTTCTCCTCCAGGGGATCTTCCCAAGCCAGGGACTGAACCCAGGTCTCCCACATTGCAGGCAGACTCGTTACCAACTGAGCCATCAGGGAAGCCCAAGTATACTGGAGTGGGTAGCCTATCTCTTCCCCAGGGGATTTTCCCGACCCAGGAATCAACCAGGGGTCTCCTGCATTGCAGGTGGATTCTTTACCAGTTGAGCTACCAGGGAAGTCTAATGTGTATACATCCATACCTATAGGATTTTCATGATTTTCTAGGGCAAAGTATACATTTTGTTTGAAATACATTTTTAAGATTGCTGCATTTTCTTATGAAAATGTGCATAGTTTTGGATATAAAATGTAACTATTAATAGTATAGATTTGTATTCTATATAATGAGTTAAACTATATTTAATACTATAGATTTATTTTAGGTAATAGGATATTTTCTAATGTTTCTCTCTCAAATAATGTAATATTTTTTAGAATTAATAGGACAGATGATGGATTTTAAAGAATCATATTATTACTATGTCATAAAAATGTTGTTAACTGTTCTCCACACAAAGATAGGCCATATTAATATTTGGCTATATTATGTGTGTGTCTCCTTCAGAATTTTCCACAGTTTATTGTGACCCACACAGTCAAAGGCTATGGCATAGTCAATAAAGCAGAAATAGACGTTTTTCTGGAACTCTCTTGCTTTTTCGATGATCCAGCAGGTGTTGGCAATTTGATCTCTGGTTCCTCTGCCTTTTCTAAAACCAGCTTGAACATCTGGAAGTTCATGGCGCACGTATTGCTGAAGCCTGGCTTGGAGAATTTTGAGCATTACTTTACGAGCAACAAAGATCTGTCTAGTCAAAGCTATAGTTTTTCCAGCAGTCATGTATGGATGTGAGAGTTGGACTATAAAGAAAGCTGAGGGCCGAAGGATTGATGCTTTTGAACTGTGGTGTTGGAGAAGACTCTTGAGAGTCCCTTGGACTGCAAGGAGATCCAACCAGTCCATCCTAAAGGAGATCAGTCCTGGGTGTTCATTGGAAGGACTGATGTTGAAGCTAAAACTCCAACACTTTGGCCACCTGATGAGAAGAGCTGACGCATTTGAAAAGACCCTGATGCTTGGAAAGGTTGAGGGGAGGAGGAGAAGGGGACAACAGAGGATGAGATGGCTGGATGGCATCACTGACTCAATGGACATGGGTTTGGGTGGACTCCGGGAGTTGGTGATGGACGGGGAGGCCTGGTGTGCTGCAGTACATGGGGTCTCAAAGAGTCAGACACGACTGAGGGCCTGAACTGAACTGAATATGTATGTGTCTTATTTTTGTACTTGCAAGATACTTTGCAAATATTATTTTGCATATTTTGCTGAATATTTAAATGTCAAAAAAGAATGGTGTTTCAGAATTGTAAATAATAATCTTAAGGAGGCAGAAGTTATCAAAGTAACTGAATGAATATGTTGTAAATAATGTAAATCAACCAAATCTTACTTAATTTCCCAATTGAATTATCTCCTCAAGTGGATCAGTTGTTTGGAGTTACATTTTCATAAAGATCATCCATTCGTCTTCCCAGATAGTTGCGAATATCTGGTAATAACTGATATTTTTCAATATCCCCATCCCCCCATGTTTGCTTATAGTGTTTAACAGCCTTCCATAGAGACCTCAGCTCTGCCTTCATGTGTAAATTAAGCAGAAACCATAATCCATGACCTTCAGCCATGAACTACGGAGTTTAATACCAGATATTTTGGGTGAGGAATTTTTAAAAAAGATGCTTACAATATATGCCATTCTTATCTCTCCTGTTAATAAATACAAGTACTAGGAAATAAAGAGGCCAGAATATATTGCTTCATTTCACAGAGACATCATTCATACAAATCTCTCTCTCTCGGAATGAGGCTTAAAATAAGACATTATTCTGCCTGCCTCATTCAGTCTGGATTCATGAGCAGTTCAGGTTGTGGGGTGGTGGTTGCTTTTCGCTAGTAAATCACACTGTATGAGAAAACTCATATATTGAGTTTAATTCCTATTATGTGGGGATTTCTTATGTTATGTCAGTTCAGTTCAGTTCAGTCGCTCAGTCGTGTCCGACTCTTCGTGACCCCATGAATCGCAGCACGCCAGGCCTCCCTCTCCATCACCAACTCCTGGACTTCACTCAGACTCACGTCCATCGAGTCAGTGATGCCATCCAGCCATCTCATCCTCTGTCGTCCCCTTCTCCTCTTGCCCCCAATCCCTCCCAGCATCAGGGTCTTTTCCAAAGAGTCAACTCTTTGCATGAGGTGGCCAAAGTACTGGAGTTTCAGCTTCAGCATCATTCCTTCCAAAGAAATCCCAGGGCTGATCTCCTTCAGAATGGACTGGTTGCATCTCCTTGCAGTCCAAGGGACTCTCAGGAGTCTTCTCCAACACCACAGTTCAAAAGCATCAGTTCTTCGGTGCTCAGCCTTCTTCACAGTCCAACTCTCACATCCATATATGACCACTGGAAAAACCATAGCCTTGACTAGACGGACCTTTGTTGGCAAAGTAATGTCTCTGCTTTTGAATATGCTATCTAGGTTGTTCATAACTTTTCTTCCAAGGAGTAAGCGTCTTTTAATTTCATGGCCGCAGTCACCATCTGCAGTGATTTTGGAGCCCCCCAAAATAAAGTCTGATACTGTTTCCACTATTTCCCCATCTAGTTCCCATGAAGCGATGGGACCAGATGCCGTGATCTTCGTTTTCTGCGTGTCGAGCTTTAAGCCAAGTTTTTCACTCTCCACTTTCACTTTCATCAAGAGGCTTTTGAGTTCCTCTTCACTTTCTGCCATAAGGGTGGTGTCATCTGCATATCTGAGGTTATTGATATTATCCCGGCAATCTTGATTCCAGCTTGTGTTTCTTCCAGTCCAGCGTTTCTCATGATGTATTCTGCATAGAAATTAAATAAGCAGGGTGACAATATACAGCCTTGACGAACTCCTTTTCTTATTTGGACCCAGTCTGTTTTCCCATGTCCAGTTCTAACTGTTGCTTCCTGACCTGCATACAGATTTCTCAAGAGGCAGGTCAGGTGTTCTGGTATTCCCATCTCTTTCAGAATTTTATACAGTTTATTGTGATCCATGCAGTCAAAGGCTTTGGCATCGTCAATAAAGCAGAAATAGATGTTTTTCTGGAACTCTCTTGCTTTTTCCATGATCCAGCAGATGTTGGCAATTTGATCTCTGGTTCCTCTGCCTTTTCTAAAACCAGCTTGAACATCTGGAAGTTCACGGTTCGTGTATCGCTGAAGCCTGGCTTGGAGAATTTTGAGCATTACTTTACTAGCATGTGAGATGAGTGCAATTGTGCGGTAGTCTGAGCATTCTTTGGCATTGCTTTCTTTGGGATTGGAATGAAAACTGACCTTTTCCAGTCCTGAGGCCACTGCTGAGTTTTCCAAATTTGCTGGCATATTGAGTGCAGCACTTTCACAGCATCATCTTTCAGGATTTGAAACAGCTCCTCTGGAATTCCATCACCTCCACTAGCTTTGTTCGTAGTGATGCTTTCTAAGGCCCACTTGACTTCACATTCCAGCATGTCTGGCTCTAGGTCAGTGATCACACCGTCGTGATTATCTGGGTCGTGAAGATCTTTTCTGCACAGTTCTTCTGTGTATTCTTGCCCCCTCTTCTTAATATCTGCTGCTTCTGTTAGGTCCATACCATTTCTGTCCTTTATCGAGCCCATCTTTGCATGAAATGTCCCCTTGGTATCTCTAATTTTCTTGAAGAGATCTCTAGTCTTTCCCATTCTGTTGTTTTCCTCTATTTCTTTGCATTGATCGCTGAGGAAGGCTTGCTTATGAGAGGGTAACAGGCAGGAAGGCCAGGGGTCTCCAAATGGAGGAAATAGCCTGCAAGTGTCAGACATTTTTATCTCTCTTAAGCGGCAGGAAGAAACAAACTAATAATATTTTTTTCCTTCTCTATACAAATTTAAAGAGAGGTTTCTCTTAAAATACTGTGTTGCCATAATGACACCTGGTTTCACCTGAAGTTAGCTATTCTTGAGCCTAGAAATAACCAATGCCTTTTTCTTATGGAAATGTTTGTCTTAAGCTATGCTAATGTACTACGCCTTTACCCCAAACTCTGTCTCCAAGTCGGTTCCGCCTCTTGGCCCAAAACCTACTTGACAAACCAGTATGTTATACTCAGATATTGTTCCCCTAATCTATGTAAATGAAACTATTTGTATGGTGGTCTGTCCTTTAAGATTCAAGTTAATTATTTTATGGCCCAAGATAAACCATTTGGTGCCATTCTAAATTTTAAGACATTCCTTTCTTTCATTAACAGACTGCTAGTGACTATATAACATCCAGCTGAAGACTAGCAGGGGGGTGCTCTTTCTGCCCCCTTCTGATGCCTATGTCAGAAGCTTTCTCTATCTCCTTTATACTTTAATAAAAAACTTTATTACACAAAAGCTCTGAGCAATCAAGCCTTGTCTCTGGCCCCGGATTGAATTCTTCTCCTCTGGGAGCCAAGAATCCTGGTGTATTCGCGTGATTCAACAACAACCTTTCATCTTGGGGGCTCGTCCGGGATCCTTCAGGACAAGGTAAGGATGCTTAGAGCTTTAGTTCTTTGTTCTCTTAGCGAACACGTTTTCTGCTGTGCTTTACTAACTCTACCGTGTGCTTGTGTGAATGAATGACAGGCCCTGCGTGAAGCAAGTAAGGGGCCCTGCTCTGCGGTTCCACAGTGATCTCATAGGGCTTATGGGAAAAACCTGTTGGGGTGTTATACCGACCTGCCAATGCCAAGAGGCACTCAATGTCTCCTTCGGGAACCGACCAGAAATGGGCAAAGCGTGTGGACCGAACTCTCCTTTCTCGGTCAAACTTTTCGGTCTCTTTGACCATTTCATAACTCTTTGAGAATTAGAAGTACTAACCTAATCTATCGGATCATAGACTTTCGAGAGACTTGTGATCTATATTGTTACTGTATACTGTGGCTTAGGTCCCAAACTTAGACTGGTAATTCAAGAAAGCGCCTAGCCTCGCTAGAAATCGAAAGTTCGGAAGCTAGATGGAGCTCTAGCCCCCAGAACATCTCTGAGGTTAAAGGTTACGCAGATTGGGACTGCGATGGGTAACGCCGGCTCTTAGTGGATCAGAGGAGGCTGTTATACTGGTGTGGTGATGCTTGAAAAGAACATCTCAGTTTTATGTTCGCGTCGGTCTTATTGTAGTCAGGAAATGCTCAGGGTCGTGCACAGGCACTCAGGTGACAAATGTTTCCCACAGCGGTCTTAGCTTGGGAGGCATTCCAGAAGGTTACTCTGATTCACCCCGGGTGACATCAGAGACAAGCAAGGTTAAGGGTGAAGAGCTGGACGTCAAATAGGGATGCTATCAAGTCTACCCCTGGTACATCCCCACCCCATCTCGGTGGTAGAACCGGGAGGGACGAGTACGGCGCCTGCGTCGGTAAGGGACAGACTAAGTCCGACCAGGAAGGAAAAGCTTTTGGTGTAACGTCTGTCTACACCCCCATCTAGAGCAGGGAGGGACGCCTCCGGTAGAAAAAATGGCGCTGGTCGCTTTTTTTCTCTCTTACAGATGGGAGCTAACAATTCCAGCCTCACTCCTTTGAACTGTATCCTGAAAAACTGGGATAGATTTGATCCCCAGGGCTTAAAGAAGACACACCTGGTCTTCCTATGTGATACTGCATGGCCACGGTATCCATTGGAGGACGGCGAACGGTGGCCGGTTGGAGGGTCTCTTAAGTATAATACTGTTCTACAATTAGACCGGTTCTGTAAGGAACAAGGGAAATGGGTAGAAGTAGCATATGTGTTGCCCTTTTACTCTCTGCGAAATATGCCAGACTTATGTCCTAAGGGTATAGATTTGGGCGTGAAACCTTCAGCTCCCTCCTGTCCTCTTACTTTGCCCCCGTGCTGGGGACTCCAAACTGGGATTCAAACTGCCCACATGGAGGTCCAAACATCTCCTGTCTCAGTACGACCTCAGACTACTCTGGTTTCAGTAGAAACTCAGACCATCGAAGTAAGAGATGAGATGGAGGACAGGAGACAAAGAGAAGAGGAAAAACAGGTTTCTCCAATCTATCCCTGGGATCATATGCGCAGAACAGCCAGAGAGACTGAGGAACAGCCACAAAAGCTGTTGCCTCTTTATAAAACACCCACCGGGAAAAATAATCAGTCTGTGAGAGTTAATAAGCCTTTCTCTTATCAAGAAATACAAAGAATCAAGGAAGATCTGGGAGACTATTTAGATGACCCAGAAAAATATATTAGAGCTTTCAAAGGTGTTACTCTGCTTTATGACCTCACCTGGAAGGATGTGATGTATATCTTGGGACAAACGCTGACTCCCGAGTCAAAGACTCGAGTTTTGGGAAAAGCGGTTGCTTATGGAGATGAATGGCTTGGTAATGAATCAGTAGAGAAGAGGGAGAACGAGATAGCGGCCCTCCCCACTGAGAATCAGGCGGTCCCAACTATAGAACCAGACTGGGACTACAACACAGCTAAAGGAAGATGGGATCAGAATCATTTTGTTAGATGTATTCCTGAAGGACTTAGACAGGCACGTTCTAAGCCTTTAAACTATGGCAAATTGGCAGATATAGAACAGGAGGAAAAAGAAGCTCCTGGTAAATTCCTAGATAGACTGAGAGAAGGCCTTCGCAGATTCACTGAGATTGATCCCGAAAGTGAAGAGAAAAAAGTGATCTTAAAAGATAGATTTCTCACTCAGTCGGCTCCAGATATCCGCCGTAAGCTATTAAAACAGGCGTATGGACCAAATCAGTCTTTAGATACTCTGTTACAACTGGCTCAGACAGTCTATTACGGTAGAGAATATGAGGAAAAGAAAAAAAGACAAAAAAAGACAAAGGAAAAGGCGGAAGCCTTCGCCATGGCTATGAAAAACGTTCTTAAACAGCCTGAGAAAAGTGCCCAGAGGGGCCCAGGTGAAAACAGATGGGCTTGCTACTACTGTGGAAAGGGGGGACACCTCAAGCGGGATTGCCCTCAGGCATCTAAGCTGCCCCCGGCTCCATGTCCGGTCTGCAAAGGACCACACTGGAAGAGAGACTGCCCCCAGAGGCGTAGGTCTCCCGGGTCGGACTCTCAAGACAATCAGGACTGAAGGTGCCCGGGGGTCGCCACACAAGCTCCCGTCCTAATTACACCTGAGGAACCCTGGGTATTAATAGTTGTGGGGGGCCAATCCGTCGATTTCCTTTTAGATACTGGGGCAACTTATTCTGTGCTCACTGAAGCCCCTGGCCCACTTTCTTCCCGATCCGCTTCCGTAATGGGACTGTCTGGACGAGCCAAAAGGTATTATTTCAGTTATTCTTTATCTTGCAACTGGGATTCTGTGCTGTTTTCACACGAGTTTCTGATTGTGCCAGAATCTCCCTCACCCCTCTTGGGAAGGGATATACTGAGCAAGGTCCATGCCTCTGTTTTCATGAATATGGAGCCCTCCCTTTCTCTCCCTTTAGTTGAACAAAATGTAAATCCTAGAGTATGGGCGGATGGAAAATCTGTGGGTCGAGCTCAAAATGCTATTCCTGTAGTTGTTAAGCTCAAAGACCCGCACGTATTTCCACATAAGAAGCAGTATCCACTGAAACCTGAAGTTAAGGAAGGGTTAAAACCCATCATTGAAAATTTAAAGGAACAGGGACTATTAATTTCCTGTAACAGTCCTTGCAACACTCCTATTTTGGGTATAAAGAAATCGAATGGTAAATGGAGACTAGTTCAAGATTTACGAATAATAAATGAGGCTGTAGTTCCTTTACACCCCGTAGTGCCTAATCCTTATACTCTATTGTCTGAAATTCCTGAACGGGCCAAATATTTCTCAGTAATTGATTTAAAAGATGCCTTCTATTCAGTGCCTTTGGCGGAAGAAAGTCAATTCCTATTTGCCTTTGAAGACCCTACGCAGCCAGCTTCTCAATTAACCTGGACAGTTTTGCCCCAGGGATTTCGTGACAGTCCTCACTTATTTGGACAAAGTTTGTCACGAGATCTACAAAACTTTAATAGCTCTGAAACAGTGGTGTTACAATATGTAGATGATATTTTGCTCTGTGCTGAGACAGAGGAAGCTTGTTCACGAGCCTCTGAAGATTTCTTAAACTTTCTGGCGGACTGTGGTTACAAGGCATCAAGAGAAAAGGCTCAGCTTTGTCAACAATCGGTTAGATATCTGGGCCTAATCATATCAGAAGGGACTAGGGCCATAGGCCCTGAGAAAATTAAACCTATACTAAATCACCCCCTACCTATGACTTTAAGACAATTGAGAGGATTTTTGGGAATCACAGGTTACTGTCGCATTTGGATTCCAGGTTACGGGGAACTTGCCCGGCCTTTATATAAACTTATAGCTGAAACTCAGCAGGCCCAAACCGACAAACCGGTTTGGTCTCCAGAAACTCAAAAGGCTTTTAAGGTTCTTCAGACTGCTCTCCTGCAAGCTCCAGCTCTGAGCTTGCCCACAGGGTCAGAATTTAATTTGTTTGTCACTGAAAGAAAAGGTGTGGCATTGGGAGTTTTGACACAACCCCGAGGGCCTCACCAGCAACCTGTAGCTTATCTAAGCAGAGAATTAGATGTAGTTTCACGTGGGTGGCCCCACTGCCTAAGAGTAATTGGGGCAGCGGCTTTATTAGCACCTGAAGCTTTAAAAATAATTAATGGACGAAACCTTACTGTCCTGACTTCTCATGATGTGAGTGGAATCTTAAATTCTAAGGTTAATATTTGGATGACAGACAGTAGGCTTCTTAAGTATCAGTCATTGTTGTTAGAAGGACCAGTAACTAAGCTTAAAGTTTGTGAAAATTTAAATCCTGCCACTTTCCTTCCTGAGAAGGAAAATGAAACACCTGATCACGATTGTTCTCAATTCCTAACTTTAAACTATGCAGCTCGAGAGGATCTAAAGGATACCCCATTAGACAATCCTGACATGGAAATATTTACAGATGGCAGTTCTTTTGTTCAGGATGGAAAGCGTAAAGCAGGTTACGCCGTGGTGACTGCTGAACAGGTTTTGGAAGCAAAATCTCTCCCCCAGGGAACCAGTGCTCAGTTAGCGGAGCTTGTGGCCCTGACCCGAGCTCTAGAGTTAAGCAAAGGGCAGCGGGTAAATATCTACACAGATTCTAAGTATGCCTATTTGACTTTACATGCTCATGCTGCAATATGGAAAGAGAGACACTTTAAAACAGCAACAGGAGAACCTATTAAACATTTCAGAGAGATCGAGAGACTTTTAACTGCTATATATTGTCCTAAAGAAGTAGCTGTTATGCACTGCAAAGGGCACAGCAGGGATGGGAGTAAAATAGCCGAAGGTAATCATCTGGCTGACTGCCAAGCCAGAAAAGCGGCACTTTACGAAACCCCTTCACTACAGACGCCTTTGATCTGGACAGGTCCTGTGGAACAGAAAAGACCACAATATACTGAAGAAGAATTAAAAAGATATGAAAAACGAGGAACAAAGATTACTGATAAAAGATGGTTACAGTCTGAGGATGGACAATTAATAATTCCTGAAAATGCTCAGTGAAAAATTCTTAAGGGTTTACATCAGAGTTTTCATTTGGGTGCCGAGAGTACTTACCAAATGGTTTCTCGTTTGTTTGAAGGTAAAAATGTAATGAAAACTTTAAAGAATATTATCAAAAGGTGTGAGATTTGTCAAAAAAATAACCCAAAGACTGAAAAGCTAACAAAATCTGGATTACAACGAAGTGGGAAGTATCCTGGAGAAGATTGGAAAATTGATTTTACTCACATGCCAAAAGCTAATGGATATTCTTGCTTACAAGTTTGGGTAGATACCTTTACTGGATGGATTGAGGCTTTTCCCAGTCGTAGTGAACAGGCTAAGGAGGTTATAAAGATTTTAATCCATGAAATTATCCCCAGGTTTGGGCTGCCACGGAGCCTTCAGAGTGACAATGGCTCCGCCTTTAAAGCTGCTGTAACTCAGGGGGTGTCTAAAGCTCTAGGAATAGAATATCACTTACACTGTTCCTGGAGACCCCAATCCTCCGGAAAAGTTGAAAAAACAAATGACATTATCAAAAGACATCTGCGCAAATTAACTCAAGAGACGCAGGACAAATGGATTAAAGTCCTACCCATAGCTTTAATGAGGGCTCGAACTACACCCCAAAAGAAGGGACTGTCCCCCTTTAAATGTATTTATGGAAGGCCTTTCTTACGCACAGACATTGTTATAGACCCTGAAGCCTTGAAATTAACTAATTATGTAACTCAGCTCTCAGCTTTTCAACAGGCATTAACAGAACTCCGGGAGACAACTCCTGACCCAGCCTCCGAGACAAACAAGCCTCTATTTGAGCCAGGAACCGAGGTCCTCATAAAAACATTGGGATCTGGGGGCCCATCCCTCGAGCCTCTCTGGGAAGGTCCTTACCAGGTTATTCTTTCTTCTCCCACAGCTGTCAAAGTGCCAGAAATTGATTCGTGGGTACATCATACTCGAGTTAAGAGGTGGCACCCTGACCAAAATTAAGTGACTTCATTTTATGTCTTTACTTTCTATGCTCTGACTTTGTACCTTTTAGATGTACCTGATAACCTATGCGAGCTTACTTCTGCTGACTCCAAATATCCTGAGTCTGCCGTTGGATCCTCAAGACAATGTCTTCCTGTCCTGGGCTCACTCCTATGCTGCATTCCACAATCGGTCTAACTGCTGGGTCTGTGGAGCACTCCCCTCTTCGTCAATGGAAGGCTTCCCGTGGTGGACGTCCCCACTTCAAGGAAAAGACTTTCTCCAAGTCTGTGAATACCTTCGACAACAATCACATGCGATGCCTCTTCTTCATCTGATGACATCTACCAACCCTAAAATGGACTGGTGCAACACTTTGCACTTTAACTATGGACATAATGTGACTTTTAATAATTCTGGTTGTTTTGTTCTTGCTGTTTGCTCCCTGCATCTGTAATTGTATAACTGGATTTGTTTCTAGCCGCATGAAAGCTTTTAAGTTACAAATGGTTGCTCAAACTCCTGCTACTGCTGTAGCTTCCTCCGACTACTATTTGGGGCCCCTGGATCAGATATCCTCAATATGAGGATTAGGAGAATATGTTGCCTCACCAATTTAGGGACAACGCCCCTTGTCAGCTCGGAAGTAGTTATGGAATGAGAACGACGCCCCTTTTCCCTAGACAACATAATTCTCCTAAAAGAAAAGGGGGGAATGAGAGGGTAACAGGCAGGAAGGCCAGGGGTCTCCAAATGGAGGAAATAGCCTGCAAGTGTCAGACATTTTTATCTCTCTTAAGCGGCAGGAAGAAACAAACTAACAATATTTTTTTCCTTCTCTATACAAATTTAAAGAGAGGTTTCTCTTAAAATACTGTGTTGCCATAATGACACCTGGTTTCACCTGAAGTTAGCTATTCTTGAGCCTAGAGATAACCAATGCCTTTTTCTTATGGAAATGTTTGTCTTAAGCTATGCTAATGTACTACGCCTTTACCCCAAACTCTGTCTCCAAGTCGGTTCCGCCTCTTGGCCCAAAACCTACTTGACAAACCAGTATGTTATACTCAGATATTGTTCCCCTAATCTATGTAAATGAAACTATTTGTATGGTGGTCTGTCCTTCTTTAAGATTCAAGTTAATTATTTTATGGCCCAAGATAAACCATTTGGTGCCATTCTAAATTTTAAGACATTCCTTTCTTTCATTAACAGACTGCTAGTGACTATATAACATCCAGCTGAAGACTAGCAGGGGGGTGCTCTTTCTGCCCCCTTCTGATGCCTATGTCAGAAGCTTTCTCTATCTCCTTTATACTTTAATAAAAAACTTTATTACACAAAAGCTCTGAGCAATCAAGCCTTGTCTCTGGCCCCGGATTGAATTCTTCTCCTCCGGGAGCCAAGAATCCTGGTGTATTCGCGTGATTCAACAACAACCTTTCACTTATCTCTCCTTGCTGTTCTTTGGAACTCTGCATTCAGATGCTTATATCTTTCCTTATCTCCTTTGCTTTTCACTTCTCTTCTTTTTCCAGCTAAGTCATACAGTGACTCACTTAGTGGCTCAGTCACACACTTGATAATGTAAGGAACAACACTTCTTGAAACAGGCAATATAGAAAACAATAGCAGTAATAGTAGAATCATAAGTAAGAATTTAAGTCAAGAACTTCTAGTAGGTGTAGCCCAGTGACATCTCCATGTCATCTGACTTAGTTTGCTAAATGACTATAGCTTGCTGTTGATATCCTGGTTGTAGATCCTGAGCATCTGATCTTGATTCAAAGACTGGTTATTGAGATAAGCTTTAGAAACAAACTCAGAATGTCCTTTTTAACAACTTAATTAAACCTCTTAGCAATGTAACATAACCACAAGGAACTATCTCAGGAGTGCGTCTTAGTAAATACAGACCTTAACTTAAAAAACTGGAACTTAATATTCAGTGAAACGTAATAGATGCCATAGGCCTGACATCAGTTAGGTGGATTTTTCTTTTAGAGCTCCCCAGTATACGTTGAGATTTCTGTATATGTCGGGAGACAGTCTTTTTATTTACCTGAGAAGGCTGTTCAGAACCCAAGTGTCTCCAGCTTCTGGAGGGATGAGGCAGAGAGAAAAAAGGTATAATTTTACCCGTAGGAGTAAATCACTAGATTGTTTTAAATGACCAGTAACTCGAGGAGAAGTGCTTCTTTATATCTGAAAACACAGAGTAAAAATCAACAATATGTCAGACAAAAAGTCGTGAAAATTGCGGTCATATTTAGCAGTCTACTCCATCCCATGCAATTGATCCCTTTGTTCTGCTGTCCTTGCCCAATGGCCAAGGACATCAGTGAAAGCAGTAGTCGCGAAGAAACTCATGAAGCTTTTGTGAATGTCTGTATGACCTGTCCAGCAAAGTGGGTGCCCTGATCACTGGAGATTGTGGAAAGCACCTTTTAACCATTTTTTTCTATTCTGAGATATTAATTCTGAAGCCAGGAAAGGCATTATCAAATAAAAATGAGGTTTGTCAGGGAGCCAGGAAAAGCCAAGTGGCCACGTTGGACCTCTCATAGCCCCAACTCTTTGGTTTATGGCCATTTTTAATCCATTTTAAATTCCCTGAAGAGGCGTTAACTTTTGTAGAAGCAGAATGAGCTTTGTTCATATGTGCTGTAGTCTGTTATCAAAAGCCACATTCCAAGAAAACTTTGTTCTTTTAATCAGTGAGAGAAAACCAAATTCCAGTTTGGTAACAGCTTATATTCACTGTGAAACAATAGTTATTCACTTAGTCATAGTCACAATAAGACTTCAAAGGCAGTTTAATGTCTTAACAAACTTGTAGCATGCACAAAACTCTTCTTTCACTTGCAACACACCTTTTTGCACTTTCTGTATTCGTCACTTCATTTGTCCACTTAGAGGACAGCCACCTGTACGTTTAGACTTACTTTGCTTTTCCTTAATAGAATGTAATTCCATTCCTTATTACTTTTTATTAAAAACACACATCTTACTTTTCTTCAGAAACCATGACTTGTACTTTACATCATCATTCTGTCGATTGGTAAGGATAAATCACCCAAAGTTATATCATTTATAAAAGTATCTGCACAATGTCTCTGTTAATTAGATCAATAAACAAACATCAGTATCATGTATCAATACAATAATGATTATTTCCCAGTTCACACAAGCCTCAAATTCATTTACTTTAATTTCCTTGAATTTAGAATTGTTTGATTTGTAAGCACTTACTTCTCTTTAGGCCAATTAATTAGAGCTCATTGAACCACATAGCCTTTAGCAATTTTTTCCAAGGATGGAGACATACACCGAGACACACACAAATCTGGACAGACAGAAACCTCACAGTTTTCCACCTGAAATTTAAATTGTCTCTTTGTCCCTTTTATTTTCTTGGCTTGAGTTCCAGCTCATGGCTGGAGTCCCGGATCGAGTGGGCTGTGTATCTCAAGGACATGATAAGAGTTAACTCAGGTTTTTCCCCAGGCATGTTTCTGTTTCTCAGGCAGGATCAGAGCTCCCCAAAAGAGTATTTTCACAAGTCAAACTTTTAGTAATTACATGTGCAAAAGGAACCAGTTTTGCAATTTCAAAAAGATTCCATTTTACCTAGTTTTCTCCAGAGTCTAAAGAATACACATGGCCATTCAGGGTTCAAAATGTCATTTCTCCTTCATGTAGTCATAGCTTCATAGCTAAAATTTAAACCATAGAGTGCTCAAATTGGCTCTGATGACAGGGGTAGACTGATCGAGAAGATGTCCCAGCAGGGATTATCTCTCTGGGCAGGTGAGGTCGTCTCTTAAAGCAAAGAAACCCCATATATAAGGGATTTTTAGGCCTTGAGGATCAAAATTATCCCAGTTTTTCAAGATATTATTCAAGGGGGGGAGTGGTTCTGGACTGTTAAGCCCCATCTGTAAGAGAGAAAAAAGCAGTGCCCAGTGCCATGGCTTTTTTCTACCAGAGGTGTCTGCCCCTGCTCTAGACGGGGTTGGAGACTGATTTTCCACCTAAGCTTCCTTCCCTGGCCAGAGCTAACCTGTCTCTTACAGGTGAAGGTGTCCTACTCCCACCCCCCCTCATTCTACCACCCAGGCATGGTGGAGATGCACCAGGGTTAGACCTGATGGCATCCCAGATTGATGTCCAGGTCCTCACCATTAAAACCTTGGTTTGATTTCCCTTTTATTCCGGCACCACCTGGGGTGGAACAGAGTAGTTTTCTGGATGCTCGCCGAGCCAAGACCACTAGGGGAAGCACCCAACTTCTGTGTACCTGCGCACATTCCTCATAACAGTATAGGTGGCAAGTCATAAAGGGATGAACAGAAAACCCAAGACATCCTCCTGAGAGTGGCCACACGAGTCTATTTAATAACAAAGGAGGCGATGGAGGGCCCGCCTGCGAGGAAAAACTAATCCTTCATATGCATGGAGTGCCAACATCATCCTTTTGATTCCTGTCCCTCAGACTGTACAAAAAGAATACCTAAGGAGTTGAGACAAGAGCCACTGGAGGGCTTCGTCTGCTCTGCTAAGAGCTAGCGCTACTAAGGGAAGAAGCCCAATGCGCTTTCAATCTGCCCAAATCTGGGGTGTCCCAATCTGTGTCCTCAGGAATCTCATGCTCACCAGCAATGCCTCAATCCATATAGTCCAGAGGCATAGCCACGACAAGAACTTGCCTGTGTGTCTGTGGGGTCAGGATGGTGATTTCCAGTCTGAGAGATGTCCCTGGAGCTAGAGCTCCAGCTCGCTCCCTAAAGTGCTCCTGTCTGCAGTGTCCTGTAAAACTTGGAATGGGGGCCTTGCTAGAAAAGCACAATAACAGCATGGATTGCAAGTCCCTTGAAAGTCTACAATCCGGCACACGAGGTTAATAACTTTAATTCCCCAAGCAGATATGAAATGGTCAGAGGGACCAGGAAAAGCTGACTGGGGAAAAGAAGTTCAGTCCACATGCTTCTGATTTAGTAAAGTAGCTGCTGCTGCTGCTGCTGCTGCTGCTGCTAAGTTGCTTCAGTCGTGTCCGACTCTGTGAGACCCCAGAGTTGGCAGCCCACCAGGCTCCCCCGCCCCTGGGATTCTCCAGGCAAGAGTACTGTAGTGGATTGCCCTTTCCTTCTCCAATGCAGGAAAGTAAAAAGGGAAAGTGAAGTCACTCAGTCGTGTCCAACTCTTAGCGACCCCATGGACTGCAGCCTACCAGGCTCCTCCGCCCATGGGATTTTCCAGGCAAGAGTACTGGAGTGGGGTGCCATTGCCTTCTCCGTAGTAAAGTAGAGACCACAGTAAACGAGCAAAAGAATCTCAACTCTGAGTGTTCTTACCTTGTCTTGAAGATCTTGGACAAGCCCCCAAGATGATAACCTAGCAGTCAACGGTGACCGATGCCACTGGATTCATGGTGTCTGAAGAAGAAGATATTACTCTGGGGCCAAAGACAGTCTCAGTCATTCAGAGCTTTGTGTATATTTTATTTAAAGTGAAGGTGACAGAAAAAGCTTCTGACACAGACATCAGAAGGGGCTCACTAATTTAAGTGGGGCCATATATACGTCTCAACTAGCCTCTGAGAATAGACAAAAAACATCTCAAGGATGTGAGCGTTTTGCCCAGACCCTTTCCTATAGCATACATCCAAAGCTCAAAAAGAGGAATGTCCTTGAACCTGAGATACTGCTCCCTACAATGCCTACTTGTCTTAGGCCAAAGAATGTGAAAAAGCAAGCAAGCTTGCCTCCTCCTTAAAGGGGCTTTAGGCTTGGACTCTTTATCAACCTGCTGGGACAGGTAAGTATACAGTTAAAATCAGAAAACTCTAATGTGGTAATGGTGGTGAGTAAAGCATTTGTATAACATACCACTGATAACTCATATAAGTATATCACTTATAAATTCAGTATGAAGGTCAAAAGATAAAATATCAAAGTAATGATAACTACAAAATGAAATAATGGAACCATGTTTGAAGAATTAGATGACAGTATGATACTAAGTCAACAAACAGAGAGACCCAATGAAGAGCTACAAATTATTTTTTTTAAAGGAAACTAACATAAATTCTGGATTTGAAAACGAAAATAATTGAAATGAAAAATTGATAGGTTCAATAGCACATATGAGATGCTGGCAGAAATAATCCATAAACTTGAAGATGAATTCATAGAAATCAATGTAAAAATAAAGAGAAAAAAATGTTGAGGGAAAATGATCTAAGGCATCCATTCATTACACCATCGAGTATGGAAGGAGAGAGACTCTCAGAAAGCAGGGAGAGAAAGGGGAGGGAGTAAAATTACTTGTAGACGGAATGGCTGACCGGCAGGTCAGAGCGAAAGGGAGGCGCAGCGCAGGGCTCTTAGGGCGCCCCGCGGCAGCCGCGTCCCTCTCCGGCCGTATGGGCCTGAAGGCGCCCGATCTCGTCTGATCTGGGAAGCTAAGCAGGGTCGGGCCTGGTTCTTACTTGGATGGGAGACCGCCTGGGAATACCGGATGCTGTAGGCTCTTTGCCTTCCCTCTCCTTTAGCCCCCGCCCCCACGTCCCAACTCTTGGGCTCCCGCACCCCAACCCCTCCTGGGGGTGGGTGGCCAGGGCACCGACTCCCGCTGCAGACCTGGGGTGCCTCCGCGCGGCCCGCGAGCCCCTCCGCATTTGGCTTCCAGGAAACCAGAGGACCGTCCCGCGGGTCTCCGTCTGGGGCTCCCTTGGCGTGCCTCAGGCAATCCCCGGGAGGCTGCACCAGCTCCAGCCCCAGCCCCAGCCCCAGCCCTACCCCAGCCCCACCCCCACCCCCCATCCTCGCAGGCGAACGCCCGAGCTCGCGCGCATCTGCGTGCACACACAGATATATGTGCACAGACGGTGCATGTATCTTGTTCAGTTATACTTTTGGTGGATATGTGCCTGGGAGTGGGACTGCTGAATCATATGGTACTTCTAGGTTTAGTTCCTTCAGGAACCTCCATACTCTTTTCCATAGTGGCTCTACCAACTCACATTCCTACTAACGGTGGAGGCGAGTTCCCTTTTCTCCACATCCTCTCCAGCATTTGTTATCTACAGACTTTTCCATGAGGATCATTCTGACTAATGTGAAGTGGTACCTCGTTGTAGTTTGGAGTTGAGTCTGTCCAATCATGACTGATGTGGAGCAAGATGACCTTTTTAAAATGCAGATGCAATTCTATCACCTCCCTGCTCCAACTGCTCTTGTATTTTCCCATCATAGTGAAGATATGACCAAATCCCTTCATTGCTTGGTCCCCACTTTCTTCTCTGATTTCTTTTCACTGGAATGCCCTCTGCACTCTTTTGGTTCCATCCCATAGGGCATTTTTCATTTCTTGAATGTACTAAGGTTCCCTTGTCACGTAGCCTTCCAAGATGCTATTTTACCTGCCTGAAATTCTTCCTGCATCTCAACCCTGGTTTACATTGGTTCAACCTATGGATCTCAACTCAATTATTAGTCTGAAAAGCCTTCTCTGACACCCAGTTTTTGGTGAGGGAAGAGGCTCCTATAGAAGTTCTCAAAGGATCTGCCTGTTATTTATCATTAGATTAGTCGCAGGGAAAGAAGGAACTGTGTTTCTTCTTCTCTCCGCATTCTATTTCCAGAAACATATTGCATGCCTACTAGCTCATAGTAGGTGCTCAATATTTATTCAGTGTGTGAAAGACGGAAAAGTTCTGTGAAGCCTCAACTTTTCACTTGGCTCAGCACTTTTGATCTCTTTGTATCTTTGTCGATTCAGTTCTTTTCTTTCTTCTGTTGATGTGCACACTATATTCAAGGCACGATCTAAGGCATGAAGACATATCAATAAATATAGGTTCTTGCTTTCCAGGAACTCGTACATCAGATTTCTATAATTCAGGGTTTTTTTTAATGCTCTAGAACAATGTGAACTTTTAGTATTATCCATTTTCATTTCAAAGAAAGATCATTTTACTTACATAGCAAAGGTGGAGACCTTCCAACTTTCAGCCCAATACTTATACCTTTACCATTTCAGGCAAGTCTTGTGGTTCCTTCTGGAGGTGTGTGGCTCTTCCAGAAATGTGAAGATCTTCCATAGTCCTCAGACTTTGGTGTCATTTGGAATCATTAAGAAAGCTTCCAGGTATAGGTTCCAGACCACCACCTCAAAGAGTCAGTAGAGAATGGAGTGGATTCCAGGAACATGCATTGTTAACCAACATCACTGGTGATTCTGTTGCTACAGACTCAATGCAGTGGGCAGGGCCTGGACTGCCCACTGGGTCTGATGTGGAATGGAAAGAAGGGCTTACCCCCTCCACTGTTTCTAGCCCTGTGACTAGAAATGGTCCCCAAACAAAAATCAGACAAACAAGATTATCCCAGATCATAGTCCATGAGATGAAGGAACTAAGCAGCTGGTTGAGATGGAGCCAAGGGGAAAGGTTGCTCTTTTTTTCTCCACCTCTACTCCTTTCTTCCTTGATGCCTTAGTGATTCATCGTGGAGATTTGAAATAAAGTTCACAAGAGTCATATTTGTCGAATAAAGATTTTGCATTGAACCAACTCTAAAAAATGAAGAAAGTTTCACCTGCCACATGTTTCTTTTAAAAAGTCAATTGCTTTTCAACTCTGGGGTTTCTCCATTGCCTTGTTCAAGTAGCCTTTTTTTTTTTTTTTTCGGTGAATTCAAGTAGCCTTAATCGTAAAAATAAAATAAAACTAAATGAAGATTCAAATATACCAACAAAGGAAAGCTTCCGTTTCTTAAATCATCTTTCCACTTAGTAGAACACTAGCTCTTTTCTTTCTATTTTGAGTAGGCAATTAGTTGTGGCTCAGATGGGAAGGCATCCACCTGCAGGAGACTCAGGTTTGATCCCTGGGTCGGGAAGATCCCCTGGAGAAAGAAATGGCAACCCACTCCAGTATTCTTGACTGGGAAATGCCACGGACAGAGGAGCCTGACGGGCCACAGTCCATGGGTAGCATAAAAGTTGGGCACAACTGAGCAACTAAGAGCAGAAGTATTTCCAAGGGCCACATTCAAGAGATTTGGAACTCTTGCTTGACTCCCTCATGTTGACCATGTTGACTAGGCAGCAGATAGCAGCTGATTCATCTGTACAATTAAAAAAGAATGTGTCATTCTGTTCTATACTTTTCTGTACTGTAGGAAGAGACTGTACAGAGCAGATGTCTGGACTTGTACAGGACTTTCGGTCCTTTAGAGGATTACAGTGGCACCATCAATGCTTGCCAGAGGTGGCAGGAAGGCGGCCCTGGAAGTTTGAGTCCAGACATGTCCAGTGTTTTAGACTCATATATCAGATGAGTCAGAGTGCATTTACCCTTCACTATGTCTCCATAGAAAGTTGCTTTGGGTTTGGAGGTACACACACACACACACACACACACACACACCCTGCCACTGAGACAGATCAAGAGCTAGAAACCACAGGTAAGGGAGACGGAGAAAGAGGGAGAGAGAGACAGCAAGAGGACACGCAAGCTTCCCAACCCCCGGCCTCCACACCCTCCCCCTCCACTCTGGGTATCCACCCGGCCCCAAGTCGACCCGACCCCACCCTCACCCACCGACACACTCACACACACTCTCACACACTCACCCTCTGGCCTGGGGGTGGGGGCTGGGTCTCGCCTTAGGTAGCCAGGCCGAAGGGGACCTTTGAGACCTCGGCTTCGAGGAAGTCTTGGGGTCCCCACGGGTGACCGCCAGCCCCAGGGCACCGCGTCCAGCCGGGGCCCGGCCCAAGGCTGACGCCCCCTCCCTTGGGGAAGCTGCTTCTTCCGCGTGGCCTTCCTCTGAGGTGTGTCACGGGCTGTGCCAGTGTGTCTGTCTCAGATCCGATGCCATCCTCTCTCCCCTGTCTCCTGTTTGCTGTCTCTCTGTCACTCGCTCTGTGTCTCCATCTGTCTCTGCCTCCCTGTGTGTGTGTGTGTGTGTGTGTGTGTGTGCACGCGCGTGCGCATGCGTCTGTCTGTCTGTCTGTATCTCCCTCTCGCAGTCTTGGAGTCTGTCTCTGAACTTTCATCTCTTTCTGCCTCTGTCTCTCCTGACACCCGGCGGCCCGTCCGTTCCTCTGGCCCCAGCCTCTCACAGGTGCTATGGCTCTGGCTGACGAGCTTGCGACGGCGGGCTGTCGACTGTCTGTGTGTCTGTCCGTGTGACTGCCTGTCGCTCGTTTGCTCTCTCAGGAAGGTTGTGTGCTTGTCCAGCGGCGTGGGGGAAAGGGGGGGGGGCTCGGTAGGGCGAAGGGGCGGGACTGAGGCGCTCGGGAGGACTGCGCCTCCGTGGCTCCCGGTGGGTTTGGGCACCGGGCAGGTGTCCGGCAGGATGGGCGCTCAGGGCCCTGGCTGGGCTGCGCCTAGGCCCACAGGAGGCTCAGAGGCCCGCGGGCCGCGGGGGAGCGGGTGGCGGCGGGTCCGAAAGCCAGACACCTCTGGGCCGCACGGCCCTGAGCAGCGAACGGGATCCGGGGAGGCCCGGTTCGCCGAGCGCAGCCGGGCCTGGAGAGGCCCGGGGTGGGAGGGCACCGAGACCTCCGCGCCCCTCAGCCCACCCCCCAGGCCCCGCACGCACGCACGCACGCCCGGCATGCCGCTGGGAGTCCTAGAAGCCCTCCGGGCTGCCGAACCTGGCCAGGCGTTTGCTGGCCACGGGGCGGCGGTGTTCGGGGGCGTGGCGGCATTGGCCGGCCGGAGTCTGGTCGCGGGTCCTTCGGCTCAGGTACAGCGCGCGCCCCCGTGGAGAGGTGCGGCCGGCTGGCCCGACCGGCAGGTCAGAGCGAAAGGGAGGCGCAGCGCAGGGCTCTTAGGGCGCCCGGCGGCAGCCGCCTCCGTCTACGGCCATACCACCCTGAAGGCGCCTGATCTCGTCTGATCTCGAGGGCTCACATTTGATGGTGGGCTTGTCATCGCGTACCTCTTTCTCGTAAAGCTGGCAGCTGAGGGAATGAGGGAAGTGTAAAATTGAATAACAATAGACTATGTGGAATCTGTGAATCTGGAGCTCTGTGAATCCGTAGGTCTAAGGAGAGACTGGCAGCTGCCGATGTGGAGTATCTGTCCCCATGACCACGTTTACGTTATCAAATGTGCCATTGACCGCCCTCCCCCCACCCCGGGGGGCAGGGACCCCCACGTGGCAGCCTCCAGGCTCGCTCTCTCCAGCTCATCCACCCTCTAGAAGTTTCCCCAGACCCTCAGTAGGAGTGGGCACTGCTGCTGGTGTGCGTTGTGTGTCCTCGTGCCCCATGTGACGTTGCACGACTAACCGCACTCTGTGTTTGCACCCTTCCTCCCGCGCTCATGGGACCAGGCAGCGTGGCGGGAACACAGGGGCTGGATTCTGCTACAGTCAGGACTTGCTCCTGATGTGCTTCGGGGTGAGTACAGGCCGGCCTGGTCCTGCGGGGGCACGGAGCCCACGCCCCAGGGAGTGGAGGGTCAGCGGGTCTCCGGAGGTTAGCCTGGGAGAACCCTCACAGCAGAGAACGTGACCTTGGCGCCCCACTGCCGCCGGAGTGGTCAGAGCATGGCCAAGGCCCCTCGCATAGGGACGCGTGGGTATCCCTCCCACAGTGGCAGTGCTGCCGGCCACGCCCTGTGTGCACGTTCTCGGAGGGAACAGGGCCCAGACCGTCAGGGTTCACGAGGCTGCCCTGCCCTGGACCTCTCCGTGCAGAGGCCAGCATTTCACACGGAGGTGCACCGGCATCTGGGGCTCGGCGGCCACTAAGGGGCCACCCTCCCTTGCAGGTACTGCTCTGGGTGGTCCTCTGGTGGGTCCGGCCCTGGGGCCCAGCCCTGCTCGAGCAACTCTGAGGGCAGGAGGCTGTCTGCTCTGTCCTGTTCACATCTCAGCTAGAAAGCTGGATTGGGCTTTTGAGGGTTTTTTTTTACCAGCAGCTTTTAGCTATATGTCAGAATCAAGTCAGCCACAGAGTTCTCTCCTTGATCTGCTTGGTCCTCCATGTTTCTCTGAATTCTCAAAGCAGCTGAAGCCCCAAATGGGGTAGGGGGTGGGGGTGTCAGGAGGGGCAGGGGCTGGGGCACCAGCTGCCATCCCAGGACTGACTTTTCTGTGTGTTTGTTTCCAGTTCACCTGCACGAATTCTCCAGATGTTTATACAGCATCCAGTATACAACAAAGACTACATTTTGAACTCGATGTCATCTTTACTCTGTTAATACTTGTTACATGGATCCGAAGATATTACAGGGTTTTTAATTAGTGAAAAATTCATGAAGACCATAGAGAAAAAATATTTTAGAATTTAATGTTTCTGATATTTATGTAAACTTATGACTTCATTTATAGAATTACTTCCTTTTTCTTGTATATTCAGGCTATGAATATCCTTTCAGATCCATTCATGTTCTGATACCTGATTTCAGTCTTTCAAATGAATGTACTGTAGTGCTTGTCTGTATAAATCCTATGAACAAACACAGGGCTTTTGTAAATGATGCATTTATTGTCATTATTCTTGTTTTTCAATGTTAAACCATGAGAGAAGGGGTTTTCCTGCGATGGTAAAATCATCATGACACGGTGTGCATTATTATCCTTCCAGAATGTAACCAAGCTCTCCAACAATCACTCTGAAATAAGCAAACTTAATTTCAACCAATTGTTGGTGGATGTTAACGACTGGCCTAAACTGTACTTTTTCTAGCAAGAAATGGTTTTTCTCCACAGCGTGAAGTGATTTAAAAGTACTGGGTGTTAAATGTGAGCTTCTAATGAAATTTGGGCTGAAAGGATGCCTAGAAGACGACTATGAAGATCTCTCCTGTAACCTAGTCTCTGTGGACCCGGATCCCTCCTCTCCCGTGAGACTCTTTGGGGACCAATCACGATGCCCTGCACCTGCTGCAGAGCCATCGAGCTGGACAGTGAAGGTGCCACTTCCCAGACAGACAGGGTAGTGCAGCTCTGACAAAGGCCTTATTTTTATGTAAATCATCTTTTTACATGTTTGTAAACGTGTAAAGAATGGACCTAGGCGTACATTTTTAGATTGTGATGACATAGCCATTCTGGATTGTATAAATAGCAAATGTAATCTTTACTTTTTCAGCAGCACATTAAAAAAGCCAGCAAGAGATGCTTTCAGGTCACAGTGTGATATTTATTATGCAGCTGGTATCTTGGTAGACAGAGACAGCATGTCTCTTTACATGTGGGTTCCGCCTTTAATTTACTTGTACAATTCATTGTTATCATTCTATTTTCCTATTAATCTTTTGTGAACTTCCCGAATATGTGACAAAGTATGTACAGTCTACTTTTGAACTATTTTTATCACAGTATTATTTATTGCTTTCTTTCAATCAAGTACTGAAGCAAAATTTCCCAGGGCCAATAAAGAGTGCCGAGGGTAAGCTGTACTCTCACTGAGAACAGACCAGAGCTGGTAAAGGGAGCCCGTGTCATCACACGGACATTCTCTTAAGAGAAACGGACGGATGCAATGGAAAGGCCAGAAGGCGGAAGCATAGGTGTCCCTAGAGGGCGCCCAACAGTGTGTTCATTCCCTTGGCTCCGGAGACAAGAGGCTCCATCACTTCAGCATCTGCGGGGACAGGGCCCCTCTGCTGCTGAGGCGTGGGCAGCGGGCTGAGGGTGGGAACAAAGTGCAGGTGTCGAGGCTCGCCATCGGTCACAGGGCGGGGTGTCCGAGGGCAACCTTGACGGGGACCCGAATGATGCACCCTAGTCCAGCATCAGGTCCTCCCTCAGCATCAGACCCTAGTCCAGCATCAGACCCCAGTCCAGCATCAGATCCCAGTCCAGCATCAGGCCCTCCCCCACCCTCAGACCCTCCCCCCACCTCCGACCCTTCCCCAGTATCAGGCCCCCCACCTCCAGTATGAGGTGTGGCAGCCCTAACTTGTCTGGTACTCCTGAGCACACTCAGGCAGCCCCAGAGCAGCAGGACAATAGCTCTGGCAGGAGGTGCATCTTTAGGAATCACCTGCGGAGCAGCAGCAGCTGGCATTTGTTTCAGGTCAAGGAGAGACAAAGAAAAGGCACTTGTGCAGGAGGCAGTGGACGTTGTGTGCACGTTCCCCAGCTCTGCTTCCTCCCCGTAGGGGCTTTGCTCTCCTGCTCTCTCACAGGCCCCAGGGTGGTGTCCTTCCAGATTCACGGTCTCCTTGATATCTCAAGCCCAAGTCCTGAGTTGCGTCCCAGTCCGGTGTGGCAGAGGGCTGGGAACACCCAAGCTCAAGGGCTGAAAGGATCCCAGGGGGACAGCCGGGCCCCAGCAAGTGGCAGGGCAGGGCATGAGGGTGGCCGCCCACAGAGGGCCCCGGAACAGCACTGGAAGGAGAGCGGTGATGCCTGAGCTCACTCGGGGACGCTGCCCGGCCTGGCACTCAGAGATGTTACTGCCAGCAGCTCTGGGGATGCAGGAAGCCCGGTGAGTGACACCACGCCACCCAGGCCGTGTGGTGGGCACTGCTGACCATGGCCTTGGTTTTCATTCTGGTTCCAGCTGTCCCTCCAAGGGCTGACGGGCTCCTCTTCCGAATGGCACAGATATTTCGCTGTTGTCGCTCATCGTGTGTTTTCCTCTTTACAACCTGTGCTTGCTGCTCTTCCAGTTTAACTTAGGAGCGGCCCTTATGTTCTGCGTTTCTAGTTGTCAGCATTCACTGGGGATTTCCAGGTGGCGCTAGGGGTAAAGATCCTGCCTGCCAATGCAATAGATAACGAGAGATGTGGGTTCGATCCCTGGGTTGAGAAGATGCCCTGGAAGAGAGCATGGCAACCCACTCCAGTCTTCTTGCCTGGAGAATCCCATGGACAGAGGAGCTAGCGGGCTACAGTCCCTGGGGTCGCAGAGTCAGACACGACTGAAGCAGGTTAGCACACACTCAGGTTTTAGTTCAGTCGCTCAGTTGTGTCCGACTCTTGTCACTCCTTGGATTGCAGCACTCCAGGCTTTCCTGTCCTTCACTATCTCCTGGAGTTTGCTCCAACTCATGTCCATTGAACCATCATGCCATAGACCCATCTCATTCCTGTTTCATCCACAAGAGAGGTGGCTGGGGCTCGGCAAAGTGCCTGGTCCCACTGGGTGGGTGTGAACCTGCCCTCACCGCTCCCTAACCACGTGACTGTCACTGTGTCCTCCTCTGTGAATCGGGAGGGGGCAGCACCTGCTTGCTAAGAGGCACACACAGCATCTGGTACATAATCAATGCACCATCCATCTCAGCATTGTATTTACTAATAATAGGGATAGCATTTAATAATCTGCTCCTTTTTCTCTCTTGTCACTTAGCTGTGCTCCAGACCACATCTGCTTTACTTACCCCTGTACATCCCACACCCAGCACAAACAAGACTCAACAAATTTGTGGCTGAAGAGGCAGGAACATACGCTGTCTGTCCTCAAGGAGAGGAAGCTGAGTGATATGGGGGCCTGATGATAACCCTGTGTGATGAGGGGACCCCAGGAGGACCTGTGTGGCTGTGGGGTGGGGTGGGGGCATGGGCAGAACCCCTGATGAGCTCCTGGGGATGGGGAAGGTGGCAGGAAGGAGGGCGGGCTGTTCCTTGTGGGGTGTCCACAGATTGTACCTCACCCCTCACTGAGGACCACTTAGGCCGTTTCCAAACACATGTCACTGCTAGGATGAAACAATCATTGCCCAGCTCCTACTCAATCAATTGCGTAGAATATGTTTCTAGCACTGGAGTACAATCATCTGCTTTATTCATTCCATGCTCCATTCATCCACCCATCCAGCCAGCCATCTGTTCATCCATCCACCCCTCACTAATCCATCCATCCATCCATCCACCCAACCATCCACTCATTAACTCAGCCGATCATCTCAGACCCATTGAGAAGACAGACGCCTCCTCCACTCCTGCTCCCAGGAGGACTCCCAGCGTGATTGACAGGAGCCTCGTGGGGACGACGGGGGAGACACAGAAGGGAGATGCCTGCAGGCCCTCCTCCCTCTGAACGGTGAAGCACCCACCTGGTCCTAACGCCTCCTTGCTGGGGTGTTCAGGCCGGTCCTTTTCCTTCTTGCGAAACAAGCGGCTGATGGAGGACTTGATGCCCTTCTTCTTTGGGGCTTTGTGCAGCGAGCCCTGGCTGCTGGTGCTGCTGCTGGGGTTGTTCCCGGGGCTGTCCTGAGAGCCTGTGGAGCTTCGGGGAGAGAAAACGACCTTTAACTGGTACCCTTGTGCAAACACACACCCCTCCACAAGAGCTACTGATAGAAACGGGCACCCAGCAACACCCGCGCCTCAACCTCGCAGCTGACAGTTGGAGTCTCCTTCACCAACCACACTCCACACAAGCAATGCAGGCTCCCGGCGTCAGACAACCGCACTGGGAAGCTGAGATTCTCTGCCTCGAGCTCTCCCGCGAGGAGGGCTTGACTCCAGGCCAGCTGGTGCAGAGGGCGCTCTGACCCTCCCTTAGGGTCGCTGCTCGGCAGGTGACGACGCTCCAGGAGAAGACGAGCTCCCCTGCTCTGGGTAGATCCCCCCGCCTCCCACAGGGTAACCATCCCCGGCCGTGGCAGGAGAGCGACGGTCACCGTGCAGGGCCGCTGGTCAGGTGACCACATGTGCCCTCCATCGAGTGCTGCCTGGCTCAGGACGGGAGCTCAGCAAGTGGTGGTCTGAATGAGGACAGTGTCAGTCACAGGAGGGGACAGGGTCTCCTGAGAGGAGACCCCTGCAGGAAAGGGAGGGACCCTCAAGAGCGAACCCGAGAGGCACGGGGCCGTCACCGTCAGGAACGTGCCCCAGGCCGGGCAGACCTCTACCAAGAGCGGGAAGAAAGCTCCCACAGGAGTCAATCTGTAGAGATGGACGTTTTCTAAAATCACTGAGGTCACTGAGCTCTTCTTCCCCAGCACCTGAAGTTCACCACTAAACACAGGCACCGAACTCAGTGGTATTCCTTTAAAATCATCCTTGCAACTCTTTCAAGACAAGAGGCGCAGGGCTCCTGAAACTGACGACGCACACACAGGCCGCTTACTTGTGGGCGTCCCTGAGGTCCTCGTGGGTGGCTGTGCGCAGCGCCCCCGTGTGCAGGCGGCCCAGCCGAAGGGACCGCGGCCAGGCGAGGGTCGAGGGTTCACATCTGATGGCGGTCTTGTCATCTTCTACCTCTTCCCGTAAAGCTGGCAGCTGAGGGAGTGAGCTAAGTGTCAAATTGGCTAACAATAGACTGTTCTGAAAAAGGCAATCACACAGGCTTTACATTATAACCAGAAACTTATTTGAAAATCTATTAGCTATGCTTTCCCCCAAGTACAAAAAAACCCTTGTTATAGCTTAATGCCATCTTAAAGGACTGTCTTGTTCAAAAAAAGTGGGGCTATGGGGCAGCGAGAGCATCTGACTGAGTGCAGAGACCCCGGACGGGAGCCTCCCTGCAGCCGGCCTCGGCCCTCCCTGGAATCCAGCGACCAGATGGCCCTGCGGGGCAGGACAGCAGAGCGATGCTGGCACCGTGGATCCTGTACGGCATGAACTGCCCTGATGACAGGACTGTGCTCATCGCCAGATGCTGCTCAGAAGCACCACAGCTAGAGTACGAAACCTCTCAGCAAAGCCGTCCAGACCTTTCTGTTTGAAGGAGAAAAAGACACAGCTTGTGTCACCATCCAAGATCATTTGTAGTGATGATGCAGGTTACTGGAACCCATGACAACAAGGGAAACACAGAAAAGGTACCTATCCCCTCCACGCGAACACCATGTGCCTGGATCGTATTTCTCGGTAACATACAGACTGGGGACTACCCACTGAAGTACTTACACGCCGTTCGAGTGTCATTTGCTCACAGTGGTTTCCATAAGGCACCCCCAGGTCTTCACTAACAGATGATCTTGTATCACCCTAGAGCGGTGGGAGGTTCAAAAGGGAGGAGATATATGGATACCTATGGCTGATTCATGTTGAGGTTTGACAGAAAAGAAAATTCTGTAAAGCAATTATCTTTCAATTAAAAAATAAACTAATTAAAAAAAAAAAAAAGAAGAAGATGATCTCTCTTGGACTCCCAGCGTTTCCGCTGTTCCTGGGTGTGAGGAAAGGAAAGACAGTGTGGGAACAGATTAACCCTGCAGGGTCCAAACAGGTCTCACTGATACATTTTGGTGTGTGGCTAAACCTGGGGAGGTTTTAGAAAACATGCATGGCATGTATTGTTATAAACAATGAGTGCGTTGTTTTAACCAACTAACCTGTGCCTTTTTGGTGGGATTCTGTCAAGAATACTGATGCCATGCAGCCCCAGAGGAGCTTGGTGACAACAAAGTAACAGTGCAAAATACAGCTGAACTCATTTAACAGCAGCTGGATAAACTGGGCTCCCTCCCCTGAGCTCTGACAAGAACCCTCAGACAACAGAAGGCTACAAAGGCTAGAAATTTTCCACATGGAACTGAACAGGGATCAATCTCAAATTCAAGTTAAAATAAGCATTTATAAAAATCAGAAAACAACAACCAACAGAGCAGGGAAGTGACACACCTGGGTTGACTATGGACTCAGTGGAGACAAACACCTGCCTCGGAGTCAGGGCCCAGGCCAGCCCCTTCCCCCGGGCCTCCTCCTGAGGAAGGCCTCTGGGTCTGCAGCCTGGCTGCCCTCCCCCAGGATGGGAGCTGCCCCACTGGTGCCACATGTGGCTAGGAAGGGCAGTGCCGTGTCCTCGCTGAACAGGAGGGCAAAGCAGGCCACAGAGCGGGCGAGCGGCACGCCCAGGTCACCAACCCCAGGGGGACGGCGCTGGTCTGATGTGCCCAGCAGAAGGGCTCCTGGGCACTGAGCCGCCTGAACTGGAGCACGGCCACCCCAGTCCTGCGGGAAGGCCCAGGAGTGCTCGGCCAGCGGGCTGGGAGCAGGAGAGGGACAAGGAAGGCCAGCCCTTGGGGCACTGGACTCCAACAACAGGGGCTCATCCAAGTGACCCGAGGGGAGAGGCAGAGAGCTCCCTCCTGATGCTCCCTCCATCAGGGATGCCGTGATGGACACGAGAGCCTCTGGAGGAAAGCGGGCTGGACAGCACCACGGTTAAGTGTCCAGGCTCTGATCAGACCAGTCCACACCACGCTGCTGGGTGTGAGAGCCTGGGCAGGGTGCCCGGCCTCCCTAAGCCTCAGTGTCTATGTCTGCTGAATGGGGATAGCAGTAGACTGGACCTCACCTGGGGATGAGATGACAGACTCGGAAAGCATGTGCCTGGCACACAGAGTCTCCTGCACACTGCTACCCACCATCATTAAATTGGCTTCCCGCAAATCTAACATCTATGGCTCTGATTCAGTCATTTCTTATATGAAAACACTAAGCGGAAATTCCATGGTGGTCCAAAGGTTAAGACTTGGCACTTTCACTGCCGGGACACTGGTCTGATCCCTGGTTGGGGAACTAAGATCCCATAAGCTGTGCAGCACGGCCAAAAACATAAGTACAGAAATTTTTAAAAATAATAAATAATACTATGTCTATTATAAACAAGCATGAGATGATCAGAAGGCCAACAAGTGGGAGAAAGGCACACTGTTACAATTGTCCCAACGAATGACCAATTTCCAACAGAACCATCAGCACATTTTAAGTGGTGGGTGAGTTTCATCACTTCCATTAAACCGTCAATTATTCACCAGGACATAACCACACAGTGTTCATTCACGTTAAACGATAAGGACTCTTCAATACTTCACAGAGAAACAAAGGCCTGCTAAATTACTCAATAGTTTACCTTTCGACGCTGCTTCCTTAAATCACTAGGCTGATAGATGCATGCAAAGAAATGAAGAGAAACCAGATTTATTGCGACTTGGAAGCTAAAATTTCAAGAATCCGTAGAGGCAAATACAGTAAAGCAAAAATGATGGCAAACATGTAAGTGACATGAAGATTTAGAGAAATGTGACTGGAAGCAGAACATTTTTTTGACCACAGAAGTTAAATAAGCTATTCAAGATTTACTAGAGAAACACTATAAATTATTACTCAGGAAGATACCATTCTATTACAACATCATGATTTATTAAAGCACAGCATTCTGTACAACAAAGGGCCTTAACAGGTGTCTATTCTCAGCCAAATCTCTCTATAAGTTAGTTTCTCTTAATCAAAAACATGTTACACTTTAAATTAGTAATTTAACTGATGAGGAAGTTACCATAATACCTAGTTTAACATTGAACAAATCTAACCACCTCTTGGACATTCATGTAAAATCCTGACATAGAATTTGACTTAAAACTTCTCAAAATAAATTCATTAAAGCAAGTTCCCTGTGAAAATATGTAAGAATGAAAGCTAGCACAATAGCAGGTGCAGTCTTTACATTTTATTAACCATAGAAGATACTTTTTTAACGAGTCTAATAGAGACATTAACTGTGCAAAAGCTGATGAGATTTACAGTCTTAAATACAAGCACCAACACAGAAAGGATATTGTGTCAGTTCAGTTCAGTTCAGTCGCTCAGTCGTGTCCGACTCTGTGCGACCCCATGGACTGCAGCCTACCAGGTTCCTCCGTCCATGGGATTTTCCAGGCAAGAGTACTGGAGTGGGTTGCCATTGCCTTCTCCTGTAACTGCATAGTGATACACCAATTCAACTTACTGCTATGGGGGAAAAACACCATTTAATGAGACATGAAGACAAAGCACAAACCTGACTAAGGGGACACACGCTGTGGACCACAGCACGGCTATGACCAGAGCAAGTGAGGGGACGGGGGAGGGGAGATGGATGGGTAAACTACAGCCTCGGGGCCTGGGGGGGGATCTGGATTCATGACGACTAAGCAGACAACAGGATGAGAGAGGGAATCAAAACCAATGATGAAAGCAGACACACTGTCAGAGAACTCCAACAGCAAGGAAAACATGCAGAACTGTTCTTTTCCAAATATTCGGAAAGAAATCAAGCATGAAACCACAGAGAAATCATCAAAGAATTTTAAATATCAACTAATTAGCCAATGATGCAAATTATAAAAACAGTGTGTCAAAAGACCACAAAATGGACTAGTTACCACTTCACAGGCCGCTAAAATGATTCACGGTTAATTTAATTATAAGCTGACTAACAATGCAGCTAACATGCAATGGGTGGTAACAGAAAAAAGAGACAATACAAGTCCAGTTACAAAGCAGGATGTTGTACACGTGATTTCATGGGGTGAACAGCAATGCACTCACAACACCTAAGCTAAACACACAAGAAAGCTGGAACATGTGCTTTAGAGCCACACACTCTGTCACCAAAAGCCCTAGGTCGTCATCCCAGTTTTAGACTCGGAAAAGTGAGGCAGCCCGACGTCTTCCCTGGGGCCCTGGGGCCCTGGGCTTTTAACCTGGTTTCACACGCAGAGCTGGTCTGAGCGCGTGGCCAGGTCCATCAGTAAGCAGACCAATGTAGATTCTTGGTTTTGTTCCCACCGCATGCCCTGCACCCTGTAGCCAGGCATCCCCAGTGGAAAATGTGCTGTACGGCTTTCCCATGTCATGAGAGCTGCCTATGGTTACTTTCACGAAGCTGTCTGCTCCCTGAGAACAGAAACTTCCCTGCAGCTGCTGTGCCCTGCACAAGGCCAGGCCCAACGTTACAGAGGCAGGCTCTGGCTGAGTTCATGATGACGTGCTAAGTGGTGGACCAAATATCAAGACTAATTTGTCGCTGTGCCATTGTGGAATGATTAAAGACGAGGCAGTTTAAAAACTTTTAGACCTCTGAGCGTAGCAAATGTACCTGATTTTCTTCTGGGTATAAAGAGAAAAAACAAAAAACAAACAAAAAACAGCATGCTGGGGGAGGGATGCGGCAGGGAGGAGGCAGTCACATACCAGAGTCATGATGCCCAGCTGGTCTCCCTCCTGCGCCAGGCTCTGCTGCCTCCTTCTGGGCTTGGGCAGGGGCGGGCAGGAGCCAGCATGCGAGGAGGTGGGAAGCAGGTTGAGGGAGCTCACTGATTTAAAACGACGGAGGCTGCCTAAGCTCCCCCTGCCCTCCCTGCTCTCAGTCTCCTCGGCCCGCTGCTCCGTGTTCTCCTTCTCTTCTTCGATCAACCTAAAATAGAATAAAATGCGTCACCTGCCTTTGTCAGCAGAGGAACCTGTCTGGACAATAAATCTGGGCTGGCATTCTGTGTCATGATTAGCAAATTCCAGAAACAGTTGCTCAATTAACATCTCAGACAAAAGGTTCTACCTTTCCTCTTTGGAATATTCTCAAACTTAGAATAACTTAGCCTTGAGTCTTACAAACTGGCCCTGACCATCCACGCTTGATTTCACTTATTTACTCTAACATTCTGAAGGGGCCCCGGTGGCAACTCTCTTTCCTGTGAAGAGATACCTCATTGACAACCCTTACCTCCCCTGCTCTCAGGGCAGAGATGCACGTCAGTGCCTCAAGTCTTTTCCACTGGGAATCAGGAACTCTGTATAATCAAAACAGCAATTCACAAACAAGCTGCAGTTTCTAAACACAAGTCTCCAGACCAGATGAAGTGCTGAGTTGATCATTTTTTTTTTTTTTTTAAGGTTGAATACATACAAACGCATCACTTGATGAAGTTCTCCATCAGCTTTGTGTGAGTTTCTGGATTCATGTCAATGTGCTGCATTAACCTAGAATTCACAGTTTCTGCTCTTCTCCCCTAATGTGTGGTGGATGTTTTTATATAGCAGTTTAAATATACGATTATGCAAATACAATGATTTTCAAATTAAAATACAAGATTCTTACAGGAAGTAAACTCTCCAGCTTCACTTCAACTCATACATCTGGAAAGTTTTTCACTGTTGATAACAAGTTGATGGACAGAATTGACCGTTTACATCAAGTCAACTTGTCGCATAAGGAAAAATCACTTTTACCTGAAAACTTGCTGTAAAAATAAAAATATTAATCTATAACCGTTCCATATTTCCTGCAGGGACGCAGAAAGACCATCTTTCTGAGCTCGTCTGTGCTCAAACACGGCCCACAAAGCTGTCTGTCTTGGCGTGAAATGGGCAGGTGACACCACCTGCGTTTGCTGGTTGTCCCGTTCACCCCCTGCCTCTCCCCCGGAGCCCCGCGCTCGGCCGACAGGAACGGGCACCTCGGCCTGGGCTGACGTGATGAGACCAGTCTGAGCAGCAGCTCTGCCTGGTCCTGTGCAGGGTCACCGGCCTGCGGCCACTCTGAACGTGGACTCGGGACACGGGCATAGCTGGGCAGGTGTGGCACCAGGCAGGCCTCGGGGCCCCCAGCCACCTGGCTGCACCCAGACCCAAGGCCCCCTGCTCACCACGAGGCAGGCCTTTGGATTCTATCCTGTTTTGAAAATTGTTATACCTGCGAAGATGGTGTCTAAAGAAAACATCTTAAATATACTGATGAGATGAGAAAAACTCAAACACACGTCCTTGGACCACTGTCTTACAACAAGCCAATCTTCATACTACATTAAGTTAAAAAGGAAAAGGCAGATCTGAGTGGGAATTTGCCAACCCCAAAACCCCAGCTTTCACCAGGTGGCTTTTCACCAGAACGTGGGGGGCTCTGAGGGACACAGGAGGGTCCACGGGCCGCAGGGGACACCGCCTCGGCACCTCACCCACCTTGGGGCTCAGAGCTGAGGGGGGACACCCCACAACGCCGCCCCCCACCCCGCCCCCACAGAGCGCTGACACCACACCGTGGACAGAACGCCCCGGCTGCCCGAGCTCTGTAATCAAGGGCCATCTCAAAACTGAAAATTCTTGAAGCAGACCTGAGGTCAGGTTTCTTACTATGGAACACTCAGACGTGCCTAGGAGAAGACAGCTCCTCAGAGAAACCGAGTTTCTGGGGAGCTGAGTTCAGGATCACCCACCGGATCTCTTCGTTGATGGCGTCCAGCTGCTCCTGCATCATCACGGTCAGAGTCTTGGCATTGGCCTGCCTGCTGGGCGACAGCTGAGTGGCCGAGCTGAAGAGGGTGACCCTGTCGCCCTCGTCGTCAGACACGCCCTCGTCACTCTCAAACGCCTGGGCCACATCGGCCAGCATGCTGGCTTGCTGCGTGCGCTCCCAGTCCTGCTCCTTCGGGGTCTGCACCTGGGCATGAGAGGACCACGTCTCGTCAGCGACATTCAGGGCAGCTCAAGTCTATCAGGAACTGAACCCAATTTTACATGGAAGCCCTGACTGTGGATGAATGGGCCATGCTCATGAGACACTGCCATCTCTTAAGCGAACAGGACTCAAGAAACAGGCAGGGGGAGAATCCAGTTCCTAGATGGCCTGGTGACACCCAGGTCACAGCATGGACGGCAGGCAATCCTATGAGGTTATTCACAAGGGTGGGCTGATGGAGTCAGAGACAGAAACCGAAAATTACAAAAATACATCCATGCCTCCATCAGCCAGGCTGGAAGAAAATAAGAAAAAAGAACCCTTCAGCTCGGCAGCCGCTGGGTCCCTATCAGCGGCCATCACTGGTACCAGTTCACCAGAGTGTGCCGTCCTCGCAGGCTCCCAGTCCTCCGTTTCCCAGGCTGGTCTGAACACCCACAGAGAGGCGCGAGCAGGGGCAGCCAGGAGACGGGAGGGCCAGCCCCTCCGCGGCTCTCCTCTCGGGACACAGGCCCTCGGGCTGTTCTGGAGGATGGCTCCTCGCACCGCAAGGCTGGCTCTGTCATCAGAGACACATGGGATTGTGCCTGCGGTGCCCCGTGCCACCCTCCTGCTCTCACACCTCACACCCTTGTCTCTGCAAACGTCCCCCCTGCCACACTGTCACCCAGGTCCTGCCTTCTTTCCCAGACATGACCTCAAAGGAACTGAGGGGCAGCCTCGAGGTGCTGGCTTGCTGGCTCCCTGTCCCCTGTGGCCAGTGCCCTCGCCTCCTGTCTTCGTCACGACCCCGCCCCAGGGCTGGGCTACCCCATTCGCTGGCTCCAGGACCACCTGCCATCATTCCTGCTCTGCTCCAGCGAACCAGCTGCCTATGGGTTCACCCCCATCAGCCCGGTCGGCATGTCCTCTCCCTTCTCTCGCCTTCCAATCGCACAAGGGGAACCAGCAGATTCCTCCTCCAGGGCTCCCTGCAGCGCCCACTGCGGGTCTCTGAAAGCTCCTTGGGAGTGGCCTCTACGGTCCCCCTCCCCGCCCGGTCTCCACTTCTCTGCCAGCAGGCGGTGAGCCCTGCCCTGCAGGGCAAATCCCCGGGGGCTCGAGGAACCCATGTTACCAAGCCCCCTCCCTTCCTTGCCCTCCCCCACGCCACCCCCCCCCCCCAGCATGTCTCTCCCTGGGCTCCAGGCCCTGCCCTCCCTGCGGTTATTCCTCAGTCCCTTGCGCCCCTTCTCAACCTTGGAATGCAGGATGCCCCACAGCTCTACCCTTGCACCCCATCTCTCTCCACCGGCACCTGCCTGGTGACTTTACCATGCTCGTGCCTTTAAATGCCATCTGTATGCCCACGACCCCAAGTCCACCCTGAGCTGAATGAGTCCTCTCCCGGATGCAGGCCGGAACACTCAGCTGTTCTCCTGACACGTCCCTGGGACACCCCATGGGCTTGTCCACCTCAACAGGGCTGAGGCCCGGCTCTTAGCTCCCAGCCCCGGCAGCCCTCCTCACCTCAGGAAACAGGCTCTGGCCTCGAGCTGCTCAGGCCTGAGCCCAGGCTCCTCCCTGATGCGGCCCGCTCTCTCCCTTGTCCCCGCTGGTTGACATGACCCTTTTTCTATCTCCGAGTGGCTACTTCTCTTCCTGCCTCCAGGTCTCTGGTTCAAGGTCACCCTCCTGGTGTCACCTCACTGGCCACCCTGTTTACACACGATCATCCCCTCCTCCTTGGACAACTCAGCCACTCTGGTCTCCTTTCCCTGCTCATTACTGTTCAACAGGCTGCATGGGTTTAAAAAGGGGTCCACAAATTCTTCCATCCTCCTCCCTTCAAGAGGCAGAAGGGGCAACTCCTGCTCAGCCCCTGAGCGAGGCAGGACTTAGCAGCTCACTCTCGCAAACATAAGTGAAGGTGTGCGGCCTCGAGACCAGGGCGTGAAGGGCCCCGGGCTAAACCCCGCACTCTCGCTCTCAGAGGGTGTTCCGCGGAAAGCCAGGCCATGGGAAAGCCACACGGCAGGGACCTCGGCCTGTCCCCAGCAGCCAGGTGAGTCTGAAAGCCTGCCATCCAGCCCTGGGGTGCCTTCCCGCGTCTGTGCCCTCAGGAGGCCCTGAACCAGGCCCGCTTGCTACAATGCACAGGCACTGAGGACTGTGAGCTGCTCCCTGGGAAGTCACTAAGCTCTGCAATGATTCGTTACGTAGCAGTGGATAAAGAACACACACGGTTTTTAATTCACTGCTGGAGTCCTACTTCTGACCATGTCTGGCCCAAACTAACTGCTCACTGAATGTGGAAGCTCAAAACACAGACATGTATGAACAAATACATGGCATGAATGAGGTGAAAACATAAAGGCACTTAAACTTCCAATGAGAATTCCTCTCACTATAAGCTGATGGGATATGTGTATCCATTTACTCGTAGGACGATTTCAAAACTGTGCTAATTAGTACCATGCTGGGCCTCACAATAGGCCACAAATTATTAAAATTGGTTAAGGAAAAAAAGCATGCCTTAAAAGTAAACTCTTAGCCAGAAAAAGGAAAATGGGAAGACGTAAAGCGACCTATCAGCGCTTTGTTCCAAACCCACCTCAGGACCACAGTGTGAGGGGGCAGGTGCCTCACAAGGTGCCCACCAGGGATGGGAAGGGGGCGGCGGGGTCCTTGCCTCGGATGGCTCATCGTGCAACGCTGCCAGCCGGCCTTTCTGGGGGCACCACAGCACCGCCCCGTTGCCCAAGGAGTCTGCCGGCCGGTCCGCCACAGGGAACCTGAGGTCCGGGGCGCTGCCCAAGTGGGGTCGGCTGAAACACACGGCAAAGAGCAGCACTGTTAGAAGAAAAGAGAGCTCACTCTGTCAGACGGGCCAAAGCCTGTCCATTTGGAAGATCGGCAATTTCACAGCAAAAGGGCCCCCGGGAGGGCACTGCCCTCCTGGCTCCAATAGCAACAGGCCGCCCGCTGCTCCGCAGACACTCAGGGCTCATCCCCAGCAGCTGGAAAACTCCTGTATGTGGGGAAGGCAGTGCTGACGCGAGGGTGTGGAGCTGACTAGGACAGGATCGGCTGTCTGGGGTTGGGGCGTCCAGGGTCCCCCTGGAGCCCGCTCTCAGGTCCCAGGGCAGGGCCTGCACCTGCTCTGCTTTCCCCCTGGCACCCCACCTCCCCTTCGGCCCACGCCTGCTCTGACCTCCCTCTCCCACGGGAAGTCCGTGGATCACAATCACCGGTCTGCCTGGAACACTGTCTGCACGGCTCTCAGTGTTTTTAAAGGTGCCTCAGACAACCCGCAGCAGAAAAGCCTCAGACCCACAGCTCGGAGCTGAGCACCATTGGTGTCTCCCATTAAAGCAGAGGTGAGCGTGTCACCGGACTCTGGGCTGAACAAGGCCCAGTACAGATGCTCAGGCCCTGAGCACTAAGGCCTGGGCCTGCAGGTGCCAGGAGCTCACTCAGCAGGGGCCTGCTGGGAGGCAGGGCGGCCCCGCCTTGACTGTGAGCCGCCTGCACTGCAGGACCGCCCGGGCTCTGCTCAGTCTTCTCTCTGGGAAGAGGGGGGTGCCTTCACGTGCAGGAGTCCCTAAACCCAGGAGACAGGGCCTTCCTCCGAGGACAGGACACCCCATACGCTGCAGAGTGGCCAGGGCCGACCACCAGCTCAGCCTGCTCGGGGTCACACGCTGCTCTGCTCGACGGTTTTGCAAGGAACACTGTGCTGCACAGGAGATGGAAGTCTGGAATCTCCCGGAGCTACCCTGTCTTCCCTCCCATCTCCCCTCCCTCCTGACAGAACTGTTCCCTTCTCTGCTCCACTTCCACCCAAGGGCCTGGGGCTAGAGCACACTTGGGAACTGGGTGGGGGGTACGACACAGTCCCGCTGTGGACTGCGGGCCCTCGAGGGTCCTCTGAGGGCCACAGAGGCCTCCGGGTTGGGTCACCCCCCAACCATCGCCTCCCAGTCCCCTCGCGGGGTGCAGCCTTCATCTCTCTCCCCCTCCTCACCCGAAGCTCTTTCCTCCGGGAGAAGGTCTCAGAGACAAGGTGACCAATTCCTCTGGGAGGTCCCACCAAATACGCCGTGCCTGCCCTGCCTGGGAGCCAGTTTTCAGTCCCCACTCCCTCCCTCCTGAGGCAGCACAGTGCCCCCCACACAGCCCACACTGCCCACAAGCCCCACTCCGAGGCCCCACCTGTGCTGCTAAGTCACTGCTGTGACCCCTCCAGAGCTGCCTCCTGGAGACACCCCTCCCTCGCACCAGCCGCTGTGGCCCACTGTCTTCAGAGCACAGCGGCTCCTCCTGCCCCGCGGCTGCTTCCTCTTCTCGTCTCTCACTCTCACTGACACACACGGGACTGGTGACCAGGACCCAGGCTTCTCCATCTGAAGCCCCCAATTGTGTCAGGCCTCGGGTCCTGGCACCAGGTCCCTCCTCGTTACCCAAAAACCCCCAAGAGGAGGAGGCCGTGTCCACCTCCTCTTCCTCCACTGTCTACGCAGTCCTCCTCACACTCACCTCGTCCACCCCGGGAGCAGGGGTTCCCCACCTCTGACAGCCCCAGCCCCTCACCCTGGAGGAGCTCTGCCACCAAGTCCGGCCACGTCCCCTCCTGTTCTACAGGGCACGTGCTCTCCTTGAACTCCACCCGCCGTGGTTTCAGACACAGGACCAGTTTCTGGCTCTGCCTTTGTCTCAAATGACATCTCCTTTTCTCTAGAAGAAGGCTGGGTGGGGGCTCTGGACTGCGAGGATCCCCTAAGCACACAAACACAGAAATATGCGTATGGGCTCCAAACTGTCTCCTAAGTCAGGCTGCAAGCAGTAGTCGATTTCCTACAGATGAATGAATGTCACCAGTAAGCACTTAATCACCTTTGCTAGAGTTTCTCTCTCACTTGTGACCGTTTTCCGTGAAGAAGCCAAAGAAACATTTAAATACTCAATAAGAATTACCGCCCCTCTAACAACGAGGAAGAAAAAAGCAGGATGCTCAGTAATCTGCTCGCCTCATTCACAAGCCAGGTGATTCCTCCCACCGCAGTCAAAAGACTACAGGTCATTAACCTTCTGCGACTCTTCAGAAACATCGGTGTCACAGTCTGTCAGGCCCCTCAAATGAATACGCCCAAATATCAACTGGTCGGCCCCCTACTTCCAAACCTCTGCCTGTGGTTTTGAGTGTTGTCAATCCTGTGACTACCACTCCGCGGTACCAAGTTTGACCCTAAGGAACGATGCTTGTCTCTTCCCTCTCGCTGGCCACGAAGCTACAGGCTCCTTGAGGTGCGACCATGAGCAACACCCAGTCATACTGTCCACACACCAGACAGGCCCTTGTCACACTCGACAGCGCTGAGGGGAGCTGCCCGGGGGAGCAGCCTACCTGTGGTGGAAGGGAGCCCCTCGCAGTCTCGTCTGGTCCACTTCGGCTCTCAGGGTTTCCAGGTTTAGAATCAGCTGGTCCTACGAAACAGCAAATGACACAGCCTGCACCGCTTGCTTTCTGGATGTCAAGTGACTTGCACCAAAATGTGCAGAACAGGTTACGTGAGTAGGTATCAACTCCCAACATTTTAATTCTGAGAAAATGTTCTCTAAGAGTCCCTAGCAAATAGAAACACTCAGAAGAATATTAACCCTTATAAACCATAATGAGGAGGAAGTTCCATCTCAGGTGTAGAAAAGGTTTCTCTGGAGGAAACATGGTAAGCCATTAACAACGATGAAGTCTGTAGAGAGAAGCTGGACTTCAGGCGGGGGGTTCGGGTCAGGGGGACACGACTCACTCTATTGCCCTCCCTCCTCTCACTGCTTTCAATTGTCTCCATGGAGCTCACCTGCATCCCTCACATTCATTCCTCTACAGCCCACTTCACTTGCTCATGGGGTAAAACAAGTCAAACGGGCCAAGTCTGTGAGTCACTCAACTCAACCTGGAAGCTCTGTGCTGTCGGCCATGGCAGTCACTTGCCTCGTGCAGCCCCTGAGCACGTGAGACAGGCTGCTGCAAAGCCCGATGTGGAAATCACACAGAGGATTTCAACACTCGTGGTGAAAGAAGGACGTCGAGTAGCCCGTTGGTTTTTAGGAAATTTTAGATTGTGTAGGTGGCTCGTATTATCTTTCTGACGCACAGCACAGCCCACGTGAATGGCTCACGCTTTGTCTCAGCTCTTGGGTGAATCCAGAAAGGACTACTCAGAATTCTGAACCACACACAACAGCCACACACTCTAAATCCATCTATAATGCAAACACATTCAGTGTTCAAAACCAGAAGTGCTATACGTGTTACAACAGTGGATTCGCCATAAGGAGAACGTAACTCGACTTCTGCTAAGCATCTGCTCAAACTCATGTCCACTGAGTTGGTGATGCCGTCCAACCGTCTCATCCTCTGTCATCCACTCTCTTCCTGACTTCAATCTTTCCCAGCATCAGGGTCTTTTCCAGTATGAAAATTCATATTAAAAAACTGGAAATAATTACCTCAAACAATTTTTAAATGCAATAACAAAGTTGCCAAGTCTGTGTTTTATAAAATGAGCATCAATTTCAAGGTTTAAAAAGCTGTTTCAGAACCTACTGTATTAAAAAAAAAATGGAGAGAAGACAAAAGAATCATCTATTTGAGATTGGCTCTGTATGAGAAACTGCTGAGACGAACTGACGGGACGGGTCATGGGTATTTATTATACTACTCCATCCACTTTTGTGCATGTTTGCAATTTTCCATCGTAATACATTTTCAAAGTTTATTTTCTGTTAAAGCAGAGTCTTCTCCAGCAACACAATTCGAAAGCATCAATTCTTCAGTGCTCAGCCTTCTTTATGGTCCAACTCACACCCATACGTTACTACCGGAAAAACCATAGTTTTGAGTATATGGTTTGTCGGCAAAGTGATGTCCCTACTTTTCAATATGCTGTCTATGTTGGTCATAGCTTTCCAAGGAGCAAGCATTTTTTAATCTCATGGCTGCAGTCACCGTCTGCAGTGATTTTTGAGCCCAAGGAAACAAAACCTGTCACAGCTTCCACAATAAGGCATTGGCATTCAAAGATTTTTAAAGCAAAACAAAAGTTGACTTTGAATTGCCTTAGTCTAGTCATAAACAGCATCCCGATCTCAACAGCCTCTGAGCAGCAGTTATGAAAGTAAGAAGTGCACCCCTGATCGGGAGATATTGAGCTCTCCACCTAAGCGGGGAGGGCACCTCACCGCGGGTCGCATGATGGGAGTCAGAACCACTGCCCCCTGGAAGCCCGCCTGTGAGGCTCTGCAGTCCAAGCCCAAGAACACAGGTATGGTGGGGACAGTACTGACACGTGAGGCTGGACCCGGGATCCCCACTCCATTTCCTGGATGGTCTGTATTGCCGTGTGGCCAACCTTTCCGGGAAACCTCTCTCAGGACTCGGTGACGCGAGCCTCCACCATCACCCTTTCCTGTCGTGATGCGCCTTCTGTCGCAGCACAACTGCAGTTCTCCTGTCTAGAGGCAGCCATCCTACACACACACCGTGTCTGGACCAGCGGTTTGGCATGTGGGACTCCAGCGCCACGTCCGAGGCAAGCAGGCTCCACACCTGGGCGCCATGCCTTCAGTTTCATGGGCCCCGGGCTGGCACCCCAGGTTTGTCTGAGGGGCAGTCGTGAGGTCCACCTGTATCCCAAGCAGCTCCCCGGACTGGCTGGTCAGAGCAACAAGCAGCCTCTTTGAATGTGGGGAGGCCCTGGCTCCTGCCCACTGCCTATGGGTGACCACCTCTGGCCCTGCTCCCGAGGAGGTGGGTGCCCGGATCAGCAGATGGGGCCACACAGGCACACACTCGATGCCAGAGACGGGAGTGGTGGAGAAAGGCAGTGCTGGCCCCCGCCCAAGCCACGTCTCCTGCCCAGATGCCGCCTCCCCGTTAGCACAGGCACCCACTGCAGCTCCTTGTTCTTTTCCTCCAGTTGGGCCTCCATCTGGCGCAGCCTATCCTCCATGCTGCTGTGTCTCTCTCTCCTGCCTGTCGGCCAAGAACAGCGTCAGCTCCGCTCACAACAACCCTGTCCTGACGGCACGCGGGCTGTGATCGCAGGGGCGGCAAGCGGGCCATGCTCTGTGCGAACCACGGGCCCTGGGTTCGCGGGGGGCACGCCCGCATGCCTGCTCACACAGCCTGCGCGGCTTCGTGTGTGACACATGGCTCACGGAGGGGGCTGGTGACCAGCTCGTGAGAGGAGACGTGCTCCCCGTGCCCCGGGCCCCACACCCACGGCTGCTGCGCTCCCTCCTTGGACTGCCTGTGGCGAGCCCGCGCGGGCAGCAGACAGCGGCAAATGCGAGGCACACGTTCTACCTTCCTAAGCCGGGAAGGAAGTTCGAACCGTTTAGCCTCCTGAGTGGTAGAGCTTCCGGAAGACAAAAGGTCGGACTACAAGGCCGACTGGGGATGGACAGCAGAGATGCCAGGGGAGAGGAGAAACCAAGCCTGGAGAGGAAGATCACAGCAGAAGGGTGCCCCCTGGCGGCTGTTAGTGACCCTGCTCTGGGAGGGTCGGCGAGCACGGGACACCGGCAGCCTCCCGCGACGTGATGGCCCCTCGGGCGCTCACTGAGCTCCTGGCAAGGCTTCCGACAGCCGCGTCAGCACAGACCCGGCCCGACTCTCTATGTTCAGCCAGTGCCCACCGGCAGCGCAGGGCAACACCTTTCCCGCCACAAGGACAGGGTGGCTGGCTGGCTGCCAATGGGGTCGATGCCCCCAGCAGCGCCACATCCCACGGGCATGGCCTCTCACCCGCGGGCTCCTGGGGACGGCGAGTGGGGAGTGGGGCCTCGGGTCTGCACGTGCCCTGCTGGGACTTCTTTAACAAGTGTATGGATAATGACTTAAAACTGTGTTCATTACAGAGCTATTTTGGCCATCTCTTAAACAAGAATGGGATTTTTCTAGGTCTCTATCCTGCTAGGCTTTGAGTGGCTGACTGAACTCTGAGCAGCAGTGACTTGGAGCTGAAGCGTCCTAGGGACACACACAACTCGGGACAAAACTGGAGGGAAATTAACGTAGGGATGACGCAGAAGTGGGGCCTGCCTGACACTCAGGGAGCGCTCCCATCTCAGACGGGCAGCACGACCCCCGCGTCTGCGCTCCTGTGTGGACTGAGCAGCACGGGCAGGGGCGCGGTGGGAGAGCAGGGGAACAGGCCCTCCCTGCGCCCGCCCCCCAGGGACCCAGAACAGCACCTTGGAGAGCGAGGCCACCCTCTGCGCCTGCTCCGCCTCCACCTCGGGCAGCGTCTCTGCCCTCCGCAGTCTCGGCTGCAGCTTCTCTACCAGCTCCAGGCGCTCCTGCAACTGGCGGTTCTTATCCTCTGTCTACAAAGGGAGAGCACAGGATCAAAACAGGCCAAGAGGTGTAGCCACTGTCGCTTTAAGCAAGCTGAGACAAAACCTAAATGCACGTGTCTAGTGGATTCATTCTGTTTCGGAAGCTCCGTCAGGGTAAATTTTCTCTCAGTGTTCCTGGGCTTGGGCTCAGTGAGCAGAACACCTCCTGCCAGAGTATTTGCTTTTCCTAAACGTTCCCCAAGGACGTCTTAAAAAAAAAAACAAATTCTTATATATTAAAGAAGATCTGTAGAAGCTTATTCATTCTTATTGACAAGTTAAGGGAAGAAGGGTTCACTACGGACCCTTCTTAAAACATCACCAGAATCATCACTTAGAGGGAACCCTACCGACCGCAGATGGCTACGGGCGTGTAAGCCAAAATATGGCTTTCATCTCCTCTGAAATACAGACCTGATAAGAGCGTGCCTGGTGAAATGCCAGTCAACTAGTATTTGTAAATGCACGATTATTCTTTTAACAGATCTTCTTACTCTGAAAAACTTTCAATGTAGAACAGACAGATTCTTTTTTAAAAAAGAAAAAAATTAAAGTATCTATAAGCTCAGGTTCCTGAGAGGTTAGCATTTGTTTCTAAGCAGCTTTCTTACTTTTTCTGTGTGCGTATTCCTCTATGTACGTACACAAACAATATGCTGTGCTTTAAAACCCTCAGAAAACAATAGCATATGGTACATAGTATTTTCTGATCTGCCTTTTACAGCCATTATTTTGTATATCGTAATGCTTTTAGTTAGCATTCCCCATCATACATTTCAATGGCTTTCTAGTATTTAATTTTTGTGGTGGGGACAATGATACACTTTGGCACACACCAGACTGACTCACTTTGTTTTGGAGAAGCCAGATTTGGTTTTCCTGGTTAAATCCTGATTATCTGAGACCACTCGGGAACAGGAGTGAGTAAGGCTCACCAAACCACAGGAAGTAGAATCCCTAATCAGACCGGAGCTCTAACCCTGCCTTTTGTCACAGTGACCCCAGTTCCCAACAGGCAGCCAGCTGCCGTGAAGTTCCCTGCTGCTCTCTACTCTTTCGGTAAAAACTCTAACAAGCCAACAGATTCACGTTCAAGTAAAACAAAAGAGTCAGGAATGGAATTCCACAAAATGGTTAAACCAAGTCCCAAATAATGCAAACCTGTAAGTTGCAGTCACCCGCAATTTTTTAAAAATGTATTTCCTTCCAGTACAGCTGATTTACCATGATGTACATCCACACTTTTGAACACAGTATTTTAGGGTCATAAGAACTTTACACTGGGACTTGATTTCCAATGTGGGAGTCACATGAAAAGATCTTTACCTTCCTTCCTCAGGAATTCACTACTATAAAAGTCAGACACAGTTCAGAAAGGCCATTACCTGTCGATGCCTAGAATCCTTATTTGCAATTTCATTTTCAAGTTTATCATTGATGTCGTCCTAAGTTTCAAATCAAACATAAAGTTAACGTCCTCAAAATAAAAGTCCTAGACACGGCAGTTTTCTCGGACGTGAGCAAAAATGCGCCTATCCCAAAGGTCACATTTGCCATGATTGGCACCCATCTGTCTTAACGTTCTGTCCAGGCACTTGGTTGACCAAGCTTCTTTTCTACGTAACAAACCCAAACAGCAAACGAAAAGTATACTAAACTACCCTGTTATTGCAAGAATTCCAGGAGGGAAGGTATCTGGCATGAAGTCAGGACCTCTGTCTGCTACACCATACAGGCGGGCTTGACCCAGAACAGGGAGGGACCTTCAACAGATCCAACGGGGAGCTCTGAGGCTCGTTTCCTCGAGTAAAAGTTGGAAAAGTCTCATGCAATTTCCTCAGAATTAAAGTAGCATATTAACGAGTGGAAACAGAAGTCAAATTGTACACAACTGGGAGCAGCCTTCTCAAGCCTAGTTCTTCAAAAGCAGACTTACACCACATGGATGAAACGCTCAAACCAGGACCAGAACTTGCTGCTGGTGCAACTCCTGTCCGCCACCTCAAAATCCACTTCAGGTCCCTCCCTGGTCACTAAGTAACCAATGTGGGCAAAGTCCTAACTTTAAAAGTGAAAGGTCTTGAAAACGCTTTTTCTAGAATTCTATACGTATTCAACTTGGACACCCAATCTCCTGTTGCCAAAGAGTAGTGTGAATAGCTTATACAAACCTGTGCAAATATTTCTGGTTTGAGTTCTCACACAGAATTACTCACACCAAGCTACTGAACAAGTACACCTGCTGTACCACATGTTGGAGGGGTTCTCTCTGAGACGGTCTCACGGGGGAGGGGTGGGCAGGGTGGGTGCTGTCTGTCTGTGCACAGAGGAGAGGCGAGGCTCATAGGAAGAGGCCTGAGTCCCCAGCACTCTTCTGTTTTCACAGTGACCGCTAGGGAGTTTCTCATAAATCATGACACCCGCAGACACGACCGCCAGAGACATCACGATTCCACATGGTTACACAGCTCGGGCCTGAGGATCTGAGCATGAGCAAACACCACTCGACTTGTCTGACCGCCGGTATCACTGTCACACATCCCTTCAAGGAGCGGAACCTCAGAAAACTCGAGAAGATGGCCAGGCAAGCTGCCTCAGCAGAGCCCACACAGCATGCTCCCATCTCTCCGAGAGAACAGGCTCCACAGGTGTCACCAGACTCGCCTGAGTGAATCAGAAGCAAATTTCAGCATCATCAGGAACACATTCGACAGGCAGTTGCGGGGGGGCGGGGATGAACCGGGAGACTCGGGTTGACATATATACAGCACTGATACTACACATAAAGTCAACGAGTGAGGACCTAGTGTACAGCACAGGGAAGTCTACTCAGTGCTCTGTGGTGAAGTAAATGGGCAGGAAATCTAAAAGAGAGACAGATACATAAATAGATAGATAGATAGATGACTGATTCACTTTGCTGTACAGCAGAAATTGACACAGCAGTGTAAAGCAACTATACGCCAATAAATGAATGAATGGATGAATGAATTTTTAGAAAAGGAACACAGTGGGCCCCCTAGAACTTGTGCAAAGGAGGAGTCCACACCCAGGGTGCAGCACAGCGTCAGGGCTGCCCTCGTGTTGCTCCACTGCCAACGGACTGCCTGGACCAGGCCTCTTCTCCCCCAGAGACCTCGACGCAGAGGCAGGGAGGCAGCCAGTTGTGGTCTCTCCAGTGCTCTGCTCTTACTCACGCAGCCATCCCAAGGCTGAGATCCCCGGGAGAACAAGAAACCCACATTCCACCTCAGGACAACAGACACAGCTGCAGTCACTCACTTCGCGGATGTCCCGCTCAAGTTTTCTGTTCCTGTCCTTGGACTGGAGGAGGTCCTTCCTGGCCGTGTCCAGGTCCTCCTCCAGATGTTTCACGTGGGCAGAGAGGGCTGCCAGGCGCTCCTCCATCTGCCTCTGCTCCCGCAACTGCCTCTGTATGATTTCCTGGAGCTCTGTCTCCTTCGCCAAGCCGTCCGAGGGTCTCTAAGGGGGAAAGGAAGCCTTACACAGCCTGGTTTTGGGAGGGAGGGAACACAGTACTTCCGGGCAATCTGTGAGGTCAAAACTGCCTTCTGCGCTCTGGGAGCTCACAGGACCCTCACGGCCACTCAGACCTACATGGTGCATCGGTGAGAGGTCCCAACAGCCCCGCACAGACTGGATGGTAAGACGAGAACCAGACAGAGAGCGAGACCAAGGACTTGCCTTTCCATTGGCGCTTGGCATGTTTTCTTGCTCATGATGTACATCAAGCACCCTGTCCGTTAGTATCTTTTCCTGGTTATTCTCCTCTGAAAGAATCATCTGCTAAAACCAAAACATTGAATCAGAGTAAAGAAATTAAGTAAAGACAGCAAAACTCCACCTGGAAAACTCAACTCTAAACTGAAAACACAACATAAAAAGAAAATACATGGTGATGCTATCCATCCCGAATACCACCAGGTGATTCGAGTCAGAATTTGTCTTCTACTGGACAAAGGGGTACTTAAGAGATCCTGCAGCTCTGAGCCACAAGTCTAGTTTACTAGTCATTAAAGTAACCCTGGTGGGCGGGTCCTCAATCAGAAAGATAAATAACATCTGATGCCCACCACTACAGCCTTCATTCTTTTTTAAAATGAAAGGATTCAAATGACAAACCCTTCACGGAAATTACACAAAGACTGATCAAACTTACCTCTTTATGTGTGGCACCTAATTCTTCTTCGAACAAACTACAGCTCTCGAGTGCTACTCGTAATCACCTCTCAACTCAAATAAAAGGGGCCGAGTCACTGTGTGTTGATGTGTGTATATATGTTAGTACACTTCTTAGTGTATACTCACCCTAATACATGGGTACTGTCACAGAATACCTTTAATGTCTCTCATTGATCTTAACGTCAAGAGAATCTGCTTGTTAACAGCTTTAAATTCTAAGTTTGAGAGAACAAAATGTTATCCTAAATTAATTATTACCCAGTTTTTAACTGCAAATTGATATACAGAATATAATAAATCTTGAGACATTCATGCCAACGAATACTTTTTAACTGGGGGCTTCCCAGGTGGCTCAGTGGTAAAGAATCCGCCTGCCAATGCAAGAGGGCAGGTTCGATCCCTGGGTCAGGAAGATTCCCCGGAGTAGAAGATGGCCACGCACTCCAGTATGCATGACTGGGAAGCCCCATGAAGAGAGGAGCGTGGTGGGCTACAGTCCACAGGGTTGCAAAGATTCGGAAATGACTGAGCATGTACGCAGGCAACGCTTTTTAACCATATAAAACTCTGACATCTTACAGAAAAAAATGTATATACAAGAATTCAAGACGCTCAAAACTCAACTAGTTACATAAATATGTGCATCATCCACCTAACAAGGCAGCAAGTGTACAAATCCAGGATGGCCGGATGGCTGGTACCTTCTCGTCCAGGGCCTTGTGGTGTTCAAAGAGCAATTTCAGCGCCCTGAGCACCTCCACCTCACTCGTCATGCCGGCTGGGGACTGCGCCTGCCGCTTGCGCGCTGTCATCCCGACGGGTGGCCTATATCGGGAAACCAGGCGCTCCAGGAGCTCCAGCAGCAGCTGCAGGGCAGGGCCAAAGGAACACCTTCAACCTCATGCTCAAATTCCGGGCGGATAACTCCTCTCAGCCTCACGCTATAGCCGGAAACACGCTAAGGCACGTCGGAATCCCGCCAGTGCAGTCGAAAGTTAGAGTGGACTTCCCCAGGGGTCCAGTAGTTAAGACTCCACGCTTTTTCAAGGATCATGGGTTTTAACCCCTGGTCAGGGAACTAAGATCTCACACAAAGTGTAGCGTGGACAAAAATGTAAGTTAAGAGAACTCCCCCCTCATATGTACTAAAATTACATTAGCTCTCATCAGAAATTTGAAGCAAGGCTATGAGAACCCCGAACTGATCCACCCTGGTCTGCTCAGTGGGAAGATGTGAAAAATGACTTGAAAATCAGACAAAGTTTAAAGACAGCACACGGAGGCCAGCGGTGACCCCCACGGGGCAAATGTCAACACGTGAGAATCCCCCTACTGACCCTGGTGTTGTTTCTTTCAGCTTTTAGCTGAGCGATCTCCTCTTGTCTTTCACGCAGCTGCTGCCTCCATGTGTGTAGTTCTTCAGGAGCTGGAAACGCCTAGAAAACAGTTCAATGAGAAACTAAATGCAAACAAATTAAAAAGACAGCGAGACAGTGAAGACTGACCCTGTCAAGTCTCTCCAGGCTCCACACAAAGGATCTCCATGCCCCTCCAGAGAAGAGGGGTCCACTGACCCCAAGACAACACAGGCCACCACAACTCAGACCGGCCTTCGGCCTCCACCTCGACCTGGCAGGCACGTGGCAGGAGAGAACCTGGAATCCAAGCCTGCCTTCTCAAGACCCAGGGACATTTGAGAAACTTTCCAAAACGTAAACCTAACAACAAAGTGGATAAAGAGATTCTTAAACGACACACAGACCAGTGACCTAGAGCCACTGGGGAGAGTGAAGAAAAAAAGGAAGGTCTACAAGGCCACAAGGCTTTGGAGTGTTCCTCTGGGAAAAAGGCGGATGGCACCTCAAAGCCATCTGTTAGCCTGACTCCACGGAAGCCACCCAGTCATTCAATCAACCGGTTAAAATGTTAAATTTATGTTATATGTACTTTACCACAATTTGCGTGCATGCGGGGCCATCCACGTGGTGAACTTGCTCAAACTGAACCACACGGAGTCTTTCATTCTTCTCTTTTTCTTTGCAGAGATTAGAAAATCCTGGGCTACGTATCCCCTACTACATACTGAGTGTTCAGCACCCAGAACAGTGCCCAGCACTTGTAAGAGGCATGTAGTAGACATGTGTAGCTATGAGGGTGTATGTCATACACGTAAACAGTAGGTACCTGTCATTAAAATACTGGACACACTGGTCTGTGCTTTGTAAGATGGGAGACATTAACGGGCTTAGCCTTTCTGCTTCAAGGACTGACTCTCTAGCTCGATCCTCATGCCCCAGAGATTCCTCCAGCCCGTATATCCTTTCTTTGCAAGAAGGGAGACATTAAGGGGCTTAGCCTTTCTGCTTCAAGGACTGACCCTATAGCTCAGTCCACGTGCCCCAGTGACTTCTCCAGCCAGTGTTTCCCTTCTTGTGGGGCCCCCGCCCATCCTCCACGCAGCAACTGCACAATCTCTTACAAGGTAAACCTGCTGGGGTCGATCCTGCCCGCTACGGCCACAACGCCCTGGCCGGCAGGGCCCACAACCATGCTAACAAAATGAAACACAACCCCAATGCTTCGCCGGGTGAGGGCCAATCTGACGGGCCCAGCCCCTGGCTGCTCTCACCTCAGGCCGCTCTGCTTCCAGGACGTGGGCTGAGGCCAAGTCCTTCCTAGTCTTCGCCTTTGCCTTGGGGTTGCAGCGCTGGAATAACGCCCACAGGCGGGCCCTTCTGCGACCCATCCTCGCGGATGGGGACAGCCCCCCACTCGGGGGCAACTGCTGTTTCACGGTAGGATACCTCGGCTACCGAGCTATCACCACCAATCTCGCACTACGACCACCGCTCTCACACACACACTGCTCTCACACACCACTCTCACACACACTGTTCTCACACTATGACCACTGCTCTCACACTATGACCACCAAATGGCATGAAGGCTCTGCCTCCAGCACATCTCCCAGGAGCCCAGAACTGGAACCCACTCAGTCACAAGGGGCTCCGTGGCAACAGGGGGGCTGGGCTCAGGCCCACTGTCAAGGGTGCAGAGAGGGGGGAGGGGCAGCCAAAAAGACAACAATTGAGTGTGGAGTGCAGGAGAAGGCAGGCTGTGCCCACGGCTCAGGCCCCCTGTCAAACATGACCCTGCAAGGTACTGGGTCACAGTCGAACCAACCAGTATAAACTCCTTCAGAAACCACCACCCCTGGGAATGAGCATGTCTTCTAAGTGGGCTTCTGCCCCCTCTACCCCCTAAACAAGCCTCCAGTGAGGCTACTGAAAGGGCAGCCCTGAACTCAAGGGCGTCCCCAGAACCCACCCGGCTGAGGAGGACTCACCACGCTAGCTGCCCCTCACCCCCACCCTGAGCTCGGTCCTCCCTGTCGGACTCCCTCACTCGAGCTCAGCAAGGGCTTGACCCACCTCGCTCCAGGCACTTAAAATGAACCCTCAGTGCGTGCAGGGGTTCATTCAACCTGCTGCGAACTTGCCCTCTTAACTTCGACCCTTGGCTTCCAGACGACTCTGCCCCGTGGGGGCTGCATGGTGGAGGTTCAGGGGTGTCCCTGCCTCGAGCTGCGACAGCCAGCGCCTCCCACACCCCGCCTGAGTCTCCCACCCCTCTCCTGGCTCCACTCCCACCCTCGCGGCTCTCCACTCGCCAGGGCACAGGCCACTTGCTCCTGGCTCAGCCCGGACCCCTGCTGTCATTTGAGGACCTCGGTCCCCAGGGTGCTTGGGGTCCTATATCCACCCATCTCAGCAATTACACACTCTGGGAGAGACAAGAGTACGGTTTGGGGTCCCGCCCTCAGTTCACCCTGAACACATTCTCTTTTTTTAGCTTTATCTACTGGAGTTCTCTGAGATGTGTTCTTAAAACATCAACTGTTGCTTTCAAAAAGACTGTAAAGTCACTGTGCTCAACTTTACGAATAAAATCTTCATTTTCCACCTTAAAGTGAAACTGGAGGGAAGACTAAAAGCAGTCATTTTTTCAAACTGAAAAAGAAAACCCACATGTGACCATGGCAAAGAATACAGGTCACGTAACCCCTCCCTCCTCAGCCTTGGCCTCCACCACCAGCAGCCTGTCATCGCAAGGCCTGCCCTGGGCCGCCAGGGGCAAGGCAGAGGGGAGACCGGCTCCTCTGTCTCCAGGCCGCGTGGGCCGCCTGCTCCACCTCCTTCCCAAGTTCACGTGGCACTGAAACAGCCCGGGCAAGCTGGGGATTCTGACCAGAAACACAACCGTGGGTACCAAGCAAGGACCCCTGGTTCTTGTTTTCCCTGGTATCAAATAAACTTGATCAAGACAATTACTGTGGCTGTTACATGTGGCTTCAGATGACAGAAGACCCCCCAGGGTGTCTCCACTTCCAGTGACAGATGCAAGCATCTTGTAGGTCAGCCTACTAAGAGCAAGAAAAGCTTTAGCTTTTAGCTTTTAAGGTTTAAAAGAGGTCCTTAGGCAGCCACAATCCAAGATTTCAAACAAAAGCGAAGCCCAGTGAGGGAGCTGGAGACTGAGAGGGCCGCTCCTTCCCTCGGGGCATCTGAGCAAAGCCGACTCTGCGAAGAAAAGGAAGGGAAAAAGTCAAGCAGAGGGGGCTGGCTAACACAGCTCTGGAGGGTTCCTTGGGCTGTGGAGACAAAAAGTCGAGCGCAGGCCTGACGAGTCAGTCCGGATGTCAGAAAACGTACCCAACACTCTGCCCAAACCGGCTGAGGGCTGACTATCAGTCACCTCGTGGTGCTCAGGAGAGACGGTGGGCTTCAGGACCTGCCGAGAAGGGGGGGCCCTGGGAGCCACCCCAGGCTTCCAGACACTGGAGACGCTGGAAAGCTCCTCCCTGGGGTCGGAGGGGGAAGGTGGGTGAAGGCGGCTGAGACTGAGCTTACAAGGACCCCCAAGCCTCAAGTCCCTCAGGCCCTGAGTGAACAGACAGCTCTGTCCCCACTGGAGGTCTGCGTCAGAGGAAACTCTGGAGAAGGCAGCATCACTCAGAACCTCTAGGGTTTTCCAAACATAATGTCCAACATGCAACCAAAAAAGCAAAAGAGGGTGTAACAACAAACAGGACCAAGAGGAAAAGAACTGAACCAGATCCAGAGGTATGAGATATGTATCAGCATATCAGAGGCATGCTAGAGGTATCAGATGCAAATGTCACCTGTTCAAAAATATACTTGACAAAAGGGGAAATTTCTGAGAATCAAAACCAATCTAGAACTTTACAATAACAGTGACTGAATTTAAGAACTCAGTCTCTGGGCTTAACATCAGATTGGACGTAGCTGAAAAGAGGATCAGTGAACTGAAGGACGGATCGGTTACAATATATATATACACGAGGGAAAAAGGATAGAATGTATTGAAGGAGTCTGTTGTTAAACTATGTTGTTAAAAACTATAAATGGGGGCCCTCATGGTGGAGAAAAGACAGAAAGGGGAATAAGAAATGCCTCCAGGGGTTGAAACTAAAGAGCCTCTTAATGAAAGTGAAAGGCGAGAGTGAAAAAGCTGGCATAAAACTCAACATTCAAAAAATGAAGATCATAGCATCCGGCCCCATCACTTCATGGCAAATAAATGGGGAAACAGTGCAAACAGTGGCACACTTTATTTTCTTGGGCTCCGAAATTACTGCAGATGGTGAAATTAAAAGATGCTTGCTCCTCGCAAGGAAACCTATGACAAACCTAGACAGCATATTAAAAAGCAGAGACATTACTCTGCCAACAAAGGTTCATTTAGTCAAAGCTATGGTTTTTCCAGTAGTCATGTATGGATGTGAGAGTTGGCCCATGAAGAAGGCTGAACGCCAAAGAATCAATGCTTCTGAACTGGGGAGTTGGAGAAGACTCTTGACAGCCCCGTGGACTACTAGGAGATCCAATCAGTCAGTCAATCTTAATGCAAATCAATCCTGAATAGTCATTGGAAAGACTGATGCTGAAGCTCCAATACTTTGGCCACCTGATGCAAAGAACTGACTCATTGGAAAAGAACCTGATGATGGGGAAGACTGAAGGCAGGAGGAGAAGGGGACGACAGAGGGTGAGCTGGTTGGATGGCATCACCGACTCGATGGACATGAGCTTGAGCAAGCTCCAGGAGTTGGTGATGGACAGGGAAGCCTGGCGTGCTGCAGTCCATGGGGTTGCAACGGGTCAGACGTGGAGCGACTGAACTGACTGACAGGGACAGTGGCAAGAGCTGGTTCAAGAATCAGACCATTGAGTCAAAAATGAAAACCACACATTGGTTTCAGCAGCTCTGTGGGTGCCTAAGGCTAGAAGAAAATGTTCAAGCGCTCAGAGGAAAAAGGGTGTGGCTTTTAACGGCACAACAACACTGAGAGCTGACTTTCCAAGAATAAGGAAGTTAGAAGATAATGGACTGGCATCTGTAAAATGCTGAAAAACAAATAACCACCGACCTGGAATTCTATTTCCAACAAAAACTCTCTTCGAAAGTGAAAGCAAAATAGAGACTTTTAGGGCAAATGGAAATGAGACAACTCATCACCCACACACAGGAACTAAAAAAAAAATATTCAGGCAGTGCTTTGGGAAAAAGAAAAGTAGTCTCTGACGGAAATATAAAAAACAAGTAAAGACCAACAATGAGGTAACTGTGAGGGTAAATACTAACTCTACAAAACAATGATGTTAACGCCAAAAATATATCTAACAGTTTAAAGTGTGACAGTGACAAGGAGGAAACAGTCGTGTCAGGGAGGCAGTAAGAGTACTAAGCTAGACTTGAATGTAAAACACATGCTGTGTCTGCGAATGTGCACCCAACAACCTGGCAGAGGAGCACAGAACTAGAGAAACACTTCATACTTCTAACAGAAGGCAAGAGCAAAGAACACACACTAGGTGGGACAAACAGAAAACACGCAGCAACATGGTGTCTACACACTGAAATATCAACATTATAAACAGAGCCAATACTCAAACTGATTCCAGTGAAAACTATATACTATTCAGAGGTATGTGTTAAGATGGAAGGTCTTTTAGACAGGTGAAAGTAAAAGATACCCAGGCTAACACGGACAGAACACTGACGTGGCAATATCACTGTCAAATAGTGTCTAAAGAAAGAAGCATTACTAGCAATAAAAAAGAACATCTCATACTGATACAAGTTCAGTCTAGCAAGAAGATGAGGATTCTAAACTTGAATGTACCTAATAACATAACCTCAAAATATCAATACATAAAAACTGACAGAAATAGAAAAGGAGAAACAGCCGAGTTCATAATCCCAGTGAGAGACGTTAAAGACACATCTCTCGCGGAACTGGGCCCCCTGGTATGTAGTCACCTGCAGCCATGAAGTACCTGAAATGCGGCTGGCTCTACAATGAGATGCGCTGCAAGCCTGAAACACACACTGGATTTTAAAGACTCAGCCATTGAAAAGAATACATTTGAATCAGTTCTAATGAGGTGGATGAAACTGGAGCCTATTATACAGAGTGAAGTAAGCCAGAAAGAAAAACACCAATACAGTATACTAATGCATATATATGGAATTTAGAAAGATGGTAACAATAGCCCTGTGTACGAGACAGCAAAAGAGACACTGATGTATAGAACAGTCTTAAGGACTCTGTGAGAGAGGGAGAGGGTGGGAAAATTTGGGAGAATGGCATTGAAACATGTAAAATATCACGTATGAAACGAGTTGCCAGTCCAGGTTCGATGCACGATACTGGATGCTTGGGGCTGGGGCACTGGGACGACCCAGAGGGATGGAATGGGGAGGGAGGAGGGAGGAGGGTTCAGGATGGGGAACACATGTATACCTGTGGCGGATTCATTTTGATATTTGGCAAAACTAATACAATTATGTAAAGTTTAAAAATTAAAAAAAAATTAAAAAAAAAAAAGACTTAGCATGAAAAAAAGAACGTGAACTATTTCATTAGGTTTTATCATGTTGATTACACACTGAAATGACAATATTTGGGGTGTGTTAAAATAAAATATATTACAGGTAATTTCACCTACTTTTGCTTTTATTCAAGGTGGCTACTGGAATCTGAATTACATGAGTGACAAACCTGATGTAACTGATACACATGGAACACTGCATTCCCACTGATACATATTATTTTCAAGAGCCCAATGAACATAAAACAAAAAGAACATGTATTGGGCTATTAGGAAAGCTCGAATTATTTCAAAAGACTGAAGTAATGCAGAGTATACTTAGGGACTGCAATGGGCTGACAGTTTATGGGCCCTCAAACTTCACCCCGCACGTGGTGATGATCCTAGGAGGCAGGCACTCTGGGAGGGGTCAGGCCAGGAAGGAATGGGCTCCCGTGCTGCGAGGACAGGGAGAAGCAGCAGGCAGTCTAGGAACCAGGAAACATGACTCACCAGACGTGGCACCTGCTGATGATCTTGGGACTCCCCAGCCTCCAGGACTACAAGAAACAACTTTCTGTTGTTTATCAGCTAGTCTACGGGATTTACAACAGTAGCCCAAAAAGACGAAGACAGGGCTCTTTGATGGTGAAGGACAGGGAAGCCTGGCGTGCTGCAGTTCATGGGTCACAAAGAGTCGGACACGACTTAACGAATGACCACCATCACCACCACCACCGGTTGATCTGAGTTAAGACTAAAACGGAACTCATGGCTTAGGCTATTTAGTCTGTTTCACACAGGCCAAAATGACTCGTATATTTTAAAGTATTTATCCAAAAGTGCCCCTTGATAGCATTTTACAGCCTGTACATAAGAGGATGAATACTTTTAAAATACATTTAATAGTCTATACTTCTAAAATATAATATTTCAAAATATTTTCCTATAAGAGACTTTGAATATTTTTTCAGTAACTCTCCCTCTTTCCCTCTATTACAGGCACTGAACAATTTTGAGGAAAAATCAGTTTGGTGCTAGGAAGTCACAGGCAGGATACTTCCCAACTTTAAAGATTAGTAGCAGAAAAAAAAAAGATTAGTAGTATATACTATCTATTTATAGAGAATTACTTGCTGTCATTAATGTTGCAAGAGCAAAACATACCCATTTCCTTATGGTCCTTTCATAAACAATGCTCCTCTAGTTTGTCTTTTAAACACATAAACAGTGTTTCTCTAGTTCTGTGCTCCTCTGTCAGGTCCTTCTGTTATTGTCTGGTGAAGGGGAAACACTGTTATCAGAAAATGAAACTAAAATTATGAGTTAGATATGATGTTATTGTTCTATTTTTGTATGTTTCTGAATCAAGATTAGATAAACAACAGATGGGCTGCCTTCTGTGGCTGAAAATAGAAATAATGGGTTGTTTGTTTTCTACACAAATAATTTTTTTTTTTAATTCTACAAATGGCTCTAAGGTGAACTGACAGTCTTGGCTAAGCTGCTTCTATTACGGTAACACATTTCTATTATTGAAACACAGGTTCTAGTATCAAAATTCCTTGGGACATAGATAATTGGATTAGATGGATGAAAGAGAAAAAAATGAAGGGGGAAACTTTAGGAAAGGAAACATGTTCTTTTGAAAATCAAAGTTTAAAAGACAAAATGATGATTCTAATACAGAATATAAGAACAATTCTTTTTTAAACCTCAGGAATTATGTACTTGCCACAACAGAATAATGAAATTTTTCTTTGTGTATGGCATTCAAGTAAGAGGCTTAACTTGATTTTCTCATTTAATCTTCACAGCCACCTATGAGGTAGATATTACTGTATTTAACATACTATTCCCTATATTTACATGAGGAAACTGAGACTCAAAGTGTTACAGATGGGACTGTAAACCCCATGTTTTTAATGAATATGTTACATGTGAATGGCTTTCTAGAAATATCAACAAACTTTGAAATGTGTAACTCTTTCATGAAATGCTTTGAGCCTCTTAGAAGCCCCTAAATAAATAGGAAGATGTGGGAAAACAGAAATGAATATTCTCTGTAAAAACAAAAAAGAATGCCTTAAGAGACATATAAAATACAAAATAATTATGTGTAATAATAAAATGATAAAGACAGGGGTCAGAGGAACACTAATGGAGGAGTGATCATAGTTATTATTTGTATTAGAATACTGTAAGTCAAGAGTACATATCATAATTTCTGGGGTAAGCAATAAAAGAATGCACAACTAACTAGGTAATCAGAGAGAGAAATACAATAATACAAAAGAAGTCAAGACAGGAGAGAGAAAAAGAAAAACAGTTTGGAAAAACTGAAATCGAAGAATAAGATGGCAGATATTAACCCAAGTACATCACCAATCGCATTATATATAAATGAACTATCGACGACATAAGAGAGTAAGATTGCTGGACTAGGTACAAAAAAAAATTTGCTGATAGGAATGTAAAATGAGGCAACCACTATGGAGAACAGTCTGGTGACTATTCAAGCAGTTAAACATAAAACTGCCACATGATCCAGAATTCCACTCCTAGGAATATACCCTAAATAATTTTAAATCATGTCTAAGCAAAAATAATCCCGCTTATTTAACTTCTATGCAGAGTACATCATGTGAAATGCCAGACTGGACAAAACACAAGCCGGAATCAAGATTGCTGGGAGAAATATCAATAACCTCAGACGTGCAGATGACACGACCCTTATGGCAGAAAGCAAAGCAGGACCGAAGAGCCTCTGGATGAAAAGTGAAAGAGGAGAGTGAAAAAGTTGGCTTACAACTCAACATTCAGAAAACTAAGATCACCGCATCCAGTCCCACCACTTCATGGCAAATAGACAGGAAAACAATGGAAACAGTGACAGACTATTTTGGGGGCCTCCAAAATCACTGCAGATGCTGACTGCAACCATGATATTAAAAGACACTTGCTCCTTGGAAGAAAAGTTATGATCATCTTAGACGGCTTATTAAAAAGCAGAGACATTACTTACCAACAAAGGTCCGTCTCATCAAAGCTGTAGTTTTTCCAGTAGTCATGTATGGATGTGAGAATTGAACTATAAAGAAAGCTGAGTGCCAAAGAATTGAGGCTTTTGAACTGTGGTGTTGAAGAAGACTCTGGAGAGTCCCTTGAACAGCAAGGAGATCAAACCACTCTATCATAAAGGAAATCAGTCCTGAATATTCACTGGAAGGGCTGATGCTGAAGCTGAAACTCCAATACTGTGGCCACCTGATGGGAAGAACTGACTCACTGGGAAAGACCTTGATGCTGGGAAAGAATGAAGACGGGAGGAGAAGGGGACGCCAGAGGATGAGATGGTTGGATGGCATCACCGACTAAATGGACAGAAGTTTTAGCAAGCTCTGGCAGTTGGTGATGGACAGGGAGGCCTGGCATGCTACAGTCCATGGGGTCGCAGAGAGTTGGACACGGCTGAGCGACTGACCTGAACTGAAGCAAAAATGTGCATATGACTGTTCATAACAGAGCAGTGTTATTCATAATAACCATAAAGAGCAAAATAAAGCAAAAGCAAGCAAAGGAAAGGAAATAATAAAGAAGAGAAGTCAATGACACTGAAATCAGAAAATCAATTTTTTTAAAAAATCACACAACCCCAGAGCGGGTTCTTTGAAAACTTTAGTACAATTGATAAGGTTCTAGTACAAATCATTTAAAACGACAGAGAAACACAACTTAACCAATATCAAGAATGAAAAAGAGGGTATCACTAGAGACTGTACCGACATTAAAAATATAATAAGGAAGGACTTCCCTAGTGGCCCTGTGGTTAAGAATCTGCCTGCCAATGCAGGGGACATGGGTTCGATCCCTGGTCCAGGAAATTCCCTCATGCTTCAGAGTGACATGCCCATGTGCCACAACTACTGAAGCCCACACACTCTGCAGCCCAGGCTCTGCAACAAGAGAAGCCACCACAATGAAAAGCCTAAAACCAAGAGTAGCCCCCACACTCTGCAACTAGGGAAAGACTGCACGCAGCAATGGAAACCCAGCACAACCAAAACTAACTTTCACTTTCCAATAAAAATGTTAAAAATACCTAAGTACTATTACAAACAACTCTATGCATATAAACCAGACAATTTAGATGAAGTAGACCAATTCCTCAGAAGTCAGACTGCCCAAACTCACCCAAGATGAAACTGATAATATGAACAGTCCTGTAACTATTCAACAAATTGAATTTGTAGTTTAAAATCTCCTGAACAAAGATGTTCAGGCCCGATGCTTTCATTGGTAAAATCTAACAATTTTAAAGGAATACCAATTCTACACAATCTCTTCCAGAAAACAGCAGAGAACTAATCCGAACAAATTCTATGAAGTCCAGATTACTTAATATTCAGTTCAGTTTAGTTGCTCAGTCGTGTCCAACTCTTTGAGACCCCGTGGATTGCAGCAAGCCACGTATCCCTGTCCATCAGCAACTCCCAGAGTTTACTCAAACTCATGTCCATTGAGTTGCTGATGCCATCCAACCGTCTCATCCTCTGTGGTCCCCATCTCCTCCTGCCCCCCAATCCCTCCCAGCCTCAGAGTCTTTTCCAATGAGTCAACTCTTCGCATGAGGTGGCCAAAGTATTGGAGTTACAGCTTTAGCATCATTCCTTCCAAAGAACACCCAGGACTGATCTCCTTTAGAATGGACTGGTTGCATCTCCTTGCAGTCCAAGGGACTCTCAAGAGTCTTCTCCAACAGCACAGTTCAAAAGCATCAATTCTTTGGCGCTCCAAAAATCAAGACACTGTGGTATTGGTGGTGAAAGAGGCACAAAGATCAACAAGACAGAATAGAGAACCCAAATATAAATCTATACAAGGACAGATAACTGATTTCTGAGGAAGAAGCAAAAGCAGTTCAATGGTGGAAGGATAGATAGCCTTTCCAACAAATGGTGCTTAAGCCAGTGGATATTCACAGGCAAAAAAACGAAACTCACTTGATACAAATCAACTCAAAATTGATCATAGATTTAAATGTGAGACATAAAGCTATAAAACTTCAGAGAATTTGCAGACCCACTGAAGAATTCTTAGAAACGACACCAAAAATGCAGTCCCTAAAAGGAAAAAAACTTGGTAAACTGGACAGTGTTAAAATTTAAGACTTCTAGTCTCCTAGACTTTCTTAAAAGGCTGAAAAAGCAAGCTATAGACTAGAATAAACTATTTATAAACTGTATTTCCAACAAAGGATTTGTATCTAGAATCTATAAAGAACTCTCAAAGCTCAAAAGTAAAAAGCAATTCAACTGAAAGTGAACAATAGACATGAACAGACATTTTATCAAAGAAGATACATGAATGGCACATGAAGATGTTCAATACTATTAGTCGTAAGGGAAATGCAAATTGAAATCATGTAAGGTATCAATCACATCATCTGAGAAAAGCTGAATAAAACATAGTGAAAATACCAAACGGCGGTAAGAATGCTGAGAACATATGTCTCTCGTACACTGCTGTTGGAATGTAAAATGGTAGAACTTCTATGGAAAATAGCTGAGTAGTTTCTTAAAAATTCAAATACATGCTTATCCTGCAACCCAGCAATCACACTCCTGGGCATTTATTTACATGAAAGGAAAATTTATGTTTGCACAGAAACCTGTACATGAATGTTCAGAGCAGCTTTATTTGCAATAGCAAAAAGCTGGAAACAACTCAGTATCCTTCAGTGGATGATTAAACAAACTGCAAAACATCTCTGTAACGGAATACTACTCAGCAATTAAAAACAGTCACTACTGGTACATGAAGCAACTTGGATGGGTCTCAAGGTATTATGCTAAACGAAAAAAGTCAATCTCAAAAGATTATACACTGTATGAATCTATTTATACAACATTCTTGACAAAATTAGAGGGACAGAGAACAAATTAGTGGTTGCCTGGGAACAGGAAAGAGTGGTAGGGAGAAAGGAAGCACAAGAAAGATGTGGTGATAAAAACAGTTCTGTATCGTTTTGGTGTTTTGTTTTCTTTTTGCCACGCTGGGCGTCTTGTGGGATCTCAGTTCCCCAACCAGGGATCTGAACTCGTGCCCCCTGCAGTGGAAGCACAGAATCCTAACCACTGGACTGCCAGGGAACTTCCACAGTATCTTAACCAAAGTGATGGCTACATGAACTTATACATGTGATACAAATGCAAAGACAATAAAAATACATGGACATGTGCATATACAGACACAAAAATGAGTACATGTAAAAACGGGTGAAATATGATAAAGGGCTAAAGCGTATACCTATGATAACTTTCCTTTTTTTTTTTTTTTTTAAGATCACCTGTGCCTTTAAAACTTTTTATTTATTTATTTGGCTGTGCTGGGTCTTCACTGCTGAGTGCAGGCTTTCTCCAGCTGCAGTGAGTGGGGGCTACTCTCTAGTTGCGGTGTGCGGGCTTCTCATTGCAGCGGCTTCTCTTGTGGCAGAACACAGACTCTAGGGAATAGAGGCTTCAGTAGTTATGGTACCTGGGCTTAGCTGTCCCGAAGCATGTGGGATCTTCCTGGATCAGGGATCAAACTGGTGCCCCCAGTATCAAACTGGCAGGAGGATTCTTAACCACTTGACCACTAGGGAAGTCCAAGGTCCCAGTTTTGATACTAATGGCTACATAAGAGAGCAAGACACAGTTCCCCAGCCCCCCGCCCCCAGTGAAACTAGCTACAGTATATAGAATTTCTACCCGCCTTTCATTTCCTGAGCTGCTGCTGTTGCTAAGTTGCTTCAGTCGTGTCCGACCCTGTGCGACCCCCATAGATGGCAGCTCACCAGACTCCCCTGTCCCTGGGATTCTCCAGGCAAGAACACTGGAGTGGGTTGCCATTTCCTTCTCCAATGCATGAAAGTGAAAAGTGAAAGTGAAGTCGCTCAGTCGTGTCTGACTCTTAGCCAGCCCATGGCCTGCAGCCTACCAGGCTCCTCCATCCATGGGATTTTCCAGGCAAGAGTACTGGAGTGGGTTGCCATTGCCTTCTCCCTGTGAGTCTATAACTATTTTAAAGTTTAGGGAGTCCCTGGTGGTCCAGTGGTTAAGAATCCACCTTGTAATGCAAGAGACACCAGTTCAATCCCTGGTCTGGGAAGATCCCACATGCCACAGGGCAACTGAGCCAGTGGGCCACAACTAGTGAGCCTGAACTCTGGAGCCTGCAAGTTGCAACTATTAAGCCCACGCTCCATGACTACTGAAGCCTATGCACTTTCGAGCCTGTGCCCTGAAACAAGAGCAGCCCCTGCAACGGAGAAGCTCTTAAACCACAACTAGAGAAAGACTGTGCACAGCAACAAAGACCCAGTGCCACCAAAAAAAAAAAAAAATCAAAGCTTAAAAATGCATTATATTCACATGCTGATGTATGTATAGACATCACACATACAAGCATATGTATGCCCTAAGTAAGTCTCAAACTTGCTTAGTCCTCAACTACACAATACCAACTAATCTGATATTGATATGTTACCATGTTAGTAAAACCTGCATTTGTGAGCCCCATCATGAATTATAAAACTGACTTGAATCACCATTTTGTGCTGTTTGCACTGAGTATAAGGCTTTAAGTGTACGCTTCTGTCACTCACTAGCTGTAAGTCTCTTGTGCTGTGGCTCAGCTAGCATTGATGGACACTCACTACAGGCTGGGCAGCGCTGTAAGTGCTTCACACACCTAACTTAATCTTCTCAACAATCCCATAAGGCAGGTACTATCATTAGTCATACCACTTGAAAATAAATGTGAAGAAAAGAAGACACAGAAAGCTAAGTAGCTCGCCGAAGATCACATAGCTACAAAGACAGTCCCAAGAGTTAAACCTTGGCATTCTTGTCCAGAGCCCTTGAGCTTATTAACCAGTTTGTTCTCTGTAACCTCTCTAAATTTCAGCTTTTCCTCTATAAAATGGTGTTAATATATATAGAAGTATTAAGGAGATCAAACCAGTCCAGTCAATCCTAAAGGGAATCAACCCTGAATATTCACTGCAAGGACTGATGCTGAAGCTCCAATACTTTGGCCACCTGATGTGAAGAGCCGACTCACTAGAAAAGACCCTGATGCTGGGAAAGACTGAGGGCAGGAGGAGAAGGAGATGACAGAGGATGAGATGACTGGATGGCATCACAGACTCAATGGAGATGAGTTTGAGCAAATTCCGGGAGATGGTGAAGGACAGGGAAGCCTGGCATGCTGCAGTCCATGGGGTTGCAAAGAGTCGGACACAACTTAGCGATCGAACAACAACAACAACATATACAAAGAAGAATATATAAAATAGGATACAGCTCCTAGTAAATGACAGCTTAAAAACAGATTAGGAACGAGTTACAAATTAATAAAGCTGCAGAAGGCCTATTTGATGGGCACCAGGAACCCTGCTCAATTCCCTGTGCTCAACTACCAAGTGAAAAAGTCAATTGTCAACTGGAATGGTGTTTTTAAAAAGCAAAATAAAACATGCATTAAAATCTAAATCACAATTCTGGGTGAAAGGAACCAGACATAAAAAAGTAGATGCTATATGTACATTCATATAAAACTCTAGAAAATGAACACACTCATCCACAGTGACAGAAAGCAGATCAGTGGTTGCTTCCGCAGGGAGTCAACTCAGAGGGGTGGACTACAACGGGCACAGGGAAGCTTTTGCAGCGTAGTAGTGTTAGTTGCCTGGAGAATCCCAGGGACGGGGAAGCCTGGTGGGCTGCCGCCCATGGGGTCACAGAGTCGGACATGACTGAAGCGACCTAGCAGCAGCAGTGTTAGTCGCTCAGTTGTGTTGGACTCTATGTGACCCCACGGACTGTGGCCCACCAGGCTCCTCTGTCCGTGGGATTCTCCACGCAACAATACTGGAGTGGATTGCCATTCCCTTCTCCAGAGGATCTTCCCAATCCAGGAATCGAACCTGGGTCTCCTGCATTGCAGGCAGATTCTTTAGTGTCTGAGCCACAGGGAAGATCCCTAGGAAGCTTTTGAGGTGATGGAAATGTATGATATCTTGATAGTGATGATGGTGTCACAGATACATACTTCTGTCAAAACTCAAGCTGAACGCTGTTCAATGGGTACAGTTAACTGTATACAAATCATACCTCAACAGAATTATGTCAAAACAAAAAACATTAATATTTTTCAAATAAGCAAACTGCCCTGATTATAACTCTTAACAAATTTTAACTTCATCAAAGTAAAAATTAAATGTTAGCCAGCATACTGCCAAGTTGAGAATATATATAAGGAACACAGACTATCAAAGCTCTATAAAGGAGGAAAAAAGAATCTTCAGCTGATAAAGTTTTTAGAAGAGTCTTACTGAGTACTCCCCTAAGCAGCAGCACTTTTCTTCACTAAATTGAGACCAGGGTATATGAAGTTTACAAACTGAAAAATAACTTTCTAATATTAAATTTCTGGTTTCTTCAACAAAGGTGCAAGACAGGGAACCTTCTATTTTTTGTTCAAGTTCAAATCAACCAAGCCTTTGTGCTCCTATTCTCTTTCTTCTTTGAAATTTCCATTCCAAGCTTAGCAAGGAGTGTGAAAGGGGAACAGAGTCAAAGGCCAAAATTTGACTCGTGAGATTCAGAATTCCAATCTCTGTCACTCTACAAAGGGTCTGAGAACCACAGAAACTGTATCCTACTGGGTTTGGGAATATTATGACTAAATTTACTAAATGCGAAACCAAATGTGGAATGGCCTTGAAAATTCAAAAATGGTATTCATTCTATTTTAGATCCAAATTAGAGTAAGAAATTATTTTAAACAATTTTTTAGAATAATTTTAAGTGACGTAAAATAAGACCTTTGAAAACGTTTTTGTAAGAAAAAAATTCTAAAGAGATGAGGTCTAAAACTTTAAGAATTACTTTATATAGACTATATAAAAAATTCTACGTTTGTAAAATACCTCTAGTCCCATAGATTTGCTTTTCTTTTACAAATTTATTTTGTTAATGTCTTATGACAGCATATTAAATACTTTCCAATATTAGTTCAGTGAGCTAGTTTGCAGAAACATGACTTTATCACAGGAGTATATTTATCTTAAGTCAAAGGGGAGCTCCTGCAGCAGCCCATAAAATCTGACTTTGCTTCAGGAAGTACTTTTAACATTTCAAGTATCATGAATGGTTGTGAATTATAGTCTGACTCAAAAGATAAAACTTTACAAACCAAATTCATCACAATTAATACTTTAAAATAAGCATTTTAAGGCATTCTTTTAAAGTGATCTAAAATGCAAGATAATCAATTAAAATTTTAAAAGCTTATTTCTTCTTAAAGTCAGAAATCACTAAATGCAATTAATTCTCCACTACTTGTGTATTTTCCACACTTTTCGATTTAGAAGTTTCCTAATTCCTGGCTGGTTTCCCTATCACACAATAGGCTCTTCAATCCATTTCACCAGGCTGTTGTTTGCTTAGGGAAAACCACCGTAATAATACTAACCCAAATAGAAGATAATAAGTCAGTCTGCTGGGTCATGCACGTATCCTAAAAATATAAGCCATGAGCGTAAAGAATAAATACAATCAAACAAATTTCATTTCCTCAAATGCCTATCCACAAAATGTTAATCATGGGTACAAAGGGGTATTAAATTACAGTATCCTCTTAAAAACAAAACAACAGAAAACTCTGTCTTTCAAGGTCAAGTCAAACATCATCTGCAACTGATCCTTTCCACACATGATCCTTTTCTCTTTGAATCCTCGCAGCACTATATGCCTATTTATGGCATTTACCAAGTTCTTCCTTAAGTTTCAGTCATTCAGATAAAAACATATTTAATAAAAGTTACTAAGTCTTAGACACTGCAACTGGGAGCTAGACAAAAAAGGACAGCTGGGATTTTTAAAAATAAAGTTTCTGTACTAATTTTACTATTTTAAAAATACAATGTGTTTCTTACAAAAAAACCAGAAAACACAAACAGTAAATGAAAACCACAGAAAACACAATAAACTGTGCTAATGCAAGAACAATCACTGTTGGTCTTGACAAAAATCTTTCCAGATCACTTACACTACATGAACATGAATACACTTCTTTTCTTCAACAAAAACAGGATGATACCATATATAGTATTTTATGATCTCTTCCTATTTATTTCCTATTAATTAATGTATCAGATTTGGCTTCCCTGGTGGCTCAGTAGTAAAGAATCCACCTGCCAAGCAGGAGACTCTGGTTCAATCCCTGGGTCACAGAGAGTCCCTGGAGGAGGAAATGGCAAAGCCACTCCCGTGTTCTTGCCTGGGAAATCCCACTGACAGAGAAGCCTGGAGGGATCCATCAAGTATAACCATTAGAATTTGACAGGCAAAGATGGAGATGAGATGATTATTTAGGCAGAAAGAGAATGAGAGGTCTAGAGATAACAAAGCAGGTTTGTTTTAGTCCTTTACTTTACTATACTACTTACAAGTGTAAACACATACTGTCGAAAGCTTCAAGTCACTTTGACCTCTCCCCGCTCCAAAAAAAAAAAGGGGGGGGGCCCCAAGTAAAACACTGGTGTTCACAGAAAAGTGGTATCTCTGGTACTCCTGTCAGGGCTACCATTACTAACCCCAACAAACCCACAGCTACTTACAATTCCAGGAGATCATGTGCTTGGGTACAGCTCTACAACCTCTACACAACTACCACCACCTCTTCTGGAATTCACAGTTTATGAAGTTCATTAACTCACTCAAACATTTACTTAGCAGTTACCTATGACTGGTTCCAAATACGAAAAGGAGTACGTCAAGGCTGTATATTGTCACCCGTTTTATTTAACTTATATGCAGAGTACATCATGAGAAACGCTGGACTGGAAACACAAGCTGGAATCAAGATTGCCGGGAGAAATATCAATAACCTCAGATATGCAGATGACACCACCCTTATGGCAGAAAGTGAAGAGGAACTCAAAAGCCTCTTGATGAGAGTGAAAGAGGAGAGTGAAAAAGTTGGCTTAAAGCTCAACATTCAGAAAACGAAGGTCATGGCATCCGGTCCCAACACTTCATGGGAAATAGATGGGGAAACAGTGTCAGACTTCATTTTTCTGGGCTCCAAAATCACTGCAGATGATGACTGCAGCCATGAAATTAAAAGACACTTACTCCTTGGAAGGAAAGTTATGACCAACCTAGATAGCATATTCAAAAGCAGAGACATTACTTTACCAACAAAGGTTCATCCAGTCAAGGCTATGGTTTTTCCTGTGGTCATGTATGGATGTGAGAGTCGGACTGCGAAGAAAGCTGAGCGCTGAAGAATTGATGCTTTTGAACTGTGGTGTTGGAGAAGATTCTTCAGAGTCCCTTGGACTACAAGGAGATCCAACCAGTCCATTCTAAAGGAGATCAGCCCTGGGATTTCATTTTTTTTTTTTTTTTTTAAGCACAGGAAGAGTTTTTTTTTTTTTAATTTCAAAAATCATTTACTTTGTTGCAAGTATAGGAGTCAATGCACATTTTGCCATTTAAGAGGAAAGAATGTGTGGATATCTGAGGGAACATATTTGTGGCTTGTTTCCATGATAGTTCAGAGCTCCCTATCCTGCCTGCCTAAAAGAGATCAGCCCTGGGATTTCTTTGGAAGGAATGATGCTAAAGCTGAAACTCCAGTACTTTGGCCACCTCATGCGAAGAGTTGACTCATTGGAAAAGACTCTGATGCTGGGAGGGATTGGGGGCAGGAGGAGAAGGGGATGACAGAGGATGAGATGGCTGGATGGCATCACTGATTCGATGGACATGAGTCTGAGTGAACTCCGGGAGTTGGTGATGGACAGGGAGGCCCGGTGTGCTGCGATTCATGGGGTCGCAAAAAGTCGCACACGACTGAGCGACTGATCTGATCTGATCTGATCTGATTGATGTGTTAGGTACTATGTTACCTGCTGGCCCTACAAAGATGAATAAGGACCTCAATAGCAAGTTCTGCTTTCAAAAGCAAATGTCCTGCAGTAGGACCTGAACTAAAAAATGAGGACGAGTTCGTACCCAATACAATGGCTATTATTCCAAAACAAAAACCCAGAAAATAACTAGTGTTGGTGAGGATACAGAGATACTGGAACCCTTGTGCATCGCTAGCAAAAATGTAGAATGGAGCAGCTGCTATACAAAACAGTTCGGAGGGTCCTCACAAAATTAAACAGAATTATCATGCTATCCTAAAATTTCACTTCTGAGAATAACCAAAAAAAATTTAAAGCAATGTCTGGAACAAATATTTATACATCTGTGTTCACAGCAGCTATATTCGTAATAGCCAAAAAGTGGAAGGAACTCAAGTGTCTGATGCATGAATGATTAAACTAAACGTTGGGCATAAATATGCAATGAAATATTATTCAGTCTTAAAAAGGAAGGAAATTCTGACACTTGTTACGACGTGCATGAATCTTGAGGACACTGGACAAAGTGAAATAAGCCAATCACAAAAGGACAAATATTTTATGATTTCACTTAGATGAGGTACTGGAGTAGTCAAATTCAGAGAGAAAGAAAAAAAGTAGAATGGTGGTTGCCAAAGGTTGAGGGGAGGGGAGAACAGGGAATTAGTGTTTAATAGGTACAGTGTTTCAGTTTCAGAAGCTGAAAAAGTAAAGGATAGTGGTAATGACATACCAAGGTGACTGTACTTAATGCCACTGAACTGCACACTTAAAGATGACTGGAATGGGGGAATTCCTTGGTGGTTTCACGGTTAGGACTCTGAACTTTCACTGCCGGGGACTGGGTTGAATCCCTGGCTGAGGAATTAAGATCCCACAAACTGTATGGCATGCCAAAAAACAAACAAGAAAAGATTCAAATGGTAAATTTTATGTTATATATATTTTGTGTACATGCATGCTAAGTCACTTCAGTCATGTCCAACTCTTTGCAACACTATGGATTGTGGCCTGTCACACTCCACTGTCCATTGGATTCTCCAGGCAAGAATACTGGATTGGGAAGCCATGCCCTCCCTCGAGGGGATCGCCCCGACCCTAGGCTCGAACCCACATCTCCTGCATTGGCAGGCAGTTGCTTTACCACTAGTGCAACATGTATATTTTGCCACAATTAAAAAAAAATTCTGAGGAATATTATCTATAAGTGCTACTATGAAATAGCCAGGATATATTGTTAAGTAAAAAAAAAAACAAGGTAGAGAAAACAAACAGTATGACACTATACCAAAAGAGCGTGGAAGAATATATAGCTATACACAGATATTGTATAGACATTTTCTACAATTACTATAACTTTTAATGGAAGGATAAACAAAAAGCTTTAAAAAAAACCAACTACCCCCAAGGGAAGGAAAGAATAAGGTTAGGATTCAGCTGGTAAAGAATCCAGCTGCAGACTCGGGTTCAATTCCTGGGTCGGGAAGATCCCTTGGAGAAAGGATAGGCTATCCACTCCAGTATTCATGGCCTTCCCTGGTGGCTCAGATGGTAAATAATTTGCCTGAAATTCGGGAGACCTGAGTTCAATCCCTGGGTTGGGAAGATCCCCTGAAGGAGGGCATGACTACCCACTCCAGTATTCTTGCCTGCAGAATCCCCACGGACACAGGAGCCTAACAGGCTCCAGTCCAGTGGGTCTCAAAGCGTCAGACACAAATGAGTGACTAGGCACAAACACAGTCCAGAAACTAGACTCCTCTCAATGTACCTTGTCATAGATCTCAAGTTTTTAAACATGATTATAAAATAAATTTAAACAAAAAAAATTTTTAAGTCGTTCCTCAAAATCAAAATGAAAAACAAACCTACACTGTATATTGAGTTAAACCAAACAGAGGAGTGCTTAACTCTGAAACACAGCAATCTGACTGCACATCCTTGGTGAAATGCATCCTAAGGACATAAGAAATACAAAGAAACCTTACAGTGCTTTCAGTAATGATACTGATATTATGCTGAAATTATGTCATGTCTGTATATCATAAGGTTTCGGTATGAGAAGAAACAAAAATTCTAAAATTTTAAATAAAAACTCTCCAATAATATTTCATTACAAGTTATCAGTATAAACTCATGCTGAACTTTCTTTTTTTAAAAAAGTATTTCCTAGCTCCATCTTTGAAGAGACCTATAAATTCCTAACCTAGGATCAATAAGCATAGCACCCAGAGAGCAGTCTGTAAACGTCCGTGACAATTCCTTCCAACTCAAAGGAACCAGCGCTCACAAAAGAAACTGATAATTCAAGTTCTGAGGCAGAATTTTACGAAATGAGGTTGGATCATACCAGAAAGCAAGGAAGCAATCAGAAACCACTAGGGTAGTATCAAAAACACTTAGGAGCTATCTTGAAGAGGTGCTCACTGCCAAAAGCAGAACAGACTGAGCCACAACAAAATAATAACGGCAATGGACTGAAACCCATAAAATATGATAAAAATCCATGACTTCATAATGATACTTGAAAGGAGAATGATGATATTTGAAAGGAGAAAGATCTCATTAGTCACTTTTGAAAGATTCTTATGAATCAATTTATTATCCTAAAAACTAACAAAGGAGAACAGCTGCATATTTACTGTCTTTTTTATATAAACTGAACACAAGAGTAACTCAACAGTCCAATAATCAAAATGAGGAAGTTTCTGTTTATAAAGTATTCTAGCTGAGAAACGAAGAATGACAGAGTATCACCATTTTACAAACCCCTAATAAAATTCTAGACCTAGGGAAAGATCGACGGCTGCTAAAATTATACAGAGTAACAAGCAGCTATTACAGGGCCTTGGAACTATTCTTTCAAAACAAAAACAGACAGAGGAACATGGTCAAAAGCATCACAGGGATGCAAACAGCAAAATGAAGTCTGAGACAATCTGCGGGGCAAGTGTGTTACGAGAAAAAAGGAAGATGGGAAACGGAAGGAGAAACTATAAATTAAGAGGCATATCAGTTCAGTTCAGTAGCTCAGTCATGTCCAACTCTTCGTGATCCCATGCACCGCAGCACGCCAGGCCTCGCTGCCCATCACCAACTCCCAGAGTCTACCCAAATCCATGTCGATCGAGTCAATGATGTCATCCAACCATCTCATCCTTTGCCGATCCCTTCTCCTCCTGCCCTCAATCTGTCCCAGCACCAGGGTCTTTTCCAATGAGTCAGCTCTTCGCATCAGGTGGCCAAAGTATTGGAGTTTCAACTTCAACATCAGTCCGTCCAATCAACACCTAGGACTGATCTCCGTTAGAATGGACTGGTTGCATCTCCTTGCAGTCCAAGGGACTCTCAAGAGTCTTCTCCAACACCACAGTTCAAAAGCATCAATTCTTCAGCGCTCAGCTTTCTTTAGAGGCCAACTCTCACATCTATACATGACCACTGGAAAAACCACAGCCTTCACTAGACGGACCTTTGTTAGCAAAGTAATGTCTCTGCTTTTTAATATGCTGTCTAGGTTGGTCATAACTTTCCTTCCAAGGAGTAAGCATCTTTTAATTTCATGGCAGCAATCACTATCTGTAGTGATTCTGGAGCCCCCAAAAATAAAGTCAGCCACTGTTTCCACTCTGTCCCCATCTCTCTGCCATGAAGTGATGGGACCGGATGCCATGATCTTCGTTTTCTACATGTTGACCTTTAAGCCAACTTTTGCACTCTCCTCTTTCACGTTCATCAAGAGGCTCTTTAATTCTTCTTCACGTTCTGCCATAAGGGTGGTGTCATCTGCATATCTGAGGTTATTGATATTTCTCCCGGCAATCTTGATTGCAGCTTGTGCTTCTTCCAGCCCAGCGTTTCTCATGATGTACTCTGCATAGAAGTTAAATAAGCAGGGTAACAATATACAGCCTTGACATACTCCTTTTCCTATTTGGAACCAGTCTGTTGTTCCATGTCTAGTTCTTCCTGACCTGCATACAGGTTTCTCAAGCGGCAGGTGAGGTGGTCTGGTATTCCCATCCCTTTCAGAATTTTCCACAGTTTATTGTGATCCACACAGCCAAAGGCTTTAGCATAGTCAATAAAGCAGAAATAGATGTTTTGCTGGAACTCTCTTGCATTTTCCATGATCCAGCGGATGTTGGCCATTTGATCTCTGGTTCTTCTGCCTTGTCTAAAACCAGCTTGAACATCTGGAAGTTCTCTTTCCACGTATTGCTGAAGCCTGGCTTGGAGAATTTTAAGCATTACTTAATTGCCAACATCCGCTGGATCATGGAAAAAGCAAGACAGTTCCAGAAAAACATCTATTTCTGCTGTATTGACAATGCCAACGCCTTTGACTGTGTCGACCACAATAAACTGTGGAAAATTCTCAAAGAGATGGGAATACCAGACCACCTGACCTGCCTCTTGAGAAATCTGTATGCAGGTCAGGAAGCAACAGTTAGAACTGGACATGGAACAACAGACTGGTTCCAAATAGGAAAAGGAGTACGTCAAAGCTGTATATTGTCACCCTGCTTATTTAACTTCTATGCAGAGTACATCATGAGAATCGTTGGGCTGGAAGAAGTACAAGCTGCAATCAAGATTGCCGGGAGAAATAGCAATAACCTCAGATATGCAGATGACACCACCCTTATGGCAGAAAAGTGAAGAAGAACTAAAAAGCCTCTTGATGAAAGTAAAAGAGGAGAGTGAAAAAGTTGGCTTAAAGCTCAACATTCGGAAAACAAAGATCATGGCATCCGGTCCCATCACTTCATGGCAGAGAGATGGGGACATGGTGGAAACAGTGTCAGACTTTATTTTTCTGGGCTCCAAAATCACTGCAGATGGTGACTGCAGCCATGAAATTAAAAAACGCTTACTCCGTGGAAGGAAAGTTATGACTAACCTAGATAGCATATTCAAAAGCAGAAATATTACTTTGCCAACAAAGGTCCGTCTATTCAAGGCTATGGTTTTCCCAGTGGTCATGTATGGATGTGAGAGTTGGACTGTGAAGAAAGCTGAGCGCTGAAGAATTGAAGCTTTTGAACTGTGGTGTTGGAGAAGACTCTTGAGAGTCCCTTGGACTGCAAGGAGATGCAACCAGCCCATCCTAAAGGAGATCAGTCCCGGGTGTTCAATGGAGGGACTGATGCTGAAGCTGAAACTCCAATATTTTGGCCACCTCATGCGAAGAGTTGACTCATTGGAAAAGACTCTGATGCTGGGAGGGATTGGGGGCTGGAGGGGAAGGGGACGACAGAGGATGAGATGGCTGGATGGCATCACCGACTCGATGAACATGAGTTTGAGTGAACTCCGGGAGTTGGTGATGGACAGAGAGGCCTGGCGTGCTGCGATTCATGGGGTTGCAGAGTCGGATGCGACTGAGTGACTGAACTGAACTGAACTGAACTGGAGTGTGAGATGAGTGCAATTGTGCGGTAGTTTGAGCATTCTTTGCCTTTGTCTTTCTTTGGGATTGGAATGAAAACTGACCTTTTCTGGTCCTGTGGCCACTGCTGAGAGTTCCATATTTGCTGGCATATCGAGTGCTGCACTTTCACAGCGTCATCTTTTAGGATTTGAAATAGCTCAACTGGAATTCCATCACCTCCACTAGCTTTGTTCGTAGTGATGCTTCCGAAGGCCCACTTGACTTGACATTCCAGGATGCCTGGCTCTAGGTGAGTGATCACACCATCGTGATTACCTGGGTCGTGAAGATCTTTTTTGGACAGTTCTGTGTATTCTTGCCACCTCTTAGTATCCTCTGCTTCTGTTAGGTCCCTACTATTTCTGTCCTTTATTGAGCCCATCTTTGCATGAAATGTTCCCTTGGTATCTCTAATTTTCTTGAAGAGATCGCTCGTCTTTCCCATTCTATTGTTTTCCTCTATCTCTTTGCACTGATCGCTGAGGAAGGCTTTCTGATCTCTCTTTGCTATTGTTTGGAACTCTGCATTCAAATGAGGATATCTGTCCTTTACTCCTTTGCTTTTCCTTCCCATCTTTTCACAGCTATTTGTAAGGCCTCCTCAGACAGCCATTTTGCTTTTTTGCATTTCTTTTTCTTGGGGATGGTCTTGATTCCTGTCTCCTGTACAACGTCAATTGTACGTTGGAGACAACTGTACTGTACCGTGTACTTGGCAATTGAGACAGTTCAAAATGGTGTGCCAAACTCAGGAATGAGCAATCTTGTTTCTATCAAAAGCCACAATACTCGAGGAAAAGACAGACATCAAGTTAAGAACTTCAGAAAAATTTAATGTGTGTGTTTGTGTATAAATGCACGTTTTGTAAAGAGAAATAAACATACTAACATACTAACAAGGATCTTTTCTCCAATTTAATAAATGGACATTCACCCCATTTATTTGAACATGTTCCAATTTCAATCGAAGTACTGAGGAGGAATTCTCTATACCCAATGAAAGAACACCCAACTTGTTGATTGTGAACAATAATAAGCAAATTTGAAATAACCCAAATTCTGCAATTTCTCTCCTGGCATCCTTAGCTCAATACCATGTATTATTTCATTCGAAGCACTCATTTTGATTTCACCAAACATCAGTACAGGAATGAACCCAAGGCAGGCTTGAAGCCTGGGTCTGCTGAAAGATGCTTTACCTAGGAAATGTCTTTCGACTCATCCAGTCCCACAAAGAACACTCAAGAATGTGCTGGGGTTACCTGCTCCAATTATTTGCTCCCACTAAAAGCTGGCAAGCTGATCCAAAGTTCCTGGATCAGAGACAGGACGGTGTCATCAGCAGACAAGTCCTTGTAAGGACCTAAGAATCCTTACTTCTATTTGCAAGTGTGCTGTGTTGATTGCTGAATTTCCATATCCTTTGCTATTACAGAAACTTTACACTCTCAGACTGTCAGGAGACTCTGTCAGTGGCATCACTGGCCTGATATGACAACCAAGCCAACTATCCCCGACATCACTTCATATCACCAGAGCTTTCTCTTACACATCTAGGTGCTCTCCCTAGAATGAGTGAAATTCAAAAAGATGCAGTCTCACTGCCAGCAAAATGTCTAGCCTATATGGGCATGTTTGAAGAGAGGACAGAGACAGCTCACCATGCCACCACCATTATGAAAGCCCCAGGAGCCCACAGTGAGAGATGCAAATTCATATGAAACAAATACATCGTCTTTCTAGTACTTTCTCTCTAGGGTCACTTAGAAATGAAATCTGGAATAGAATGAACACTTCTGGACCATCTATTCTGCATCATGCATTGTGCTAGCTGCTTAAATCTCTCACTTAATCCTAATAGCCATTCAAAGTATTTTTGTTATTAGTGCCTTTTCACAAATGATTTTCACAAAGATGTTGAAGTGAAGTGAAGTGACTCAGTCGTGTCTGACTCTTTGCGACCCCATGGACTGTAGCCTACCAGGCTCCTCCGTCCATGGGCTTTTCCAGGCAAGAGGACTGGAGTGGGTTTCCTTCTCCAGATCACAGAGATGTTAGGTGACTTAATTTCAAAGCCAGAGGGATGGTATGGGGAGGGAGGAGAGTTCAGGATGGGGAACACATGTATACCTGTGGCGGATTCATTTTGATATCTGGCAAAACTAATACAATTATGTACAGTTTAAAAATAAAATAAAATTTAAAAAAAAATAAAAAATAAACTAAAAAAAAAAAAAGTTCAAAGTCTGAAAGCTACTACGTGAAAGAGGCAAAAGTTAAACCCAAATCAGTATATAAATCTTTATGACTTCTTTCTTACAACTCTATTTGCTTTCCAAAGGGATTATACTGACTTAAAATGATACCAGAACCAAAGATAGTCCTCCTTCATTTTTTTGGTGAGAGAACTGGGTAGTTTTAACACCCAACAGGGACTACCATGCAAGGAACCAAATTCCTATATTAAACCAATACCCACAGTCTATACCAAATCTCTCCTTACCAGTTAGACTGTGTGTAGTCAGTGGAAGAGCAGAAATATTTTATTCAACCTCTACAATATTTTCAAGTATTTGGACTATACAAGTTGCCCTCTACGTTTCAAAATCTATCAATAATCATCTTTCTACAAAATTTCCCAGATTTATGCTAGTTTACTTGGAAGTATTAAATCTTTGAATTTTACAATAAAATGAAGATTCCAAAACAAGTAGTATTCGATTTGCTGAAAGCACTGTAACAAAGGATTAAAGACTAAAATTAAGACAACAACAACAACAACTTTAAATTCTAGGTACTATGTAGCTACATTAATATTAGAATATGAGAAAACGGTAAAAGCTATCACTTTCACAGAACTTACTCCAGAAGTACTGTGCCAAATACTTTATAAATGCTTCATTTTGTATAAACGCTTCATTTTGTAGCTTCCAAAGTGTTAACTCTATTTTACAAGCAAAGTGACAATGGTAAGAAAGCCCAAGTAACTTGACCAAAGTAATACAGATAGAAAGTGGTAGCTGCTGCTGCAGTTTATACACTTCCAAAGCTTTTACCTCTTGTCGTCACAGTTTACTGCCCCCTAATTCCTATCTGGTAAACATACCTTTGTCCACAATTCTAAAACCACTGTTGAAACACATACAAAATTATTTAAACCTATTATTAACTGTATCCACTAATTTGTCATAGCTTCTAAAGTAAGATAATTAAAAAGTGCCTAAAGATGGTAACAACAACCCTGTATGCGAGACAGCAAAAGAGACACAGATGTATAGAACAGTTTTTTGGACTCTGTGGGAGAGGGAGGCGGGGATGATTTGGGAAAATGGCATGAAAACATGCATAATATCATATAAGAAACGAATCGCCAGTCCGGGTTCGATGCGGGATACAGGAAGCTTGGGGCTGGTACACTGGGATGACCCAGAGGGATGGTATGGGAAGGCAGGTGGGAGGGGGCTTCAGGATGGGGAACACGTGTATACCCGTGATGGATGCATGTTGATGTATGGCAAAACCAATACAATATTGTAAAGTAACAAAAAATAATAATAATAAAAATAAATAAATAAATAAAAGTGCCTAAAGAATTATCATTAGAAAAATTCAAGTAAGGCAACCGATTTTCAGGACGTATTGAGAGGTCAACAACAGATAATTCACACAACAAAACCTCTATCACTGCTTGGGAGTTACTGTTCTTAAATTGATGTAAAGATAGTAAGACCAGGATACCATCTTAAGTATTTAAGACAATGTAAATACTGTAAACCCACCAGCCTAAAGGCTGAACCAAAGCACCCATTGTCAAAATCATGTTACCTTCAATATTTACTAAGTGAATTATGAATAGTATTATTATAGTCTGCTCCTTAAAGTCTTATTATCAAATAACAGAAAAGATGTAACCATAACTTGGACAATTTAAACTTCTGAAAAGCTATTACTTCCCCAGTTCCAATGTTTCAAAGTTCTTCATAAAAGAATAATATCTGAAAACTAAGATAAGTAACATCCCCCAAACATGAAATCTTCAATCTATCAGAGTCTGAGCGTAAATACATAACTTTTTAATGTACAAGATGCAGTTAAAAATAACATGTTAGTTGTTCCTGTTGTTTATCAAACACATTCATTAGACTGATTAAAAGGGCAATACAAGAATAATTTTCTACAATATGCCAAATAATAGATGAAGTCTTACCTCCATTGCTGAAACTACCATCTGTTGGTCATAGTGATTCAGAAGATTGGGCATGAAGGCAGTGTTATAAGGCAAATCCTGGCACACCCTCAAGGTAATAGGCTCAAAGAAAATAAACTGTGCCTACCTGTATGGCCCACAAACATAGTCAAGGGCCACAGTTAAAAGATGATCCAACTCATAGCCACGCTTTCTCGATTGAATGGGATTCGGATGATCAGGCCTACTCAAGATGTATTTTAGATCTTTGTACACCTACAGGTCTCAGCTTGAAAGTACTTCTTCTATCTTACTGTTAAGTTCTTCAAACAGAATTACTCTGCACCGTCAGAGGTTTGTTAGCTTGGTCTCACAAAAGGCATTTGGTTTTGGTTTCACAATATGGGAAAATGACATCATCTTGCCTCTTCTTTTCATTTTCTTACATCGGGTACCATGTGGCCAACGTGTCAAGTTGATCAACCACATTCCCAAACAACAGATTCCATCTTAGGAGAAGAGCTATTTCTTCCTTTGACTGAAATATCTGAAAAATAATTGAAAAAAAAATGGGTGAAATTAGCAATTTCCTCTTAAAATATTACAAGCTTGATATTAAAACTTTGATTAGCTCAGTAAAGTTGCAGGATACAAAATCACTATACAAAAATCAGTTGCGTTTCTACACACTAACAATCAGCTACTAGAAAGAGAAATTTTAAAATACTGCCTTTGGGACTTTCTGGTGGTCCAGTGATTAAAACTGCACACATCCACTGATGAGCTCCAGTGCACTCCCTGGTGGAGAACTAAAATTCCAAGCGCCAGGCCTGTGGCTAACAACAACAACAACGATCACAAACTTTGGCTGCCTTACAGATAAAATACATGGATATTTCAGAAAAGATACGACAGTTTCTCTACCTTCTCATTCTTGCTATAGATATACAAGAGAATCCATAAACAGCATTTAAAGGAAAGCACTATTTCCTCCCTCAGTTGTTTATATAACATATAGTTTAATTTCCCATCTACAGTGGTAGTTTTTCATTTGTCACAAGACATAATTGATCCATTTTGAAAACCTTGCATGCTGCTGTCCTAAATTTTATTTAAATATCTGCCACACTTAATAACAAGTTATTTAAATGTTATTATATACGTTTTAATCATTACATGATTCAGCAGATGGTATCTGTGAAAGGTGTAAACTCTAAAGATATGGATTGAAGCCTCTTTCCAACTATGTGAATCACTTAACTTCTCTGAGCTCAGAATTTTCCTTTCTAAAAACTGCACCTCCCTGTCAAAGATGTATGAGTGAATTATAAAATAATGCCCTCTATAAAAGGTAAAGCAACATCAAACTTTAGATAGTTTTATTACTGAATGACAGCAGATACAAAGACTTACTTCTATCAACCAATACTGAACTGGCAAACAGAAGATTCTAAAAGTAGCATCAGGACATTTTCCCAACAATGCTTCATCCTTTTAGATAGTACAAAAATTCAGTACATAGATGGAGAAAACGTTTGACCAACAAATGCCTCATTATACACAGTCAGGCTGCAGAGAAGAGTCAACTCTAGAAAGTTACAGCATGGAATAGGAATGATTTCCAGTTAAGAGTTTCTACCAAGTTTCAGAGTTGGATTTGACACTGCCTTTCCTGGGGGCTTCCCTGGTGGCTCAGACGGTAAAGAATCCGCCTGCAATGCTAGAGACATGGGTTCGATCCCTGGGTTGGGAAGATTCCCTGGAGGAGGAAATGGCAACCCACTCCAGTATTCTTGCCTGGAGAATGCCATGGACAGAGGAGCCTGGCAGGCTACAGTCCGTGGGGTCGCGGAGAGTTGGATGCAACTTTCACATTCACTTTTTTTCTAGGGACAAAAATATGCATCTCTTTTGGGGCTGGAAGGGTAAGTAGAGTGGAAGGCAGGATTGGTAGGAAAAAAGCATATTCTAAAACTATCATACTTCCATTTGGTTTTGTAATGATGTTAAGTCTGCTTTTACTTTATTTTTGCTTCACAGATGTCAAATATTTCTGTTTGAAGTACACAACCTCAGCTGGGAAAACATGAGAAAGTCAGGTTCAGAAATTCTCAGAGACCCAGGTTAACAGGACAACTCAAATAGATATTAGGGCCTGTGACAGAGAACTTGAACCGTCTTGGCTAAAGCAGAGAAAGAAACTGTCCTTTGCGCACTACCAATGACAGGGACCTCTGCCTCCCAGGCTTTCATTACTGGGCAGAAAAAACTATTTGGAGAAAGAAAAGCCATGGCTGAATCTTGCCAATTTCTCCCCCAAGCATATGGTCTTGAGTAGAAGAAGAGAAAAGTAAAGTCTACAACCTTAGGAATTAGAGACACCGAAGTCACAAGCAACCTCTGCCCCAAACGTTTCATCTCTCTAATACGGAAATCTCTAAATCAGAAATATTTGTTAAAGCTTCTTGGCCTGCCATTTTCTTTCCTCCTTCAAGCTGGGCCCAGAAATGTGATGTCTGGCTATGGAAAAGAGATATTAAACACAGTCATGTATATTTAAGCTTAATTATCATGCAGCACGGTACCAATTATGCATATCATTACATGTGTCAAATAAGCCCTGAAAGCTTTATTTGGCTACAGTACCAAACATCCATAGAAGTTCCATTTTTGTAGTTTGCTCCTTATGCAGCATGTTCATCTGCTTGCAACTTAAAAAAAATTAAAGGGGACATTGCTCCCTACTGAATATGTGTATAACAATGAGAATTTCAAATTTTTCATTTAGACTATTATTCAAGCTGTATGGGTTCTAAATTTACGGTTCAAAGAAGATGACCACACAAAACTTGAGGCAGAAACAAGGTAATGTTGAGTTTTTTAAACTAGATGAGAAACCCCCTTATACTTCTGTCTACTCTATTTTACTTGTTTTTCCCTCAGTTATTCCTTTTGCCTCATTTACAAACAATGCTTCTCACAGACTTACAAAAGTGCTTTCCTTTATGCACTTTAACATTCAAATTTCCATATATCCAAACATTTTTGTAAAATTATTGTTAGCCTGGGATAGGATAAAACCTTAATACATTAAGACTGTAGTTTACGATTATTAAGATAAATAAGAAAAAACAGTAGAATGCCATGAGACAAGAAGAAAAACAGGAACAGTAAAAATATTAAGGAATTCATATTTCTTCCAAATTAGAGGTTCCCTCATTTTAATGTGCAGTAGATTCATAGCAACCCCACGGGTCTAAGAAATCCAAACCTCTGGAAAATGAATGATATACATGCATTCTAATGATTATCTCTGTACTGTTACAAGTGATCTATAAGTTATATTTTGAGAAATGCTATCCTAAAATAGAATAACTTAAAACAGTACAGAATATTTGCACATAATTATGTGCTTAGCAAAAGTAATATATAAAATGAATTTTTTTTAAAGCAGATAAAGAATACTACCTTAATAGAAAAATCGAAAAAGGACATAAATTTACAAATGGCCAACAAACATATGAAAAGATACTCAACTTTACTAATAAAAACAGACAAACATGATATTTAACATTTTTGCCAATCAGATGAGCAAAGTAAGAATAACAGAACACAGTATAGGAGAGGGTGCAGAAAAAGGAATATATTCAACATTCCAACACATGGAAGTACTTTTTTTTTTTTTTTTTTGGCTGTCCCACACGGCTTGCAGAATCTTAGTTCCCCAAACAAGGACTGAACCCGGGCTAGAGTAGTGGAGTGTCTAACCACTAGACCGCCAGGAAATTCTCCATTTTCAAATACTACTGGAGGAAAAGCAAAGTAGTTGGTATTTCAAAAAAATAGCTATGGACATCAAAAGCCCTTAAAATGTATATAATTTGATTCAGCAGACCCATTCTACAATTTATGCTAAGAAAGTAAACACAAGTACACATGATGTATAACTGAAATGTTAGTACAAAAACCCAGAGACAATCTGAAAGTCTGCCAATATGGAATTGGTTAAACTAAGGTACAACCAACCCATAACACACTCACTAAAAATGATGAGCAGGATCTGTATATACTGACTTCAAACGACAGTAACACTACAAAAACTGAAAAATAAAATTTTAAATGGTTTACAAAACAGCATATAGTCTCCCACTTCTGTCAAAAATATACATACACGGGACAGAATAAAACTACCTGAACTGTTTAAAAATACAATATTATAGGGACTTCCCTGGCAATCCAGTGATTAGGACTCCACACTTCTACGTCAGGGAGCTCGAAGTTCATCACTGGTCAGGGAATTAAGGTCCCACAAGCTGCACAGCGTGGTCAAAAAACAAAAACAAAACAAAAAAGTAGTAAAGTATTATAAATGCTGCAATGTTATTTTAAAGTCTGTCGCATGTTATTTATGTATGGGAACATTAAGTGCTAAATCTATGAACGTGTGCTGACAATACTACTACTTGAATCAATGATTTACTGGCTGTTGATTAAATAACAAGCCAAGGGACACAAAAATACCCTCCTACAGGCAGCAAGAAAAGCGCCTTCTCAAGAGGGTCTTAGAAGCCCGGGCAGAAAAGTGAATTCAGAGGGCCTCTGTGCTCCAAAGAAATAGCCTGATAGAGAGAGAAAAAGAAAGACATGGGGATCAGAGCTCTGATGGAGCAAAGGTGTTTTAATTAACATGGTGTGGGCATATAGACTGTCTTACAAGGTAGTTTTTCTCAGCAAAGATAAAGATTAAAATTCCAGACTTACAAAACATAGGTGATCCATATTAAAGAGAGAGAGAGTTGTAAACAATCACTTTTAACGTATGGTTCACAAGAAGGAAGAGGGTACTTACCTCCGTATAGAAAATCTAGTGAAGGAAATGCCTGGATTTCTCAGCCCCCGGGAGACACTTGAGGATTTAGGAATTAGTAAGGAACAGCGAATTTCTGACAGATCCAAAACAGCACACAGGAAGCCTCCTGTTAAATGCTTCCTGAAAACTAATTACCTTATTTTCCTGACATTTCAAAGCATTTGGGGGGAGGGGGGTAGAGGAGGAACCTCTTATTTCACTAAATAAAAGGCAACACTGTAAGAAGAACTGCATCTTAATTATCTTTTATTTTCAGCGACATCCTTGCAAGCCTGCCCACTTAAACTTTTACATCACTTTCCTATCTTATTACCTCTATGTTGTGGTTTGGTACTTCAAACAAACACTTTTTTTTCCCCTTCTTCTTATGGAGTAAAAAGATGGTATTGATTTGCTTAAAAGTACCGATGAGGGGGAAAAAAAGGATGGAGGGAAATCATTATCTTGAGGAGTAAATGGTTCTTAATAACAGAACTACGGATTTATCCATCCCTTTGACTGTTAGCATGCCACTAAAGGCTAAAAGAAGGCTCAAGAGGGAGGTTAACATCCCCCTCGTCAAGTGTTTGTTTCCTTGCTCCTGCGGTATTGGCTTTGCCAAGTAACCCAATTCCCGTACATAAACGTTACAGGTCTCTCCAAACTACTTCTATAAAATAAGATATTGTTTGACCAATCTTATCGAGCAGTCATTTATTTCTATAGCTGCTGGTCTGTTCTGCTGCTCTGTCTGCCTACATTCAGAAGGGAACAAAAATTCAAAATTTCATTTATTCTGGGCCCAGAACCAGACCTTTTGTCCTTCCTAGATATTTTGCAACTTCGAGTTGACTCCTCTGCCTAAATTAGTGGCATATGCTTTTGTTCTTTTAAGAAAGAAAGAAAGAAAAAACCACCCCTTATTCTCTTATTGAGGAAGGCAACTAATTCTGAAAAAGGCCTCTAGGAAGATGTTAAAATGTCTTGAAATGTTTAACAGAACCTTATTTCAGAGGCTATCGATGAACCTCCCCGAGGTACCCCAGGGCAAACACACGGAGCGTCCAAGGGGGCAGAGGGGAAAGCCTCGAGGAGGCATATGCAGACTTTGCAAAACTGATGGGAGGGAGGAGAGGGGACAACTTTCAGGACTAGAAACAGGAAGCAGTCCAGATGCTGCGATGCCGCCCGCACCCCCGCACCCAGCCCTCCGTGCATCGTCCCCCCGGCAAGCAGCTGCGTGCTCCACCCACAGCCCCCAGTGGCCTGGGAGCGCCACACGGCCCTGCGGCGCAGACCGAGCCCCAGGGCTGGGCCGAGGGCAGCGCGCAGGGAGCGCGGGCCACACTCGAACAGGTTGCTCGGCGCAGATTCGGGACCGAGAGGGTTAATCCAGTCCGCGCGCACAGTCCGCCCAGCCCCAAACTCGGGCTCCCCCGCCGGCCCTGCCACCCACCCCGAGAAAGCCCGGAGACACCCCTCCACAGCACAGCGCCCAAGGCTTTTGTTTTGTCGGAGACGAGAATAACGATCCTTGAGGAGGAGGTGCCACAGCTGCTCGTGGCTCTTCGGCACAGGCTTAGACCGAGGAGCGGGCAGCCGCCGCGGCACCTCCTCATTCCCCACTCCCAAGTCCTTTTCCCGCTGAGCAGGACGGGAAGGGGCCTGCACGACCCGGGGCTCACCTCACACATCGGGGCCGGGCTCCCGTGGGGCTGCGGCGCCGGCCGGGGGCGGCCGCAGGTCCCTCAGGTAAACAGAGCCAGCGAAGACCACCAGCGTGCGCCTCCGAGCGACCGAGAGCTTTCGCGATGGCCGCGGCACATGCGCACGCATGTACGGCGCAGGCGCGCTGCGCACGCTCGGCCGAGCGCTCCTATTTTGAGCCCAGCTTCTGGATACCCGTCTGCAGGTTTCGTTGCTCTTGACCTCGCGCCGAGGCTGATGCCCGGCCCTGTCCTGCTCCGGCGGAGTCGTTCTGCGCTCTGGAAGCTTTTCTTAAATGCCCTCAGTCCCCTTTGCAAAGCTCTCCCTCCCTTCCCTGCTGAGACAGTGCAGCGACTCGCATCACTCAAGCCTGGAACGCTATTATTGAGAGACCACCAAAACCTGTTTGAGAACCAGCGTGCCCCCTGGGAATCCGGGGATTGGAATTGATTAAGAGGCGGGTGCTGAGAGTGGTACTGGGTGCAGATAGAGGTAGTCAGCTTTCATATTGCAGAGCTCCAGGCTGAAGCAGCAGAGCAGATACCCTCTTTACCAACACCCACTTTAGTGAGCAGGTGGGGCTTGAGGTTATTGGTGACATGCCCCATCTTCTGTTCTTTGAGAAATGTTTCTTCTCTCTTTTTCTTCGTAAGTGATTTTATTTTTTTCTACCTAAGCTATTTCAGAACTTAAAGATTCCTTAGAAATCATCTAAACCTAACCTCTCATTATTCAGACGTGGAAAAGAATGGTCCAGAAAGGTTAAAAAGACTTAGCCAAAGCCAGGCAGCGTTTTAAGGGCTGAGTCTGGATTCACTCATTCCAAGCCAAAGCTGTTACCTTTGCCTCTATCATTTTACCTACCTTCCTTTCTCTTCCTTTCCCTCCCTTTTCAACCTAGACTTCACAGGCATCATTTTGTTCTATGGTAGCACACAGGACTTAAAGAAATACTTTGATCTTGTAGCATAGTATGACTGTACTTAAGGTTCTTCAACTGTACACTTGGTTAAAATGGTGTATTTTAGTATGATCTTCTGTCTGAATCTTTGCCACCCCATGTTAGGAGACTGACCAAAAACAGCTATATAATCTGTGGTTTGTCCAAACCCTTGGGACACATCTCTGTGGCCTCTTTAATTATAGGCAACTATTTTATACAAAGAAAAGTGGAAGTGTTAGTCCCTCAGTCGTGTCCGACTCTTTGTGAGTGATCCAATGGACTGTAGCCCACCAGGTTCCTCTGTCCATGGACTTCTCCAGGCAAGAATACTGAAGTGGGTTGCCATTCCCTTCTCCAGGGGATCTTCCCGACCCAGGGATGGAACCCAGGTCTCCTGCATTGCAGCCAGATTCTTTACTGTTTGAGCCACCAGTGAAACAATCTGTTTTGAAGATGCTCCCTAAATGACAATAAATACTGAGCTTAGACAGTCATAAATATCGTTTAATGTCAGAAGATGAGCTATGCGAATTGCACCATAAAGGGGATCTGAAATGACATTTTCAATTTCGTTAATAAATACTAATGCAGTAATACTTTCTAAAAAAAAAATAACATTGATCCATAGGCTGATTCTTATCAAGTCATTGTGTCTTGTGGAGCCAACACTGCCTCTACTGAAGGTGAGTGAAGCAGCTAAGAGCATTTATGAAAAGCAGTATAGACCTGCTTCGGGTACTTCTAGATCCCTTGTACCTTCAGATCCTCTAGAGATGTGCTGCTCTCGCATTTTTATGCAATTTACACATGGTCTTGTGAAAACTGTCAGGCATAGAACATATCTTGGCTCCTAGTGGGAGGTGGGAATGATGTAGAAATTATCGTTGAATGTATCAACATGATCACATCTCAGAAATAGACCACTGAGTGAAAGAAGCGAACTACAAAGTATGTAAATTATGATAGCTCTTTAAAACAGTCACACTGTTTACAAGGCCAAACATGTATATATAATAAGCAAAAAAAGTGGACAAGTAGGCAGCACACTAAATTTTATGACAGTGGATGCTTCTAGGCAGGCAGGGTGGGAAATGAGATCTGGGCAGCATGTAAAACAGGCTTCAACTCTTAATCACACACATGAAGCAAAATGTTAACATTTTAAAAAAATCTCTGCAGGGAGAAAAGGGTGTTTCTTAGGCAAGTCTGTAAACTTTTATGGTTGAAATGTTTCCTTTAAAAATAATGTTGAGGGGCTTCCCTGGTGGTCCAGTAACTAAGATTCCACCCTCCCAATGCAGAGGACCTAGGTTTAATCCCTGGTCTGGGAACTAGTGAAAGACAGGGAAGCCTGGAGTGCTGCAATTGATGGGGTTTCAGAGTCACACACGACTTAGCGACTGAAGAACAACTGGGAACTAGATTCCACAAACTGCAACTAAAGATCCAAGATCTTGTGTGCTGCAACTAAGATCCAGTGCAGCCAAATAAATATTTTTAAAAGGAATTAAAAAAAAATTAAATGAAAGTAATGTTAAATTTTCAAGGACATTGAGCCAATGTGCTCACCGTGAACACAATGTGAATGGTGGTGTTCACTGGGGGATCAGCAGTCACACTGATGAAGGGCTGAACAAGGAGAGGTCCAGAGGATGCTAGTTGAGAGGATCAATGAAAGGGACCTTATTTTCAGGGATAAAAATATTCAGATCTAACAGGGATAAAGTGTCGGGCTCTCTTTAATCCCATCTTTCTTTCATTCAATGTTATAACCACCAATAGAAAGTCTTTAGGGCTTCCCTGGTCGCTCAGGAACTTCACCGAGACCCAACACTCTCCCAGGGAGTTGTTAAAACTGGTCTCTTTCTGGATGAACCCATTTTGAAACCATCCATGTTAACCGGTAATACATGGTAATTCAGTATTGCATCTACTTACCTCCCCCAGGCCTCCACCCCTGCAAAAGTCTTTGTTTATTCATTTTACGTACAACCTGATCATAAAACATACAACCATACTTAAAACCACTGGGATGGAATTCAGACACCATAAGTTTCAGTTTGGCCACTTACTGAGCCTTTGTCAACTCTAAAGAAAGCAGCAACCTCTATGAGCTTTACTTTTCATTTTCATTTTAAACGGGAGATATACGAATGCTGCCTATTTCAAAACAATGAAACAATATAAACATAGGGTTTACATTTATTTACCTTGGAAGAGAGTACATTTTTATGTATTTTAGAGAACGTGAGATAATGAGAAAAGTCTTCTTTTTTGAATTTGGTTAGCTGCTGCCCATAAGAACTGTTTTACACTTCCCAGATGTCCCTTCTGAAATGTTGTTTTTCTCCAGCATTAGTTTATAGTTCTATACCAGTAGTTATTTCTACATTGTACTTTCAAATCCTCCTCATTAGATTTCTTTTTTTTTATTCTTGCATTCTCACTCTGCCTCTCATTACATGGTAGATGCTTCATAAATTTCATTAATGAAATTAGACCAGATTGAAAAATTCCCCAAATTTGGAGTTATCCTTATTCAGGCATGCCATCTGCTGGTTCCCTGGTGTATCTGTTAGTCGGCCTGAATTCCTTAATCCAATCAAGTACAATTCATGTGGAAGCATTGCTGAGTTTGTGTGTTGGGCAATTTTCCCACGTTCTTTCACTTCCTGTGTGCAGGTGCTATTCTTTCATTGAACCTCTCCAGAATTGTTTTTCCTGCAACCTTCTTTTACCTGTTGGCCACTCTAAAAACCCGGAGAAACGGAGTTTACGTTTCAGAACCCCGGTGTGACCAGAACGATATAACTGGGCATGCTCAGTAGGTTGGCCTGATTTGGAACATACTTACAGCTTGAAAGGGGGCATTTAATGCTGTTTGTTTCAGGATTGGCTGCATATTCGTCCTGGCACTCTATTGAGAGATGGCAGCCTTTCCCACCCTCTGGGCCCTCCCACTTTTCCATTTTGTCCCCGTGCCCAAATTTGGAGCCAGCCCTCCAGGATCTCCCAGCCAATCAAGAGACCACACATTGTTGCCTAAGAGACCCCGGATGCCAGCGAAAAGATTTATAGGTAGTGATTGGCCTACTGGAAGGGGTGGGGGCTAGACGGAGTCACAGAAACAGGAGCTATGGCAACACCAGCGCTAGAGGCTTGAGGAGAAAGACTTGAAGAGAAAGCCTTAAAGAGGTGAGAGCAGTGATCGCTGTATGAAAAAGATGGAGACTCTTTTGAGAGCTCTTCTCTCAGGTCCTCCTGGGCTTCTCACGAGGCTTGGCAGTGACCCCGGGAATTACATTTTGCTGTGTATTAGCAGTTAAATGACCAGGTGCATCGTATATATGAAATTAACAACCAACAAATAATTACTTCTGTGCTTATCAAAGCACTAGGTCTTTGCATTGTCTTATAGTTTCTCTTTGTTTCCACCTAGTTGAATATAAGATGAATTCATATTTAAATCTAGATCAGATCAGATCAGATCAGTCGCTCAGTCGTGTGCGACTCTTTGCGACCCCATGAATCGCAGCACGCCAGGCCTCCCTGTCCATCACCAACTCCCGGAGTTCACTGAGACTCACGTCCATCGAGTCAGTGATGCCATCCAGCCATCTCATCCTCTGTCGTCCCCTTCTCCTCTTGCCCCCAATCCCTCCCAGCATCCGAGTCTTTTCCAATGAGTCAACTCTTCGCATGAGGTGGCCAAAGTACTGGAGTTTCAACTTGAGCATCATTCCTTCCAAAGAAATCCCAGGGCTGATCTCCTTCAGAATGGACTGGTTGGATCTCCTTGCAGTCCAAGGGACTCTCAAGAGTCTTCTCCAACACCACAGTTCAAAAGCATCCATTCTTTGGTGCTCAGCCTTCTTCACAGTCCAACTCTCACATCCGTACCCTATTTCCTGATCATTTCCTGGCAATCTCTATTTCCTTCTCTGATGATACTGCAGCGTACAATGGGTGAGCTGTGTGTTAGTGGAGAAACTCAACCGTGTTCTGCTCTGTAAACGCCAAATAAAAACCCGATTATCCTGAGTCTAACCCCAATGTTCGGTTCCTAATGTTGAGTTGTACCTTCTTTGCCACTAGCTTTAATCCTTAAACCACCTCACCTCCACTATTGTGTTCATTCATTCCGCTGATTGAGACAAGGTTTTATTGAGCACCTACTGTGTACTACTGAGTTTAGGATTCAGGTGAGCACATTCAGAAAACCACATTAGCAGAGAAGCACCAGTTTTGTACCACATTCTCTGATCTGAAGTTCAGTGTGTCTGTACAGATAGTGCATGAAGGGAGAGGAAGGAGGATGAACCAAAAAAGTAAATTCATGGTGCACCTAGATCAGCATGCTAAGGATTCTGTAGCCATTACTGAGTCTCTGAAGGTTTTTGAGCTGACAAATGACAAACAGACCTTTAAAAAAAATACTTTCCTGAATAGAGTAGTGGTTAGCCAAAGTTGGGGAGGAGGGAAGTGTGGAGATATTGATCAAAGGGTACAAACCTTCAGTTATAAAAGGAATAAGTTCTAGAGACCTTATGTACAGCATGGTGACTATGTGGTGATGGTGGTGGTAGTTTAGTCGCTAAGTTGTGTCCCACTCTTGCAACCCCATGGACTGTAGCCCACCAGGTTCCTCTGTCCATGGGATTCTCCAGGCAAGAACACTGGAGTGGGTTGCCATTAACTTCTTCAGGGGATCTTCCTGCCCAGGGATCATGGTGACTATAGTTAATAATAATATATTATATACTTGAAATTTACTAGAAGAGTAGATCTCAAGGGTAATCACACACACAGAAGCACACACATGCACACACACGCACACATGCACACACACACAGTAACTATGGGAGGTGATGGATATGTTACATAGTTTGATTGTGGTAAGCATCCCACAATGTGTACATATACTAAAACATCACCTTAAATATATACATTTTTTTTGTTAAAAAAAAACCCTCTTGTAGTAGACTGTAATCTCCATTACAGGCAAGACTTGTCTTTATACCTGTAATACAGGTATAAAGTCTTATATTATAAGTCTCCTATTATACCTGTAAATACAGGTATAATAAGTCTTTAGTGAAGTTGTGCAATGGTGACAGTGTGAAGAATGGCTTTGAAGATGGGATTGGAGGTGTGTTACCACTGGAACTTGACCAGAGGACCTAGCCTTGCCTTTAAGCATGACACTAGAAGCACACACTGGGGGTAAGGGCCAGAAGCCCTTTTTCTTCCCCTTCATCCAAAGAAAAATTAAAGGGGAACATGCAAGGACAGCCATTAAGGGGGAAAGAGGTCATGAAAAAACAACAGCCAGGTTTGTATGTAGAAGGAGGGAAGGCAACTTGCTTTGTCTTGTAATTTTTTGGTATGTTGTATGAAAGCGTCTGAGTGGTCTATACTGTGAACCAGTGTGGACATGCAGATATGCACACTGCCCATCTTCTAGAGTGGACAGAGGAAAAAAACTGTAAAAGGATAATGACAAAAACCAGGGCAGGATACCTCCATATGCCTGCTTCAGGAAGACTATTACCAAGAGGGTTCTTTTGCTCAGCCAGGCCCATCTCCTGAAAACCAAACTTTACTCAAATTGATTTGAAAAAAAAGCCTAATTCAAATGATTTCTAGCTCTGAAGAACCAGGAAGGGAAAAAAAAAAAAAACAACAGCAAAACCTTAGGGAGGACCTGGAAAAACTACTTTGTCTTAATCAGAAATCGTGCTTAGAATCAGTCAGGTTGTTTTCTACTCAAACTGGGAAAAGAGAGTTTCTGAGCTTACAACAGAAGGTTTTAACCTGGTATAAGCAAAATGTAATGTTAATATGCGGAGAAGGCAATGGCACCCCACTCCAGTACTTTGCCTGGAAAATCCCATGGATGGAGGAGCTTGGTAGGCTTCAGTCCATGGGGTCACTAAGAGTCGGACATGACTGAGTGACTTCCCTTTCACTTTTCACTTTCATGCATTGGAGAAGGAAATGGCAGCCCACTCCAGTGTTCTTGCCTGGAGAATCCCAGGGACGGGGGAGCCTGGTGGCTGCCGTCTGTAGGATCACACAGAGTTGGACACGACTGAAGTGACTTAGCAGCAGCAGCAGCAATGTTAATATGAATTTTTCTAGGGAGAAGATTCATAGTTTTCATCATATCCTCAAAGAGTTTTATAGGCCTGAAAAAAATAAAATAAAAGATGGAAAACAATTGGTTTAAGGAATTCCCTGGCAGTCCAGAGGTTAGGACTCTGTATGTTCATTGCCGAGGACCAGGGTCAATCCCTGGTTGGGGACTAAGATTTTGCAAGCCGAGTGGCTTAGCCTAAACAGATAAATAAAAATTGTTGTGTACACACAACTTCAATCAATTTAAATAGAAGAAACATCAACCATGAATAAATAGCAATAAAAAAGGAAATATGTGATTTTTAACTGAGCAGATCTAGACTCAGTGACCATGCTTTATATATTTGCCTGTTCATGTGTATTTTTATAGCAGCCAATTAATAATACTGTAATGAAATCATTTCTTACATCTTTGCAACTTAGCTGTTAGGAGCTAAGAATGTGAGGGCTCATCTGAACCTCCTTTATTTCCCCTTATTCCAGTGGAGTGGTATCAGCAGGCAACTGCAGGAAGACATTATCTATGGTTTAAAACCCTGAGGCTTTCTCTTCAGCTCTAATTTAAACCTGAGAGGGAATATTACATGTCAAGTGAGAGTCACAAAATTTCAGATCTAGCATTTGGGGGAATCCTCTGTAAGTCCAAAACTAACGGTTAATTAAAAAAAAATTGTTTTTATTTATTTGGCTGTTCCAGGTCTTAGTTGTGGCATGTGGATCAAAATATTGTCCGGGTGAATTCCCTGGTGGTCCAGGGGACCTGGGTTCTATCCCTGGTCAGGGAACTACATCCCACATGCCCTAACAAAGAGCTGGCTCAGCCAGATAAATAAATAAAAAGAAATCTTTTTTTAAATTGTCTTATATTTGTTGCTATACTTTTTGGAGCCCTGGGTCAGGCAGGCAAATCCTGTGCAGGCTCCAACTCAGCACCACTGCTTTGGATCTGAAACATACCTTCAGAGAGGAAGAAGGCACAAACAAACAGAAACACTGAAGCTATATACTGAAAAATGCCATCCATCTGCTTTAAATATTTTTTACCTTAAAATATTTTGTTGTGCCCCCTTCAAGGACAGGCTTTGAAGAACTCTGGAAATAACAGGAAGTTCTAAGAAAGTCTGTGGTGATGCTATTTTTTTTTTTTAAACTTTTTATTTTGTGTTGGAGTATAACCAATTAACAGTGTTGTGGTAGTTTCACATGAACAAAGAAGGGTCTCACCCATACATATACATGTATCCATTCTCCCCCAGCCAGGCTGCCATTGAGCACAGTTCCTTGTGCTATATCATGGGTCCCTGTTGGTTATCCATTTTAAGTATAGCAGTGTGTACCTGCCCAAGTCAATCCTAAAGGAGATCAGTTCTGAATATTCATTGGAAGGACTGATGCTGAAGCTGAAGCTCCAATTCTTTGGCCCCTTGATGCGAAGAGCCCACGCATTAGAAAAGACCCTGATGCTGGGAAAGATTGAAGGCAGGAGGAGAAGGGGATGCCAGAGGACGAGATGGTTGGATGGCATAACTGACTCAATGGACATGAGTTTGAGTAACCTCCGGGAGATGGGAAAGGACAGGGAAGCCTGGCATGCTGCAGTCCATGGAGTTAGTCGGACATGACTGAGTGACTACTTGCAAAAAGTTTCAAAGCTAGTAAGTTTTAGAGCCAGGATCCAAACTGTGTAATGTAAAAAGTTTTGGTTGCAAACAACAGAAATAGATTCTAGCTAATGTGTGTGTGCTGTGTGCTTAGTCGCTCAGTTGTTTCCAACTCTTTGTCGCCCGCCAGGCTCCTCCGTCCATGGGGATTCTCCAGCCGAGAATGCTGGAGTGGGTTGCCATGCCCTCCTCCAAGGACTCTTCCCAACCCAGGGATCGAATTCAGGTCTCCCGCACTGCAGGTAGATTCCTTACCATCTGAGCCACCAGGGATGCCCCTACAAGAAGGGTCTTCTAGCTAATGTAGGTGAAATTTATTGAAGGCTATCAGGTGGCCCACAAAATGGATAAGAAAGGACATGCATGCATGCTAAGTTGCTTCAGTCGTGTCTGATTCTTTGTGACCCTGTGGACCATAGCCCACCAGGGTCCTCTGCCCCAGGGATTCTCCAGGCAAGAATACTGGAGTGGGCTGCCATGGCCTCCTCCAGGGGATCTTCCTGGCCCAGGGATCAAACCTGCATCTCTTCTGTCTCCAGAATTGGCAGGCAGATTCTTTACCACTAGCACCACCAAGGAAGCCCCTCCAAGAAGAGTCTAAGAACAGCTTAACAGTCTACTCAGAGCATCTATGGTACTTTGAATGATCACCTTGGCTGTAAAGCAAGGATAAGCCAGCATCAGTTACCTGGCCTAGCTTAGTCTTATGACTGGGCAAGGGGAGGCCACCTCGATTAACCAACCCAGCAGACCCTAAACACTGAGGGAAAAGTAATCCCTCGTGGAAATTAGAGTGCTTTAATCCAATGAAGACATACATAGGGACTTCCCTGGCTGTCCAATGGTTAGAATTGGATCATAAAGAAGGTTGAGCGTTGAAGAATCGATGCCTTTTAATTGTGGTACTGGAGAAGACCTTTGAGACTCCCTTGGACAGCAAGGAGATCAAATGAGTCCATCCTAAAGGAAATCAACCCTGAATATTCATTGGGAGGACTGATGCTGCAGCTGAAGCTCCAGAACTTTGGCCACCTGATGCAAAGAGCCGACTCCTTGGAAAAGACCCCGATGCTGGCAAAGATTGAAGGCAGGAGGAGAAGGGAGGCAAAAGAGGATGAGATGGTTGGATGGCATCACGAACTCAATGGACATGAGTCTGAGCAAACTTGGAGATAGTGAAGGACAGGGAAGCCTGGTGTACTTCAGTCCATGGAGTTGCAAAGAGCTGGGCGCAACTTAGCGACTGAACAACAGCAGTCATGGTTAAGACTCAACATTTCCAATACAAGGGATGTGAGTTCATCTCCGGTGGGAGAACTGAGATCCCACATGCCGTGAGGCCACAAAAATGAAGGCAGACATATACAGTACTGGGTGTACTGTATATTTTCCCCAGTGTATTTTTCTCAATAAACCCAAATCTGTCCATATATAAATTCTTGGCCTTGTCCATTGTACTATTCTACTTCTTAAACATGGTAGCAAGCTAGAGCCCTTGTTAGCTAGATGTCAGAAAGTTAACAGAGGAAGAAGGAGGTCACAAGGGACAAAATGGAGTAGATCAGATTGCACAGTGATTTTATAAATACTTCTTTCTGACCAATATGGTGTGTTCTTAGCTAAGAGTGATTCTGATTTTTCCCGCTTGGTCCAATGAAAATCAAACAGAGTTAAACAGACCTGGGTCTGATTCTCTGTTTCACCACCTACCGTCTGTATAACTCTGGGCAAAGCAAAGTGAGCCTCATTTTCTTCATCTGTAAAATAAGCTAAAACCCACCACCTTACCATATTGTTATGGGTTTAACTGAACAAACCTGTTAAGTGCCTGACATATAAAATACTCCCAGTAAATGTCACTCTCCCGCTAGTCCCTGTCCCAGTGTACTGAAAAAGATTATATGGTATTAGTATTTTTAGTATTCTGAAGATTGTATGATTCATTTCTTCTGAAGACATAGTTTTTCTTACAGAAGAATATTCAGTTATTTCATGATGGCATTTCCACCTCCAAAAAACACAAATGGTCCCAAAATGCAGACAAAGATGAGTACCTGGACACCCCTAAACCATCAGCTTTTGAATGACCGGGTGAGTAATAAGAACTATTGTATTAGTTGAAATCATACTTTGAAGGGAAAAAAAGCATTAAAATTTTGGTAATCAAAACATGAACAGGAATTGCTTAGGATTGTATAGTGGATAAAAAAAAAAAAAAAAAAGAAAGAAACCAAAAAACAAAATGAAGGATTTCTTCAAAAATTTTAATTGAAAAAAACTGAAATACATTTAGAACAAAAATAAAGAAAACTTTAATTGAGCCCCAGTTACCTGGCCAGAGTTGGCAAGAGATACAAAGTTCCTGCTTAGAAAGAAAGATCTTAGGGACTTCCCTGGTGGTCCAGTGGCTAAGACTCTTTGCTCCCAGGGCTGGGGCCCAGGTTCTATCACTGGCCAGGAAATTCAATCCCACATACTGCAACTAAAGACCTTGTGTGCTGCAACTAAGACCCAGCACAGCCAAATAAATTAATAAACATTTTTTAAAGATTTAGGAGATGAGAAGGAAGAGTGTCTACCAGCTCCCCTTCACCTCCATATCCAACTGGTTTTCAGGTTCTGTGAGTCTTCCTCCGAGGTCTCTTCATCCAGACCCCTTTTCTCCTTTGACTTGTGCACATCCAGCTCCACGTTCTCAGTTCACACACTCACCCCCCTTTGCCTGGCACATTGCAGTAACCCCTCAGCTGGTTTCACTGTCTCTAATCCATCCTCTATTCTGGTCCCAGAATGATCTTTCTAAAATACCAAACTAATCCTATGAAGCAAGAGATAACAGACTGTTCCAAAGAATAAATTCCACCCTACCCACCATGCATAGCACTGAGGACCCCTTCATGTGTGTTAGTCACCGAGTCATGTCCGACTCTTGGAGACCCCATGGACTATAGCTGGCCAGGCTCCTCTGTCTGTGGGATTCTCCAGGCAAGAATACTGGAGTAGGTTGCCATGACCTCCTCCAAGGGATCTTCATGACCCATGGATCGAACCCAGTGTCCTTTATATCACCTGCATTAGCAAGTGAGTTTTCTTTTTTTAATTTATTTGGTTGCAATTTTGTTGAAGCATGTGAACCCTTAGTTGAAGCATGTGGGATCTAGTTCCCTGACCAGAAATCAAACCCAGGCCCCCTGCATTGGGAGCATGGAGTCTTAGCCCCTGGACCACCAGGGAAGTCCCAGCAGGTGAGTTCTTTAACACTGGCTCCACCTGGGAAGCCTGAAAAGCTTTTGTCAAATTTTATGAGAATTTCTAGGGAATTCCCTGGTGGCCCAGTGGCTCAGTCTGTGTTCCCAGTGCAGGGGGCTGGGTTCCATCTGCGTTCAGGAAACTAGATCCCACATGCCGCAAGAGTTTGCATGCTGCAGCTAAAGAACCCACATGGCACAACTAAGACCCAGTGCAGTCAAATAAATAAAAATGTTTAAAAATTTCATGATTATTTCTAGATGAGCAATGATAAGAGAAATAACAATTTCTATTAGAAATGATATTTATTTTGTTGTTCAGAACTCCCATTTTATCACCCTCCCCCGCCATTTTTAGTTTGGTTTAGTTAGGTTCTAGTTTGGAGTAAAACTATTTTCAAAAATCTTAGCCTGCCATATGTAAAATAGATAGGCAATGGGAATTTGCTGCATGGCTCAGGAAACTCACACAGGGGCACTGTATCAACCTAGAGGGGTGGGGTGGGGAGAGAGAGGGGCTGCCAAGTCACTTCAGTCGTGTCCGACTCTGTGCGACCCCATAGACGGCAGCCCAACAGGCTCCCCGGTCCCTGGGATTCTCCAGGCAAGAACACTGGAGTGGGTTGCCATTTCCTTCTCCAATGCATGCAAGTGAAAAGTGAAAGTGAAGTCGCTCAGTCATGATCGACTCTTCGCGACCCCATGGACTGCAGCCTACCAGGCTCCTCCGTCCATGGGATTCTCCAGGCAAGAGTACTGGAGTGGGGTGCCATCGCCTTCTCCAAGAGAGAGGGGAGGGAGGTTCCAAAGGGAGGGGATATATGCATACCTATGGCTGATTCATGTTGAGGTTTGATAGAAAACAACAAAATTCTGTCAAGCAAAATCCTTCAATAAAAAATAATTAAAATTAAAAAACTGTCAAATCACTATGTTGTACACCTGAAACTAACATTATATTGTATGTCAATTATAATTCAATAAAAATTAAATATAATACAAATTTAAAAAATCTTGGACCGTGTATATACCCATATGTATGTGAATGAATGTATCCGTACTTAGACACACACATGGAATTTGCATATGTATACAGCAAACTGATAATAGTGAGTGCACAAGTGCTCAGTCTTGTCTGACTCTTTGCAACTCCACAGACTGTAGGCCTCCAGGCTCCTCTGTCCGTGGAATTTTCCAGGCAAGAATATTAGAGTGGGTCGCCATGCCCTCCTCCAGGGAATCTTCCCATCCCAGGGATTAAACCCACGTCTCTTTATGTCTCCTGCATCAGCAGGTGGGTTCTTTACCGGTTGAGCCACCAGAGAAGCCCAACTATCAATAGTGGTTTCCCCTAAAAAGTTGGACAACATGGAAGAGTGGGAGGGAAGTCTGTTGGAAGAGAGAGTTTTTGTTTTTTTTTTTACCCTATACACTGCAATATTTAACCATTTAAAAAACAAATATAAGTAAAAGCGAGCAAAGAACAGTAATGATGAGAATTAAAAAACAAGGGTTCCAGATCAGCTATACTAAATAATCTCCAGGGAAAAGACATCTGAGAAGAACGTGAGGAGCAAGCATGAAGGGAATTGGTCATATTTTCAATATGGTGGGAAAATACAAGAGCCGTTGGAGCAGGATGGTGACAGAATTGCATCTGCATTTCCAAACGGTCATCTTGCTCCACATCACTAATGATTGGAGAGACTCAACTCCAAAGGCCAAGGAGGGACCACTTCGCCCGAGTCCGATTGGGCCTCATTGCAATGTCTGTCCTTAGCAGATGCTGGAGAAGCTGTGGAGCAAAGGGAACTCTCCTCCACGCTGAGTAGGAATGGGAGTTGGTACAGCCGGGATGGAAAAGAGTATGGAGGTTCGCGAAGGAACTAAACGTAGAAGTAGCCTATGGTTTAGCAGTCCCACTCCCAGGCATAGATCCACCCCCAGTCCAAGCCAACAAGCTAGATGCCCCGTTTGGGCACATCTATCAGTTAGCGCGCTCGCATGCGCATGCGCGATCGCCTGCGAGGCTGGGGGTGGGGCGGGGGCTGGGGCTCTGGCTGGAGTCGGTGCAAGCCCCGGGATTGCCTGAGGCAAGCCAAAGGAGCCCCAGAGGCAGACGGGACGGCCGGTCGTCTGGTTTCCTGAAAGCCGAATGCGAATGCGGAGGGGCTCGCGGGCCGCGGGGAGGCAACCCAGGTCTGCAGCGGGAGTCGGGGCCCCGGCCACCCACTCACTCCCCCCGCCCCGGGAGGGGCTGGGGCTGCGGGGGTGGCGGGGGGGCGAGGGGGGTGTGGGTCCAAGAATTGGGACGCGGGGCGGGCGCTAAAGGACCTCTTCTGGTAGGCAAAAAAGCCTCCAGCACCCGGAATTCCCAGGTGGTCTCCCATCCAAGATACTAAACAGGCCCGACCCTGCTTAGCTTCCGAGATCAGACGAGATCGGGCGCCTTCAGGCCGATAGGGCCGGAGACGGACGCGGCCGCCGCGGGGCGCCCTAAGAGCCTTGCGCTTCGCCTCCCTTTCGCTCTGACCTGCAGGTCGGGCCAACGGGCCGCCCCTCTCCTCGGGGGGCCGTGCTGTACTTGAGCCGCACGACCCGCGACCGCACTCCAGCCTGCTGACGCCGGCCCGGCCCCCGAACACCGCCAACACCAGACCAGCAACCGCCTGGCCGGGCCCGGGGGCCCGATGGGCTTCCAGGACCCCCCAGTGACCGGGAGGGCGTGCGTGCGTGCGTGCGCGCGGGGCCTGGGGGGTGGGCTGAGGGGTGCGGAGGTCTCGGCGCCCTCCCACCCCCGGCCACTCCAGACCCGGCCGCGCTGGCTGAGCGGGGCCTCCCCCCCATCCCGTTCGCCGCTCAGGGCCGCGCGACCCCGGAGGTGTCGGTCTTCGGGGCCCGCCGCCTCCCGATCCCCGCGGCCCGGGGGCCTCTGAACCTCCTGCGGGCCTAGGCGCAGCGAATCTTGAGCGCCCAACTTGCCCGGCACCTGCCCGCTGCCCAAACCCACCGGGAGCCACGGAGGCGCGGTCGACCGGAGCGCCTCAGCCCCGCCCCTTTGCTCTACCGAGGCCCCCCGCCCCCCTTGTCCCCACGCCGCCCGCCAAGCACCCGACCTTCCTGAGAGAGCAGACGAACCACAGGCAGGCACACAGACAGACACACACACTCGCACGCACCCACGCCATGGGAGACAGCTGGCCTGCGCGAGCTCCTCAGCCAGAGCCATAGCACCTGGGAGAGGCCGGGGCCAGACCAAAGGCCCGGTGGACGGCTGTCGGGAGAGACAGAGGCAGAAATCCATGAAGCTTCCGAGAGAGACTCCAAGACGGCGAGAGGGAGATACGGACACACACACACACACTTGAGTGTGGTCTTTGGAAATACTTCTGTTCGTAGTTGCTGGGTTGAGCCCAACTTTTATAGGACCCATGGAGTGCGGCCCATCAGGCTCCTCTGTCCGTGGCATTTCCCAGGCGAGAATACTGGAGTGGGTTGCCATTTCCTTCTCCAGGGGATCTTCCCGACCCAGGGATCAAACCCGAGTCTCCTGCGGGCGGATGCCTTGCCATCTGAACCAGCACATTGCGAATTCCCTAGGCAAAGCAAAATACAAAGAAAAGAGCTCGTGTGCTACTAAGTGGAAAGATGATTGAAGAAACAGAAGGTGTCCTTTGTTGGTATCTTGGAATCTTTCTTTAGTTTTCGTTGATTTTTACTCTTAAGGCTACTTGAACAAGGCAAGAGAGAAACCCCAGAATTGAAAAGCAATTGGCTTTTTTGAAAGAAACCTGTGCAGGTTAAGCACTCTTCGTTTTTGAGAGATGGTGAAATGCAAAATCTTGATTCAACACATATGACTTTGGTGAACTTTATTTCAAATCTCCACGATGAACCCCTAAGGCGTCCAGGAAGAAAGGAGTAGAGCGGGAGACAAAAAGAGCAACCTTTCCCCCTGGCGCCATCCCAACCAGCTGCTTAGTTCCTTCATCTCATGAACTACCATCTGGGCTTATCTGGTTTGTCTGATTCTTGTTTCGGGGCCCGTTTCTAGTCACAAGGCTGTCAAGAGTGGGGTGGATGTTTGGGAGGGGGAGGAAGCCCTTCTTTCCATTCCACGTGAGACCCAGTGGACAATCCAGGCCCTGGCTACTGCATTGAGTGTGCAGCAGAAATATCAACGGTGATGCTGGTTAACAACGCATATTCCTGGAATCCACTCCTTTGGCTACTGACTGTGTGTGGTGGTGGTCTGGAACCTATATCTGGAAGCTTTCTTTATGATTGCAAATGACACCAAAGTCCGAGGACGATGGAAGATCTTCACGTTTCTGCAAGAGCCACACACCTCCAGAAGGAACCACAAGACTTGCTTGAAATGGTCAAGATATAAGTATTGGACTAAACGTTGGAAGGTCTCCACCTTTGCTATGGAAATCAAAATATCTTTCTTTGAAGTGAAAATGGATCATACTCAACGTTCACGTTCTTGTAGAGCTTTTGAGAAGCCCTAAATTGTAGAAATCTGCTGTACGAGTTCCTTGAAAGCAAGAACCTATATTTATGGATATGTCTTAGTGCCTTAGATTGTGCCTTGATTATAGTGTACACATCAACCCAGGAAATAAAGAATTGAATCGCCAAATATACGAAGAGATCAAAAGTGCCGAGCCAAGTGACACCTTGAGGCTTCCAAGAACTTTTCTGTCTTTCACACACTAAGTAAATCCTGAGCACCTACGATGAGCTGGGAGGCATGTAATAAGTTTCTGGAACTAGAAGGCGGAGAGAAGCAGACACAGAGTTCCTGCTTTCACTGAGACGAATCTAATGATACATCACAGGCAGATCCTTGGAGAACTTGTCGAGGGGCCTCTACCCTCACCAAAACCTGGGTGTCAGGGAAGGCTTTTCAGAGTATCCATTGCGTTGAGGTCCATAGGTGGAACCTACGTAAACCAGGGTTGAGATGCAGGAAGAATTTCAGGCAGGGAAAACAGCATCCTGGAAGTCTACGTGACCAGGGAAACTTAGGACGTTCAAGAAATGAAAATGCCCTATGGGATGGAAGCCAAAGAGTGCAGAGGGCATTCCAGGGAAAAGACATCAGAGACTAACGTGGGGAACAAGCATGAAGGGATGTGATCATATATTCAATATGATGGGAAAATACAAGAGCAGTTGGGGCAGGGAGATGATAGAATTTCTCTGCATTTCCTAAATGTCGTCTTGCTCCATAACACTAATGTTTGGAGCGACTCAACTCCAAGTTACAAGGAGGGACCACTTCCACGAGTTCGAATAGTCCTCATTGCAAAGTCTGTCAATAACGAATGCTAGAGAAGATGTGGACCAAAGGGAACTCCACTCCACAAGCAGATTGTGTGGGTGAATTCTCTAAGAAATTAAGGGAAAGAGTGCTACATCTTGTTTATTGTATTGTGTTTAGGGGGAACTATTTTGGAATTAGAGGAGCCCATTCCTCAGTATATGATTTCCAAACTAGGCAAGTATAATTACAGTCTGATAAGATGTAACTCAAATAACTTCTGAATGTTAATTGATTTTGAAAGAGGAAATAATCTTGCAAGAGAAATATAGACAAACAGGAAAAGCATAGTTGTCAATATATTAACCTAGAGATGCTACAAATATTGTTTAAGAAATATGAAAGTTTCATGGAGTATTTCTCATGAAGGAATTATTTCCTCTTAAAAGTCAAAAGGGCTTCCCTGGTGGCTCAGAGGTTAAAGCATCTGCCTGCAATGCAGAAGACCTGGGTTTGATCCCTGAGTCAGAAAGATGCCCTGGAGAAGGAAATGGCAACCCACTCCAGTATTCTTGCCTGGAGAATCCCATGGATGGAGGAGCCTGGTGGGCTACAGTCCACTGGGTCGCGAAGAGTCAGATACTACTGAGCAACTTAACTAACTTAACAGTCAAAAAGGATCATGAGTCCACTCATAAAAATGATTTGTTCTTCAGTTTTATCATGAATTACCTGACTAAAGGATGATTATGTATTGTATTATTCCTTCAAAATTATAGCACATTGTTCACTTTCCAGATTTTTTTTAATTGATATTTATTTAACATTGACTCTGTGCCAGCACTGCAAAGCCCACCCACACACCCTACACCAATTTTGTGACTTCATTAGAAACCACTTAATCAAGCAAATTCTATAGTTGCCTCTATTTTACATCCTAAATCGGCACATTATATGTCGCCCTACTTAACACTATTAAGATTATCTCTTTTTTAAAAATTCTTGATAAATATAATTCCTGGCTTCCTCACAAAATAATTTAAATTATATAAAAACTGGAACTTTGTCTAATTTATCACTGTATTCTTAGCTCTTCGAGGAATATTAGTACTAGATATTCAAAAGACTCGTATTAAATGAAAATGATTTCAGTGGGTCTCAAAAGAACTTGTCTTTAAAAGGCATTGGTGTGGGGAGCTGCCCATCAGAACGGGGTCCTTTGTCCGAAGGACACAGCTCTGGGAGCTGCCTCAGTCCTTGAGGGTTTGCTTGCAAACATAGCTCTCTGTCCCGCCACCCCAGAGATTAGGCGCTTATTTACTGCAGGCACCTGGAGTTCTGTGCAAACTTCTCACGCACAGAGAAATATTATCTGGTGTAAGAAATAATAACAGGGTGCCATTCCCATGCTCTCAAGATTTCTTGTGACTGTTTGTAAGATGTGTAGGTCAAACAAAGAAAATGTTAACTGTCTTGTCTTTCTCACGCTCTTCTGTATAAATGTGAGATGCTGAATAAAGTTGGTGTCAGACTGCGTCCCTTCGTGGAGACGTGTCTGAACCTCTCGACCCCATCTTTGTTGGAGATTTCTCTTGCTTTCGTTTCTTTTCTCAGCCCCGCCGTGCACGTTCTCGGGACCTGATCGACTTTGCCGTCTAGCACCGGCACATTGGTGCCATTTAAAGTAGATATTAGGTTTCCATTTTCTCATCAATGATTCGTTTCATTGGTTTTGTCATTTCAGATAACTTTCTTGAACATCAGATCATGGAAGATAGAAATAATGTTACTGAATTTATCCTCTTAGAACTTTCTATGGACAAGAAAGTCCAGATCCTCTGCTTTTTATTTTTCTTATTCTGTTACCTGGCTATTTGGTTGGGGAATTTGATCATTGTGATTTCTATTACATGCAGTCAGCTAATCACCCAGCCCATGTACTTCTTCCTTAACTGCCTTGCACTCTCAGATCTCTTCTACACCTCCACTGTGACACCCAAACTCATGACTGACTTACTGATGGAAAAAAGGCCATTTCCTATAAAAACTGCATGACACAGCTTTTCACCACCTACTTCTTTGGGGAGGGGGGAATGAGGTCTTCACCCTCACAGGGATGGCCTGTGACTGCTATGTGGTCAACAGCAAACCTCTCCACGACGCCATCACCATGAACAGGCAAAAACGTCACTCAATTCTCATAGCGTCGTGTGCAGGGGGACTTCTTCATTCTCTTGGTCTCTTTCTTCTTGCGATTGTTTTACCTTTCTGTGGCCCCAGTGAAATAGACCACTATTTCTGTGATGCATATCTTTTGTTGAAACTAGCCTGCACTGATACACACAAAATTGGCTTTTTTGTCATTGCCAATTCTGGCTTGATGGGACTGGTGCTCTTTGTGGTTTTGATGGCCTCCTACATTTTGATTCTGTATAATGTGTGCACATATTCTGCAGAAAGCCACCATAAAGCACTTTCCACCTGTAGTTCCCACATCACAGTCCGTGATCCTCTTTTTCACACCTGTCATCTTTGTTTACATTAGACCTGCCACAACATTACCAGAGGATAAAGTGTTTACGCTCTTCTACACAATTATTGTCCCCATGCTCAACCCGCTTATCTACACACTTAGAAACATGGAGATGAAAAATTCCATAAGAAGAGTTTGGTGCAATAAAAGGTTCTGGGAAAGGAGCTTAATGATCTGAAGGTCATTCATCTCTGACGCCAGTGACTGTCTTCTCATCACTCCCTCTGTTGCTGAGTCTCTCCTGCTAATGGGAAAATCAGTCAGAATGTGTAAAAGCCAAGCCTCCAACAACAGCTTGCCTTCAGTGGTTCCTTCTTTATTTTCCTCTCAATGCGTTTTCCTTGATTTCACTTTTCACTAATAATCCCCTTTGTTTAAAAAAAAAGAAAAGGAAACTTTTTACAGAGTAAAAACACACTGAAAAATCTGGAGGGAGAGTGATCCTGCCTGTATTGAAGGCTAAACCTGGGGGAGACTTCGCTCTCAAAATACTTGGCCTCAAGGTATAAAAGGTAATAATATGTTACAAGGTAAAAGACAGTTAAAGAATCCACCTGCTAATGCAGGAGACACATGTTCAATCCTTGGGCCAGGAAGATCCTCTGGAGAAGGAAATGGCTACCCACTCCAGTGTTTTTGCCTGGGAAATCCCATGGAGAGAGGAATCTGGTGGGCTACAGCCCATGGGGATGCAAAACAATTGGACATGATTCAGCGACTAAACAAAAACAAAAAGGCAGTTATAGGAAAATAAGAACAATCACATACTGCAAACTCCTTTCAGAACTATATACCTAGCCTCGTATCCTACAACTCTAGATTTCTTTTAATCAAGTACCTAGAGATTTTTTTGTGTGTATTTGTGAACTGCTATTATTTTACTTAAGTGAAAAGAATATATAGATCTAAATACAACATAGTGTAAAGTCCAGCCTTATAGTCGACATGGCAAGTCTTACAGTCTGAAAAGCAAGTCACTGTGTGATCTGTTTGTGAAGTAACATTGTAAGTATTGGGGGAAATATATGTGTATATATATATATATATATATATATATATATACAAACTCATGCTATTTGAACTGGGTTTGATATTAAGTATACATGATCAAGGAATAAATAAACTACAACTGACTTTGCTACAAAAAAGAAGAAAATATAAATCCTTTAGTTCCTCAAAACAGATGATTTATCTCAAAGTAAAAGACTTTCACTTACTATCTAAATTCAAGTGTAGAATAATCCTAAAATAATATTTGACAAAATATAGATCAGACTCATTGATGGGAATATATATATATATATATATATATATATATATATATATATATATATTCTGCTGCTGTGCTTAGGTGTTTCTGACTCTGTGGCCACATGGACTGTAGCCCACCAGGCTTCTCTGTCCATGGGGATTCTCCAGGCACAAATATCGGAGTGGGTTGCCATGTTCTCCTCCAGGGGATCTTCCCAAGCCAGGGACTGAACCCAGGTCTCCCACATTGCAGGCAGACTCTTTACCAACTGAGCCATCAGGGAAGCCCAAGTATACTGGAGTGGGTAGCCTATCTCTTCCCCAGGGGATTTTCCCGACCCAGGAATCAACCAGGGGTCTCCTGCATTGCAGGTGGATTCTTTACCAGTTGAGCTACCAGGGAAGTCTAATGTGTATACATCCATACCTATAGGATTTTCATGATTTTCTAGGGCAAAGTATACATTTTGTTTGAAATACATTTTTAAGATTGCTGCATTTTCTTATGAAAATGTGCATAGTTTTGGATATAAAATGTAACTATTAATAGTATAGATTTGTATTCTATATAATGAGTTAAACTATATTTAATACTATAGATTTATTTTAGGTAATAGGATATTTTCTAATGTTTCTCTCTCAAAAAATGTAATATTTTTTAGAATTAATAGGACAGATGATGGATTTTAAAGAATCATATTATTACTATGTCATAAAAATGTTGTTAACTGTTCTCCACACAAAGATAGGCCATATTAATATTTGGCTATATTATGTGTGTGTCTCCTTCAGAATTTTCCACAGTTTATTGTGACCCACACAGTCAAAGGCTATGGCATAGTCAATAAAGCAGAAATAGACGTTTTTCTGGAACGCTCTTGCTTTTTCGATGATCCAGCAGGTGTTGGCAATTTGATCTCTGGTTCCTCTGCCTTTTCTAAAACCAGCTTGAACATCTGGAAGTTCATGGTGCACGTATTGCTGAAGCCTGGCTTGGAGAATTTTGAGCATTACTTTACGAGCAACAAAGATCTGTCTAGTCAAAGCTATAGTTTTTCCAGCAGTCATGTATGGATGTGAGAGTTGGACTATAAAGAAAGCTGAGGGCCGAAGGATTGATGCTTTTGAACTGTGGTGTTGGAGAAGACTCTTGAGAGTCCCTTGGACTGCAAGGAGATCCAACCAGTCCATCCTAAAGGAGATCAGTCCTGGGTGTTCATTGGAAGGACTGATGTTGAAGCTAAAACTCCAACACTTTGGCCACCTGATGAGAAGAGCTGACGCATTTGAAAAGACCCTGATGCTTGGAAAGGTTGAGGGGAGGAGGAGAAGGGGACAACAGAGGATGAGATGGCTGGATGGCATCACGGACTCAATGGACATGGGTTTGGGTGGACTCCGGGAGTTGGTGACGGGACGGGGAGGCCTGGTGTGCTGCAGTACATGGGGTCTCAAAGAGTCAGACACGACTGAGGGCCTGAACTGAACTGAATATGTATGTGTCTTATTTTTGTACTTGCAAGATACTTTGCAAATATTATTTTGCATATTTTGCTGAATATTTAAATGTCAAAAAAGAATGGTGTTTCAGAATTGTAAATAATCATCTTAAGGAGGCAGAAGTTATCAAAGTAACTGAATGAATATGTTGTAAATAATGTAAATCAACCAAATCTTACTTAATTTCCCAATTGAATTATCTCCTCAAGTGGATCAGTTGTTTGGAGTTACATTTTCATAAAGATCATCCATTCGTCTTCCCAGATAGTTGCGAATATCTGGTAATAACTGATATTTTTCAATATCCCCATCTCTGTGTTTGCTTATAGTGTTTAACAGCCTTCCATAGAGACCTCAGCTCTGCCTTCATGTGTAAATTAAGCAGAAACCATAATCCATGACCTTCAGCCATGAACTACAGAGTTTAATGCCAGATATTTTGGGTGAGGAATTTTTAAAAAAGATGCTTACAATATATGCCATTCTTATCTCTCCTGTTAATAAATACAAGTACCAGGAAATAAAGAGGCCAGAATATATTGCTTCATTTCACAGAGACATCATTCATACAAATCTCTCTCTCTCGGAATGAGGCTTAAAATAAGACATTATTCTGCCTGCCTCATTCAGTCTGGATTCATGAGCAGTTCAGGTTGTGGGGTGGTGGTTGCTTTTCGCTAGTAAATCACACTGTATGAGAAAACTCATATATTGAGTTTAATTCCTATTATGTGGGGATTTCTTATGTTATGTCAGTTCAGTTCAGTTCAGTCGCTCAGTCGTGTCCGACTCTTCGTGACCCCATGAATCGCAGCACGCCAGGCCTCCCTCTCCATCACCAACTCCTGGACTTCACTCAGACTCACGTCCATCGAGTCAGTGATGCCATCCAGCCATCTCATCCTCTGTCGTCCCCTTCTCCTCTTGCCCCCAATCCCTCCCAGCATCAGGGTCTTTTCCAAAGAGTCAACTCTTTGCATGAGGTGGCCAAAGTACTGGAGTTTCAGCTTCAGCATCATTCCTTCCAAAGAAATCCCAGGGCTGATCTCCTTCAGAATGGACTGGTTGCATCTCCTTGCAGTCCAAGGGACTCTCAGGAGTCTTCTCCAACACCACAGTTCAAAAGCATCAGTTCTTCGGTGCTCAGCCTTCTTCATGGTCCAACTCTCACATCCATACATGACTACAGGAAAAACCATAGCCTTGACTAGACGGACCTTTGTTGGCAAAGTAATGTCTCTGCTTTTGAATATGCTATCTAGGTTGTTCATAACTTTTCTTCCAAGGAGTAAGCGTCTTTTAATTTCATGGCCGCAGTCACCATCTGCAGTGATTTTGGAGCCCCCCAAAATAAAGTCTGATACTGTTTCCACTATTTCCCCATCTAGTTCCCATGAAGCGATGGGGCCAGATGCCGTGATCTTCGTTTTCTGCGTGTCGAGCTTTAAGCCAAGTTTTTCACTCTCCACTTTCACTTTCATCAAGAGGCTTTTGAGTTCCTCTTCACTTTCTGCCATAAGGGTGGTGTCATCTGCATATCTGAGGTTATTGATATTATCCCGGCAATCTTGATTCCAGCTTGTGTTTCTTCCAGTCCAGCGTTTCTCATGATGTATTCTGCATAGAAATTAAATAAGCAGGGTGACAATATACAGCCTTGACGTACTCCTTTTCCTATTTGGACCCAGTCTGTTTTCCCATGTCCAGTTCTAACTGTTGCTTCCTGACCTGCATACAGATTTCTCAAGAGGCAGGTCAGGTGTTCTGGTATTCCCATCTCTTTCAGAATTTTATACAGTTTATTGTGATCCATGCAGTCAAAGGCTTTGGCATCGTCAATAAAGCAGAAATAGATGTTTTTCTGGAACTCTCTTGCTTTTTCCATGATCCAGCAGATGTTGGCAATTTGATCTCTGGTTCCTCTGCCTTTTCTAAAACCAGCTTGAACATCTGGAAGTTCACGGTTCGTGTATCGCTGAAGCCTGGCTTGGAGAATTTTGAGCATTACTTTACTAGCATGTGAGATGAGTGCAATTGTGCGGTAGTCTGAGCATTCTTTGGCATTGCTTTCTTTGGGATTGGAATGAAAACTGACCTTTTCCAGTCCTGTGGCCACTGCTGCGTTTTCCAAATTTGCTGGCATATTGAGTGCAGCACTTTCACAGCATCATCTTTCAGGATTTGAAACAGCTCCTCTGGAATTCCATCACCTCCACTAGCTTTGTTCGTAGTGATGCTTTCTAAGGCCCACTTGACTTCACATTCCAGCATGTCTGGCTCTAGGTCAGTGATCACACCGTCGTGATTATCTGGGTCGTGAAGATCTTTTCTGCACAGTTCTTCTGTGTATTCTTGCCCCCTCTTCTTAATATCTGCTGCTTCTGTTAGGTCCATACCATTTCTGTCCTTTATCGAGCCCATCTTTGCATGAAATGTCCCCTTGGTATCTCTAATTTTCTTGAAGAGATCTCTAGTCTTTCCCATTCTGTTGTTTTCCTCTATTTCTTTGCATTGATCGCTGAGGAAGGCTTGCTTATCTCTCCTTGCTGTTCTTTGGAACTCTGCATTCAGATGCTTATATCTTTCCTTATCTCCTTTGCTTTTCACTTCTCTTCTTTTTCCAGCTAAGTCATACAGTGACTCACTTAGTGGCTCAGTCACACACTTGATAATGTAAGGAACAACACTTCTTGAAACAGGCAATATAGAAAACGATAGCAGTAATAGTAGAATCATAAGTAAGAAGTTAGGTCAAGAACTTCTAGTAGGTGTAGCCCAGTGACATCTCCATGTCATCTGACTTAGTTTGCTAAATGACTATAGCTTGCTGTTGATATCCTGGTTGTAGATCCTGAGCATCTGATCTTGATTCAAAGACTGGTTATTGAGATAAGCTTTAGAAACAAACTCAGAATGTCCTTTTTAACAACTTAATTAAACCTCTTAGCAATGTAACATAACCACAAGGAACTATCTCAGGAGTGCGTCTTAGTAAATACAGACCTTAACTTAAAAAACTGGAACTTAATATTCAGTGAAACATAATAGATGCCATAGGCCTGACATCAGTTAGGTGGATTTTTCTTTTAGAGCTCCCCAGTATACGTTGAGATTTCTGTATATGTCGGGAGACAGTCTTTTTATTTACCTGAGAAGGCTGTTCAGAACCCAAGTGTCTCCAGCTTCTGGAGGGATGAGGCAGAGAGAAAAAAGGTATAATTTTACCCGTAGGAGTAAATCACTAGATTGTTTTAAATGACCAGTAACTCGAGGAGAAGTGCTTCTTTATATCTGAAAACACAGAGTAAAAATCAACAATATGTCAGACAAAAAGTCGTGAAAATTGCGGTCATATTTAGCAGTCTACTCCATCCCATGCAATTGATCCCTTTGTTCTGCTGTCCTTGCCCAATGGCCAAGGACATCAGTGAAAGCAGTAGTCTCGAAGAAACTCATGAAGCTTTTGTGAATGTCTGTATGACCTGTCCAGCAAAGTGGGTGCCCTGATCACTGGAGATTGTGGAAAGCACCTTTTAACCATTTTTTCTATTCTGAGATATTAATTCTGAAGCCAGGAAAGGCATTATCAAATAAAAATGAGGTTTGTCAGGGAGCCAGGAAAAGCCAAGTGGCCACGTTGGACCTCTCATAGCCCCAACTCTTTGGTTTATGGCCATTTTTAATCCATTTTAAATTCCCTGAAGAGGCGTTAACTTTTGTAGAAGCAGAATGAGCTTTGTTCATATGTGCTGTAGTCTGTTATCAAAAGCCACATTCCAAGAAAACTTTGTTCTTTTAATCAGTGAGAGAAAACCAAATTCCAGTTTGGTAACAGCTTATATTCACTGTGAAACAATAGTTATTCACTTAGTCATAGTCACAATAAGACTTCAAAGGCAGTTTAATGTCTTAACAAACTTGTAGCATGCACAAAACTCTTCTTTCACTTGCAACACACCTTTTTGCACTTTCTGTATTCGTCACTTCATTTGTCCACTTAGAGGACAGCCACCTGTACGTTTAGACTTACTTTGCTTTTCCTTAATAGAATGTAATTCCATTCCTTATTACTTTTTATTAAAAACACACATCTTACTTTTCTTCAGAAACCATGACTTGTACTTTACATCATCATTCTGTCGATTGGTAAGGATAAATCACCCAAAGTTATATCATTTATAAAAGTATCTGCACAATGTCTTTGTTAATTAGATCAATAAACAAACATCAGTATCATGTATCAATACAATAATGATTATTTCCCAGTTCACACAAGCCTCGAATTCATTTACTTTAATTTCCTTGAATTTAGAATTGTTTGATTTGTAAGCACTTACTTCTCTTTAGGCCAATTAATTAGAGCTCATTGAACCACTTAGCCTTTAGCAATTTTTTCCAAGGATGGAGACATACACCGAGACACACACAAATCTGGACAGACAGAAACCTCACAGTTTTCCACCTGAAATTTAAATTGTCTCTTTGTCCCTTTTATTTTCTTGGCTTGAGTTCCAGCTCATGGCTGGAGTCCCGGATCGAGTGGGCTGTGTATCTCAAGGACATGATAAGAGTTAACTCAGGTTTTTCCCCAGGCATGTTTCTGTTTCTCAGGCAGGATCAGAGCTCCCCAAAAGAGTATTTTCACAAGTCAAACTTTTAGTAATTACATGTGCAAAAGGAACCAGTTTTGCAATTTCAAAAAGATTCCATTTTACCTAGTTTTCTCCGGAGTCTAAAGAATACACATGGCCATTCAGGGTTCAAAATGTCATTTCTCCTTCATGTAGTCATAGCTTCATAGCTAAAATTTAAACCAGAGAGTGCTCAAATTGGCTCTGATGACAGGGGTAGACTGATCGAGAAGATGTCCCAGCAGGGATTATCTCTCTGGGCAGGTGAGGTCGTCTCTTAAAGCAAAGAAACCCCATATATAAGGGATTTTTAGGCCTTGAGGATCAAAATTATCCCAGTTTTTCAAGATATTATTCAAGGGGGGGTGGTGGTTCTGGACTGTTAGGCCCCATCTGTAAGAGAGAAAAAAGCAGTGCCCAGTGCCATGGCTTTTTTCTACCAGAGGTGTCTGCCCCTGCTCTAGACGGGGTTGGAGACTGATTTTCCACCTAAGCTTCCTTCCCTGGCCAGAGCTAACCTGTCTCTTACAGGTGAAGGTGTCCTACTCCCACCCCCCCTCATTCTACCACCCAGGCATGGTGGAGATGCACCAGGGTTAGACCTGATGGCATCCCAGATTGATGTCCAGTTCCTCACCATTAAAACCTTGGTTTGATTTCCCTTTTATTCCGGCACCACCTGGGGTGGAACAGAGTAGTTTTCCGGATGCTCGCCGAGCCAAGACCACTAGGGGAAGCACCCAACTTCTGTGTACCTGCGCACATTCCTCATAACAGTATAGGTGGCAAGTCAAAAAGGGATGAACAGAAAACCCAAGACATCCTCCTGAGAGTGGCCACACGAGTCTATTTAATAACAAAGGAGGCGATGGAGGGCCCGCCTGCGAGGAAAAACTAATCCTTCATATGCATGGAGTGCCAACATCATCCTTTTGATTCCTGTCCCTCAGACTGTACAAAAAGAATACCTAAGGAGTTGAGACAAGAGCCACTGGAGGGCTTCGTCTGCTCTGCTAAGAGCTAGCGCTACTAAGGGAAGAAGCCCAATGCGCTTTCAATCTGCCCAAATCTGGGGTGTCCCAATCTGTGTCCTCAGGAATCTCATGCTCACCAGCAATGCCTCAATCCATATAGTCCAGAGGCATAGCCACGACAAGAACTTGCCTGTGTGTCTGTGGGGTCAGGATGGTGATTTCCAGTCTGAGAGATGTCCCTGGAGCTAGAGCTCCAGCTCGCTCCCTAAAGTGCTCCTGTCTGCAGTGTCCTGTAAAACTTGGAATGGGGGCCTTGCTAGAAAAGCACAATAACAGCATGGATTGCAAGTCCCTTGAAAGTCTACAATCCGGCACACGAGGTTAATAACTTTAATTCCCCAAGCAGATATGAAATGGTCAGAGGGACCAGGAAAAGCTGACTGGGGAAAAGAAGTTCAGTCCACATGCTTCTGATTTAGTAAAGTAGCTGCTGCTGCTGCTGCTGCTGCTGCTAAGTTGCTTCAGTCGTGTCCGACTCTGTGAGACCCCAGAGTTGGCAGCCCACCAGGCTCCCCCGCCCCTGGGATTCTCCAGGCAAGAGTACTGTAGTGGATTGCCCTTTCCTTCTCCAATGCAGGAAAGTGAAAAGGGAAAGTGAAGTCACTCAGTCGTGTCCAACTCTTAGCGACCCCATGGACTGCAGCCTACCAGGCTCCTCCGCCCATGGGATTTTCCAGGCAAGAGTACTGGAGTGGGGTGCCATTGCCTTCTCCATAGTAAAGTAGAGACCACAGTAAACGAGCAAAAGAATCTCAACTCCGAGTGTTCTTACCTTGTCTTGAAGATCTTGGACAAGCCCCCAAGATGATAACCTAGCAGTCAACGGTGACCGATGCCACTGGATTCATGGTGTCTGAAGAAGAAGATATTACTCTGGGGCCAAAGACAGTCTCAGTCATTCAGAGCTTTGTGTATATTTTATTTAAAGTGAAGGTGACAGAAAAAGCTTCTGACACAGACATCAGAAGGGGCTCACTAATTTAAGTGGGGCCATATATACGTCTCAACTAGCCTCTGAGAATAGACAAAAAACATCTCAAGGATGTGAGCGTTTTGCCCAGACCCTTTCCTATAGCATACATCCAAAGCTCAAAAAGAGGAATGTCCTTGAACCTGAGATACTGCTCCCTACAATGCCTACTTGTCTTAGGCCAAAGAATGTGAAAAAGCAAGCAAGCTTGCCTCCTCCTTAAAGGGGCTTTAGGCTTGGACTCTTTATCAACCTGCTGGGACAGGTAAGTATACAGTTAAAATCAGAAAACTCTAATGTGGTAATGGTGGTGAGTAAAGCATTTGTATAACATACCACTGATAACTCATATAAGTATATCACTTATAAATTCAGTATGAAGGTCAAAAGATAAAATATCAAAGTAATGATAACTACAAAATGAAATAATGGAACCATGTTTGAAGAATTAGATGACAGTATGATACTAAGTCAACAAACAGAGAGACCCAATGAAGAGCTACAAATTATTTTTTTTAAAGGAAACTAACATAAATTCTGGATTTGAAAACGAAAATAATTGAAATGAAAAATTGATAGGTTCAATAGCACATATGAGATGCTGGCAGAAATAATCCATAAACTTGAAGATGAATTCATAGAAATCAATGTAAAAATAAAGAGAAAAAAATGTTGAGGGAAAATGATCTAAGGCATCCATTCATTACACCATCGAGTATGGAAGGAGAGAGACTCTCAGAAAGCAGGGAGAGAAAGGGGAAGGAGTAAAATTACTTGTAGTCGGAATGGCTGACCGGCAGGTCAGAGCGAAAGGGAGGCGCAGCGCAGGGCTCTTAGGGCGCCGGGCGGCAGCGGCCTCCGTCTAAGGCCATAGCACCCTGAACGCGCCCTGTCTCGTCTGATCTCGGAAGCTCAGTAGGGTCGGGCCTGGTTCTTACTTGGATGGGAGACCGCCTGGGAATACCGGGTGCTGTAGGCTCTTTGCCTTCCCTCTCCTTTAGCCCCCGCCCCCACGTCCCAACTCTTGGGCTCCCGGACCCCAACCCCTCCTGGGGGTGGGTGGCCAGGGCACCGACTCCCGCTGCAGACCTGGGGTGCCTCCGCGCGGCCCGCGAGCCCCTCTGCATTTGGCTTCCAGGAAACCAGAGGACCGTCCCGCGGGTCTCCGTCTGGGGCTCCCTTGGCGTGCCTCAGGCAATCCCCGGGGGGCTGCACCAGCTCCAGCCCCAGCCCCAGCCCCAGCCCCAGCCCTACCCCCAGCCCCAGCCCCACCCCCACCCCCCCATCCTTGCAGGCGAACGCCCGAGCTCGCGCGCATCTGCGTGCACACACAGATATATGTGCACAGATGGTGCATGTATCTTGTTCAGTTATACTTTTGGTGGATATGTGCCTGGGAGTGGGACTGCTGAATCATATGGTACTTTTAGGTTTAGATCCTTCAGGAACCTCCATACTCTTTTCCATAGTGGCTCTACCAACTCACATTCCTACTAACGGTGGAGGCGAGTTCCCTTTTCTCCACATCCTCTCCAGCATTTGTTATCTACAGACTTTTCCATGAGGACCATTCTGACTAATGTGACGTGGTACCTCGTTGTAGTTTGGAGTTGAGTCTGTCCAATCATGAGTGATGTGGAGCAAGATGACCTTTTTAAAATGCAGATGCAATTCTATCACCTCCCTGCTCCAACTGCTCTTGTATTTTCCCATCATAGTGAAGATATGACCAAATCCCTTCATTGCTTGGTCCCCACTTTCTTCTCTGATTTCTTTTCACTGGAATGCCTTCTGCACTCTTTTGGTTCCATCCCATAGGGCATTTTTTCATTTCTTTTCCTTGTCACGTAGCCTTCCAAGATGCTATTTTACCTGCCTGAAATTCTTCCTGCATCTCAACCCTGGTTTACGTTGGTTCAACCTATGGATCTCAACTCAATTATTAGTCTGAAAAGCCTTCTCTGACACCCAGTTTTTGGTGAGGGAAGAGGCCCCTATAGAAGTTCTCAAAGGATCTGCCTGTTATTTATCATTAGATTAGTCTCAGGGAAAGAAGGAACTGTGTGTCTTCTCTCAGGATTCTATTTCCAGAAACATATTACATGCCTACTAGCTCATAGTAGGTGCTCAATATTTATTCAGTGTGTGAAAGACAGAAAAGTTCTGTGAAGCCTCAACTTTTCACTTGGCTCAGCACTTTTGATCTCTTTGTATCTTTGTCCATCCAGTTCTTTTCTTTCTTCTGTTGATGTGCACACTATATTCAAGGCATGATCTAAGGCATGAAGACATATCAATAAATATAGGTTCTTGCTTTCCAGGAACTCGTACATCAGATTTCTATAATTCAGGGTTTTTTTCTTTAATGCTCTAGAACAATGTGAACTTTTAGTATTATCCATTTTCATTTCAAAGAAAGATCATTTTACTTACATAGCAAAGGTGGAGACCTTCCAACTTTCAGTCCAATACTTATACCTTTACCATTTCAGGCAAGTCTTGTGGTTCCTTCTGGAGGTGTGCGGCTCTTCCAGAAATGTGAAGATCTTCCATAGTCCTCAGACTTTGGTGTGATTTGAAATCATCAAGAAAGTTTCCAGGTATAGGTTCCAGACCACCACCTCAAAGAGTCAGTAGCGAATGGAGTGGATTCCAGGAACATGCATTGTTAACCAGCATCACTGGTGATTCTGTTGCTACAGACTCAATGCAGTGGGCAGGGCCTGGACTGCCCACTGGGTCTGATGTGGAATGGAAAGAAGGGCTTCCCCCCTCCACTGTTTCTAGCCTTGTGACTAGAAACGGTCCCCAAACAAAAATCAGACAAACAAGATAATCCCAGATGGTAGTCCATGAGATGAAGGAACTAAGCAGCTGGTTGAGATGGAGCCAAGGGGAAAGGTTGCTCTTTTTTTCTCCACCTCTACTCCTTTCTTCCTTGATGCCTTAGTGATTCATCGTGGAGATTTGAAATAAAGTTCACAAGAGTCATATTTGTCGAATAAAGATTTTGCATTGAACCAACTCTAAAAAATGAAGAAAGTTTCACCTGCCACATGTTTCTTTTAAAAAGTCAATTGCTTTTCAACTCTGGGGTTTCTCCATTGCCTTGTTCAAGTAGCCTTAATCGGAAAAATAAAATATAACTAAATAAAGATTTAAATATACCAACAAAGGAAAGCTTCCGTTTCTTAAATCATCTTTCCACTTAGTAGAACACTAGCTCTTTTCTTTGTGTTTTGACTAGGCAATTAGTTGTATCGTGGCTCAGATGGGAAGGCATCCGCCTGCAGGAGACTCAGGTTTGATCCCTGGGTCGGGAAGATCCCCTGGAGAAAGAAATGGCAACCCACTCCAGTATTCTTGACTGGGAAATGCCACGGACAGAGGAGCCTGACGGGCCACAGTCCATGGGTAGCATAAAAGTTGGGCACAACTGAGCAACTAAGAGCAGAAGTATTTCCAAGGGCCACATTCAAGAGATTTGGAACTCTTGCTTGACTCCCTCATGTTGACCATGTTGACTAGGCAGCAGATAGCAGCTGATTCATCTGTACAATTAAAAAAGAATGTGTCATTCTGTTCTATACTTTTCTGTACTGTAGGCAGAGACTGTACAGAGCAGATGTCTGGACTTGTACAGGACTTTCGGTCCTTTAGAGGATTACAGTGGCACCATCAATGCTTGCCAGAGGTGGCAGGAAGGCGGCCCTGGAAGTTTGAGTCCAGACATGTCCAGTGTTTTAGACTCATATATCAGATGAGTCAGAGTGCATTTACCCTTCACTATGTCTCCATAGAAAGTTGCTTTGGGTTTGGAGGTACACACACACACACACACACACCCTGCCGCCGAGACAGGTCAAGAGCTAGAAACCACAGGTAAGGGAGACGGAGAAAGAGGGAGAGAGAGACAGCAAGAGGACACGCAAGCTTCCCAACCCCCGGCCTCCACACCCTCCCCCTCCACTCTGGGTATCCACCCGGCCCCAAGTCGACCCGACCCCACCCTCACCCACCGACACACTCACACACACTCTCACACACTCACCCTCTGGCCTGGGGGTGGGGGCTGGGTCTCGCCTTAGGTAGCCAGGCCGAAGGGGACCTTTGAGACCTCGGCTTCGAGGAAGTCTTGGGGTCCCCACGGGTGACCGCCAGCCCCAGGGCACCGCGTCCAGCCGGGGCCCGGCCCAAGGCTGACGCCCCCTCCCTTGGGGAAGCTGCTTCTTCCGTGTGGCCTTCCTCTGAGGTGCGTCACGGGCTGTGCCAGTGTGTCTGTCTCAGATCTGATGCCATCCTCTCTCCCCTGTCTGTCTCCTGTTTGCTGTCTCTCTGTCACTCGCTCTGTGTCTCCATCTGTCTCTGCTTCCCTGTGTGTGTGTGTGTGTGTGTGTGTGTGTGTGTGTGTGCACGCGCGCACATGCGTCTGTCTGTCTGTCTGTATCTCCCTCTCGCAGTCTTGGAGTCTGTCTCTGAACTTTCATCTCTTTCTGCCTCTGTCTCTCCTGACACCCGGCGGCCCGTCCGTTCCTCTGGCCCCAGCCTCTCACAGGTGCTATGGCTCTGGCTGACGAGCTTGCGACGGCGGGCTGTCGACTGTCTGTGTGTCTGTCCGTGTGACTGCCTGTCGCTCGTTTGCTCTCTCAGGAAGGTTGTGTGCTTGTCCGGAGGCGTGGGGGAAAGTGGGGGGGGGGGGCCTCGGTAGGGCGAAGGGGCGGGACTGAGGCGCTCGGGAGGACTGCGCCTCCGTGGCTCCCGGTGGGTTTGGGCACCGGGCAGGTGTCCGGCAGGATGGGCGCTCAGGGCCCTGGCTGGGCTGCGCCTAGGCCCACAGGAGGCTCAGAGGCCCGCGGGCCGCGGGGGAGCGGGTGGCGGCGGGTCCGAAAGCCAGACACCTCTGGGCCGCACGGCCCTGAGCAGCGAACGGGATCCGGGGAGGCCCGGTTCGCCGAGCGCAGCCGGGCCTGGAGAGGCCTGGGGTGGGAGGGCACCGAGACCTCCGCGCCCCTCAGCCCACCCCCCAGGCCCCGCACGCACGCACGCACGCACGCCCGGCATGCCGCTGGGGGTCCTGGAAGCCCTCCGGGCTGCCGAACCTGGCCAGGCGTTTGCTGGCCACGGGGCGGCGGTGTTCGGGGGCGTGGCGGCATTGGCCGGCCGGAGTCTGGTCGCGGGTCCTTCGGCTCAAGTACAGCGCGCGCCCCCGGGGAGAGGTGCGGCCGGCTGGCCCGACCGGCAGGTCAGAGCGAAAGGGAGGCGCAGCGCAGGGCTCTTAGGGCGCCCGGCGGCAGCCGCCTCCGTCTACGGCCATACCACCCTGAACGCGCCTGATCTCGTCTGATCTCGAGGGCTCACATTCGATGGTGGGCTTGTCATCTCGTACCTCTTTCTCGTAAAGCTGGCAGCTGAGGGAATGAGGGAAGTGTAAAATTGAATAACAATAGACTATGTGGAATCTGTGAATCTGGACCTCTGTGAATCCCTAGGTCTAAGGAGAGACTGGCAGCTGCCGATGTGGAGTATCTGTCCCCATGACCACGTTTACGTTATCAAATGTGCCATTGACCGCCCTCCCCCCACCCCGAGGGGCAGGGACCCCCACGTGGCAGCCTCCAGGCTCGCTCTCTCCAGCTCATCCACCCTCTAGAAGTTTCCCCAGACCCTCAGTAGGAGTGGGCACTGCTGCGGGTGTGCGTTGTGTGTCCTCGTGCCCCATGTGACGTTGCACGACTAACCGCACTCTGTGTTTGCACCCTTCCTCCCGCGCTCATGGGACCAGGCAGCGTGGCGGGAACGCAGGGGCTGGATTCTGCTCCAGTCAGGACTTGCTCCTGATGTGCTTCGGGGTGAGTACAGGCCGGCCTGGTCCTGCGGGGGCACGGAGCCCACGCCCCAGGGAGTGGAGGGTCAGCGGGTCTCCGGAGGTTAGCCTGGGAGAACCCTCACAGCAGAGAACGTGACCTTGGTGCCCCACTGCCGCCGGAGTGGTCAGAGCATGGCCAAGGCCCCTCGCATAGGGACGCGTGGGTATCCCTCCCACAGTGGCAGTGCTGCCGGCCACGCCCTGCGTGCACGTTCTCGGAGGGAACAGGGCCCAGACCGTCAGGGTTCACGAGGCTGCCCTGCCCTGGACCTCTCCGTGCAGAGGCCAGCATTTCACACGGAGGTGCACCGGCATCTGGGGCTCGGCGGCCACTAAGGGGCCACCCTCCCTTGCAGGTGCTGCTCTGGGTGGTCCTCTGGTGGGTCCGGCCCTGGGGCCCAGCCCTGCTCGAGCAACTCTGAGGGCAGGAGGCTGTCTGCTCTGTCCTGTTCACATCTCAGCTAGAAAGCTGGATTGGGCTTTTGAGGGTTTTTTTTTACCAGCAGCTTTTAGCTGTATGTCAGAATCAAGTCAGCCACAGAGTTCTCTCCTTGATCTGCTTGGTCCTCCATGTTTCTCTGAATTCTCAAAGCAGCTGAAGCCCCAAATGGGGTAGGGGGTGGGGGTGTCAGGAGGGGCAGGGGCTGGGGCACCAGCTGCCAACCCAGGACTGACTTTTCTGTGTGTTTGTTTCCAGTTTACCTGCACGAATTCTCCAGATGTTTATACAGCATCCAGTATACAGCAAAGACTACATTTTGAACTCGATGTCATCTTTACTCTGTTAATACTTGTTACATGGATCCGAAGATATTACAGGGTTTTTAATTAGTGAAAAATTCATGAAGACCATAGAGAAAAAATATTTTAGAATTTAATGTTTCTGATATTTATGTAAACTTATGACTTCATTTATAGAATTACTTCCTTTTTCTTGTATATTCAGGCTATGAATATCCTTTCAGATCCATTCATGTTCTGATACCTGGTTTCAGTCTTTCAAATGAATGTACTGTAGTGCTTGTCTGTATAAATCCTATGAACAAACACAGGGCTTTTGTAAATGATGCATTTATTGTCATTATTCTTGTTTTTCAATGTTAAACCATGAGAGAAGGGGTTTTCCTGAGATTGTAAAATCATCATGACACGGTGTGCATTATTATCCTTCCAGAATGTAACCAAGCTCTCCAACAATCACTCTGAAATAAGCAAACTTAATTTCAACCAATTGTTGGTGGATGTTAACGACTGGCCTAAACTGTACTTTTTCTAGCAAGAAATGGTTTTTGTCCACAGCGTGAAGTGATTTAAAGGTACTGGGTGTTAAATGTGAGCTTCTAATGCAATTTGGGCTGAAAGGATGCCTAGAAGACGACTATGAAGATCTCTCCTGTAACCTAGTCTCTGTGGACCCGGATCCCTCCTCTCCCGTGAGACTCTTTGGGGACCAATTGCGATGCCCTGCACCTGCTGCAGAGCCATCGAGCTGGACAGTGAAGGTGCCACTTCCCAGACAGACAGGGTAGTGCAGCTCTGACAAAGGCCTTATTTTTATGTAAATCATCTTTTTACATGTTTGTAAACATGTGTAAAGAATGGACCTAGGCGTACATTTTTAGATTGTGATGACATAGCCATTCTGGATTGTATAAATAGCAAATGTAATCTTTACTTTTTCAGCAGCACATTAAAAAAGCCAGCAAGAGATGCGTTCAGGTCACAGTGTGATATTTATTATGCAGCTGGTATCTTGGTAGACAGAGACAGCATGTCTCTTTACATGTGGGTTCCGCCTTTAATTTACTTGTACAATTCATTGTTATCATTCTATTTTCCTATTAATCTTTTGTGAACTTCCCGAATATGTGACAAAGTATGTACAGTCTACTTTTGAACTATTTTTATCACAGTATTATTTATTGCTTTCTTTCAATCAAGTACTGAAGCAAAATTTCCCAGGGCCAATAAAGAGTGCCGAGGGTAAGCTGTACTCTCACTGAGAACAGACCAGAGCTGGTAATGGGAGCCCGTGTCATCCCACGGACATTCTCTTAAGAGAAACGGACGGATGCAATGGAAAGGCCAGAAGGCGGAAGCATAGGTGTCCCTAGAGGGCGCCCGACGGTGTGTTCATTCCCTTGGCTCCGGAGACAAGAGGCTCCATCACTTCAGCATCTGCGGGGACAGGGCCCCTCTGCTGCTGAGGCGTGGGCAGCGGGCCGAGGGTGGGAACAAAGTGCAGGTGTCGAGGCTCGCCATCGGTCACAGGGCGGGGTGTCCGAGGGCAATCTTGACGGGGACCCGAATGATGCACCCTAGTCCAGCATCAGGTCCTCCCTCAGCATCAGACCCTAGGTCCAGCATCAGACCCCAGGTCCAGCATCAGATCCCAGTCCAGCGTCACGGCCCTAGTCCAGCATCAGGCCCTCCCCCACCCTCAGACCCTCCCCCCACCTCCGACCCTTCCCCAGTATCAGGCCCCCCACCTCCAGTATGAGGTGTGGCAGCCCTAACTTGTCTGGTACTCCTGAGCACACTCAGGCAGCCCCAGAGCAGCAGGACAATAGCTCTGGCAGGAGGTGCATCTTTAGGAATCACCTGCGGAGCAGCAGCAGCTGGCGTTTGTTTCAGGTCAAGGAGAGACAAAGAAAAGGCACTTGTGCAGGAGGCAGTGGACGTTGTGTGCACGTTCCCCAGCTCTGCTTCCTCCCCGTAGGGGCTTTGCTCTCCTGCTCTCTCACAGGCCCCAGGGTGGTGTCCTTCCAGATTCACGGTCTCCTTGATATCTCAAGCCCAAGTCCTGAGTTGCGTCCCAGTCCGGTGTGGCAGAGGGCTGGGAACACCCAAGCTCAAGGGCTGAAAGGATCCCAGGGGGACAGCCGGGCCCCAGCAAGTAGCAGGGCAGGGCATGAGGGTGGCCGCCCACAGAGGGCCCCAGAGCAGCACTGGAAGGAGAGCGGTGATGCCTGAGCTCACTCGGGGACGCTGCCCGGCCTGGCACTCAGAGAGGTTACTGCCAGCAGCTCTGGGGATGCAGGAAGCCCAGTGAGTGACACCACGCCACCCAGGCCATGTGGTGGGCACTGCTGACCATGGCCTCGGTTTTCATTCCGGTTCCAGCTGTCCCTCCAAGGGCTGACGGGCTCCTCTTCCGAATGGCACAGATATTTCCTCTATGTGGGTGAACGCATCCCTTGTTTCTGTTGGCGCTGTTGTCGCTCATCGTGTGTTTTCCTCTTTACAACCTGTGCTTGCTGCTCTTCCAGTTTAACTTAGGAGCGGCCCTTATGTTCTGCGTTTCTAGTTGTCAGCATTCACTGGGGCTTTCCAGGTGGCGCTAGGGGTAAAGATCCTGCCTGCCAATGCAATAGATAACGAGAGATGTGGGTTCGATCCCTGGGTTGAGAAGATGCCCTGGAAGAGAGCATGGCAACCCACTCCAGTCTTCTTGCCTGGAGAATCCCATGGACAGAGGAGCTAGCGGGCTACAGTCCCTGGGGTCGCAGAGTCAGACACGACTGAAGCAGGTTAGCACACACTCAGGTTTTAGTTCAGTCGCTCAGTTGTGTCCGACTCTTGCCACTCCTTGGATTGCAGCACTCCAGGCTTTCCTGTCCTTCACTATCTCCTGGAGTTTGCTCCAACTCATGTCCATTGAACCATCATGCCATAGAGCCATCTCATTCCTGTTTCATCCACGAGAGAGGTGGCTGGGGCTCGGCAAAGTGCCTGGTCCCACTGGGTGGGTGTGAACCTGCCCTCACCGCTCACTAACCACGTGACTGTCACTGTGTCCTCCTCTGTGAATCGGGAGGGGGCAGCACCTGCTTGCTAAGGCGCACACAGCATCTGGTACATAATCAATGCACCATCCATCTATGCATTGTATTTACTAATAATAGGGATAGCATTTAATAATCTGCTCCTTTTTCTCTCTTGTCACTTAGCTGTGCTCCAGACCACATCTGCTTTACTTACCCCTGTACATCCCACACCCAGCACAAACAAGACTCAACAAATTTGTGGCTGAAGAGGCAGGAACATATGCTGTCTGTCCTCAAGGAGAGGAAGCTGAGTGATATGGGGGCCTGATGATAACCCTGTGTGATGAGGGGACCCCAGGAGGACCTGTGTGGCTGTGGGGTGGGGTGGGGGCATGGGCAGAACCCCTGATGAGCTCCTGGGGATGGGGAAGGTGGCAGGAAGGAGGGCGGGCTGTTCCTTGTGGGGTGTCCACAGATTGTACCTCACCCCTCACTGAGGACCACTTAGGCCGTTTCCAAACACATGTCACTGTTAGGATGAAACAATCATTGCCCAGCTCCTACTCAATCAATTGCGTAGAATATGTTTCTAGCACTGGAGTACAATCATCTGCTTTATTCATTCCATGCTCCATTCATCCACCCATCCAGCCAGCCATCTGTTCATCCATCCACCACTCACTAATCCATCCATCCATCCACCCAACCATCCACTCATTAACTCAGCCGATCATCTCAGACCCATTGAGAAGACAGACGCCTCCTCCACTCCTGCTCCCAGGAGGACCCCCAGCGTGATTGACAGGAGCCTCGTGGGGACGACGGGGGAGACACAGAAGGGAGATGCCTGCAGGCCCTCCTCCCTCTGAACGGTGAAGCACCCACCTGGTCCTAACGCCTCCTTGCTGGGGTGTTCAGGCCGGCCCTTTTCCTTCTTGCGAAACAAGCGGCTGATGGAGGACTTGATGCCCTTCTTCTCTGGGGCTTTGTGCAGCGAGCCCTGGCTGCTGGTGCTGCTGCTGGGGTTGTTCCCGGGGCTGTCCTGAGAGCCTGTGGAGCTTCGGGGAGAGAAAACGACCTTTAACTGGCACCCTTGTGCAAACACACACCCCTCCACAAGAGCTACTGATAGAAACGGGCACCCAGCAACACCTGCGCCTCAACCTCGAAGCTGACAGTTGGAGTCTCCTTCACCAACCACACTCCACACAAGCAATGCAGGCTCCCGGCGTCAGACAACTGCACTGGGAAGCTGAGATTCTCTGCCTCGAGCTCTCCCGCGAGGAGGGCTTGACTCCAGGCCAGCTGGTGCAGAGGGCGCTCTGACCCTCCCTTAGGGTCGCTGCTCGGCAGGTGACGACGCTCCAGGAGAAGACGAGCTCCCCTGCTCTGGGTAGATCCCCCCGCCTCCCACAGGGTAACCATCCCCGGCCGTGGCAGGAGAGCGACGGTCACCGTGCAGGGCCGCTGGTCAGGTGACCACATGTGCCCTCCATCGAGTGCTGCCTGGCTCAGGACGGGAGCTCAGCAAGTGGTGGTCTGAATGAGGACAGTGTCAGTCACAGGAGGGGACAGGGTCTCCTGAGAGGAGACCCCTGCAGGAAAGGGAGGGACCCTCAAGAGCGAACCCGAGAGGCACGGGGCCGTCACCGTCAGGAACGTGCCCCAGGCCGGGCAGACCTCTACCAAGAGCGGGAAGAAAGCTCCCACAGGAGTCAATCTGTAGAGATGGACGTTTTCTAAAATCACTGAGGTCACTGAGCTCTTCTTCCCCAGCACCTGAAGTTCACCACTAAACACAGGCACCGAACTCAGTGGTATTCCTTTAAAATCATCCTTGCAACTCTTTCAAGACAAGAGGCGCAGGGCTCCTGAAACTGACGACGCACACACAGGCCGCTTACTTGTGGGCGTCCCTGAGGTCCTCGTGGGTGGCTGTGCGCAGCGCCCCCGTGTGCAGGCGGCCCAGCCGAAGGGACCGCGGCCAGGCGAGGGTCGAGGGTTCACATCTGATGGCGGTCTTGTCATCTTCTACCTCTTCCCGTAAAGCTGGCAGCTGAGGGAGTGAGCTAAGTGTCAAATTGGCTAACAATAGACTGTTCTGAAAAAGGCAATCACACAGGCTTTACATTATAACCAGAAACTTATTTGAAAATCTATTGGCTATGCTTTCCCCCAAGTACAAAAAAACCCTTGTTATAGCTTAATGCCATCTTAAAGGACTGTCTTGTTCAAAAAAAGTGGGGCTATGGGGCAGCGAGAGCATCTGACTGAGTGCAGAGACCCCGGACGGGAGCCTCCCTGCAGTCGGCCTCGGCCCTCCCTGGAATCCAGCGACCAGATGGCCCTGTAGGGCAGGACAGCAGAGCGATGCTGGCACCGTGGATCCTGCACGGCATGAACTGCCCTGATGACAGGACTGTGCTCATCGCCAGATGCTGCTCAGAAGCACCACAGCTAGAGTACGAAACCTCTCAGCAAAGCCGTCCAGACCTTTCTGTTTGAAGGAGAAAAAGACACAGCTTGTGCCACCATCCAAGATCATTTGTAGTGATGATGCAGGTTACTGGAACCCATGACAACAAGGGAAACACAGAAAAGGTACCTAACCCCTCCACGCGAACACCATGTGCCTGGATCGTATTTCTCGGTAACATACAGACTGGGGACTACCCACTGAAGTACTTACACGCCGTTCGAGTGTCATTTGCTCACAGTGGTTTCCATAAGGCACCCCCAGGTCTTCACTAACAGATGATCTTGTATCACCCTAGAGCGGTGGGAGGTTCAAAAGGGAGGAGATATATGGATACCTATGGCTGATTCATGTTGAGGTTTGACAGAAAAGAAAATTCTGTAAAGCAATTATCTTTCAATTAAAAAATAAACTAATTAAAAAAAAAAAAAAGAAGATGATCTCTCTTGGACTCCCAGCGTTTCCGCTGGTCCTGGGTGTGAGGAAAGGAAGACAGTGTGGGAACAGATTAACCCTGCAGGGTCCAAACAGGTCTCACTGATACATTTTGGTGTGTGGCTAAACCTGGGGAGGTTTTAGGAAACATGCATGGCATGTATTGTTATAAACAATGAGTGCGTTGTGTTAACCAACTAACCTGTGCCTTTTTGGTGGGATTCTGTAAAGAATACTGATCCCGTGCAGCCCCAGAGGAGCTTGGTGACAACAAAGTAACTTAGTGCAAAATACAGCTGAACTCATTTAACAGCAGCTGGATAAACTTGGCTCCCTCCCCTGAGCTCTAACAAGAACCCTCAGACAACAGAAGGCTACAAAGGCTAGAAATTTTCCACATGGAACTGAACAGGGATCAATCTCAAATTCAAGTTAAAATAAGCATTTATAAAAATCAGAAAACAACAACCAACAGAGCAGGGAAGTGACACACCTGGGTTGACTATGGACTCAGTGGAGACAAACACCTGCCTCGGAGTCAGGGCCCAGGCCAGCCCCTTCCCCCGGGCCTCCTCCTGAGGAAGGCCTCTGGGTCTGCAGCCTGGCTGCCCTCCCCCAGGATGGGAGCTGCCCCACTGGTGCCACATGTGGCTAGGAAGGGCAGTGCCGTGTCCTCGCTGAACAGGAGGGCAAAGCAGGCCACAGAGCGGGCGAGCGGCACGCCCAGGTCACCAACCCCAGGGGGACGGCGCTGCTCTGCTGTGCCCAGCAGAAGGGCTCCCGGGCACTGAGCCGCCTGAACTGGAGCACGGCCACCCCAGTCCTGCGGGAAGGCCCAGGAGTGCTCGGCCAGCGGGCTGGGAGCAGGAGAGGGACAAGGAAGGCCAGCCCTTGGGGCACTGGACTCCAACAACAGGGGCTCATCCAAGTGACCCGAGGGGAGAGGCAGAGAGCTCCCTCCTGATGCTCCCTCCATCAGGGATGCCGTGATGGACACGAGAGCCTCTGGAGGAAAGCGGGCTGGACAGCACCACGGTTAAGTGTCCAGGCTCTGATCAGACCAGTCTGCACACGCTGCTGGGTGTGAGAGCCTGGGCAGGGTGCCCGGCCTCGCTAAGCCTCAGTGTCTATGTCTGCTGAACGGGGATAGCAGTAGACTGGACCTCACCTGGGGATGAGATGACAGACTCGGAAAGCACGTGCCCGGCACACAGAGTCTCCTGCACACTGCTACCCACCATCATTAAATTGGCTTCCCGCAAATCTAACATCTATGGCTCTGATTCAGTCATTTCTTATATGAAAACACTAAGCGGAAATTCCATGGTGGTCCAAAGGTTAAGACTTGGCACTTTCACTGCCGGGACACTGGTCTGATCCCTGGTTGGGGAACTAAGATCCCATAAGCTGTGCAGCACGGCCAAAAACATAAGTACAGAAATTTTTAAAAATAATAAATAATACTATGTCTATTATAAACAAGCATGAGATGACCAGAAGGCCAACAAGTGGGAGAAAGGCACACTGTTACAATTGTCCCAACGAATGACCAATTTCCAACAGAACCATCAGCACATTTTAAGTGGTGGGTGAGTTTCATCACTTCCATTAAACCGTCAATTATTCACCAGGACATAACCACACAGTGTTCATTCACGTTAAACGATAAGGACTCTTCAATACTTCACAGAGAAACAAAGGCCTGCTAAATTACTCAATAGTTTACCTTTCGACGCTGCTTCCTTAAATCACTAGGCTGATAGGTGCATGCAAAGAAATGAAGAGAAACCAGATTTATTGCGACTTGGAAGCTAAAATTTCAAGAATCCCTAGAGGCAAATACAGTAAAGCAAAAATGATGGCAAACATGTAAGTGACATGAAGATTTAGAGAAATGTGACTGGAAACAGAACATTTTTTTGACCACAGAAGTTAAATAAGCTATTCGAGATTTACTAGAGAAACACTAAAAATTATTACTCAGGAAGATACCATTCTATTACAACATCATGATTTATTAAAGCACAGCATTCTGTACAACAAAGGGCCTTAACAGGTGTCTATTCTCAGCCAAATCTCTCTATAAGTTAGCTTCTCTTAATCAAAAACATGTTACACTTTAAATTAGTAATTTAACTGATGAGGAAGTTACCATAATACCTAGTTTAACATTGAACAAATCTAACCACCTCTTGGACATTCATGTAAAATCCTGACATAGAATTTGATTTAAAACTTCTCAAAATAAATTCATTAAAGCAAGTTCCCTGTGAAAATATGTAAGAATGAAAGCTAGCACAATAGCAGGTGCAGTCTTTACATTTTATTAACCATAGAAGATACTTTTTTAACGAGTCTAATAGAGACATTAACTGTGCAAAAGCTGATGAGATTTACAGTCTTAAATACAAGCACCAACACAGAAAGGATATTGTGTCAGTTCAGTTCAGTTCAGTCGCTCAGTCGTGTCCGACTCTTTGTGACCCCATGAATCGCAGCATGCCAGGACCCCCTGTCCATCACCAACTCTTGGCGTTCACCCAAACTCATGTCCATTGAGTTGGTGATGCCATCCAGCCATCTCATCCTCTGTCGTCCCCTTCTCCTCCTGCCCCCAATTCCTCCCAGCATCAGAGTCTTTTCCAATAAGTCAACTCTTCACTTGAGGTGGCCAAAGTGCTGGAGTTTCAGCTTTAGCATCGGTCCTTCCAATCAACACCCAGGACTGATCTCCTTTAGAATGGACTGGTTGCATCTCCTTGCGGTCCAAGGGACTCACTCTCAAGAGTCTTCTCCAACACCACAGCTCAAAAGCATCAATCCTTTGATGCTCAGCTTTCTTCACAGTCCAACTTTCATATCCATACATGACAACTGGAAGAACCATAGCCTTGACTAGATGGACCTTTGTTGGCAAAGTAATGTCTCTGCTTTTGAATACGCTATCTACGTTGGTCATAACTTTGCTTCCAAGGAGTAAGCGCCTTTTAAGTTCATGGCTGCAGTCACCATCTGCAGTGATTTTGGAGCCCCCCAAAATAAAGTCTGACACTGTTTCCCCATCTATTTCCTATGAAGTGATGGGACCAGATACCATGATCTTAGTTTTCTGAATGGTGAGCTTTCAGCCAACTTTTTCACTCTCCTCTTTCACTTTCATCAAGAGGCTTTCTAGTTCCTCTCCCTTTCTGCCTTAAGGGTGATGTTATCTGCATATCTAAAACTCTACTAATTCTACGCTTAAGAGGATCATTTCTTTATGTAAGCACAATCTCATTTATGAATTATACATGATATGTAGTTTAGGATCCATCTACATACATTATGCTTATAACTGCGTGCTGCTGCTGCTAAGTCGCTTCAGTCGTGTCCGACTCTGTGCGACCCCATGGACTGCAGCCTACCAGGTTCCTCCGTCCATGGGATTTTCCAGGCAAGAGTACTGGAGTGGGTTGCCATTGCCTTCTCCTGTAACTGCATAGTGATACACCAATTCAACTTACTGCTATGGGGGAAAAACACCATTTAATGAGACATGAAGACAAAGCACAAACCTGACTAAGGGGACACACGCTGTGGACCACAGCACGGCTATGACCAGAGCAAGTGAGGGGACGGGGGAGGGGAGATGGATGGGTAAACTACAGCCTCGGGGGCTGGGGGGGGGGGATCTGGATTCATGACGACTAAGCAGACAACAGGATGAGAGAGGGAATCAAAACCAATGATGAAAGCAGACACACTGTCAGAGAACTCCAACAGCAAGGAAAACATGCAGAACTGTTCTTTTCCAAATATTCGGAAAGAAATCAAGCATGAAACCACAGAGAAATCATCAAAGAATTTTAAATATCAACTAATTAGCCAATGATGCAAATTATAAAAACAGTGTGTCAAAAGACCACAAAATGGACTAGTTACCACTTCACAGGCCGCTAAAATGATTCACGGTTAATTTAATTATAAGCTGACTAACAATGCAGCTAACATGCAATGGGTGGTAACAGAAAAAAGAGACAATACAAGTCCAGTTACAAAGCAGAATGTTGTACACGTGATTTCATGGGGTGAACAGCAATGCACTCACAACACCTAAGCTAAACACGCAAGAAAGCTGGAACATGTGCTTTAGAGCCACACACTCTGTCACCAAAAGCCCTAGGTCGTCATCCCAGTTTTAGACTCGGAAAAGTGAGGCAGCCCGACGTCTTCCCTGGGGCCCTGGGCCCTGGGCTTTTAACCTGGTTTCACACGCAGAGCTGGCCTGAGCGCGTGGCCAGGTCCATCAGTAAGCAGACCAATGTAGATTCTTGGTTTTGTTCCCACCGCATGCCCTGCACCCTGTAGCCAGGCATCCCCAGTGGAAAATCTGCTGCACGGCTTTCCCATGCCATGAGAGCTGCCTATGGTTACTTTCACGAAGCTGTCTGCTCCCTGAGAACAGAAACTTCCCTGCAGCTGCTGTGCCCTGCACAAGGCCAGGCCCAACGTTACAGAGGCAGGCTCTGGCTGAGTTCATGATGACGTGCTAAGTGGTGGTCCAAATATCAAGACTAATTTGTCGCTGTGCCATTGTGGAATGATTAAAGACGAGGCAGTTTAAAAACTTTTAGACCTCTGAGCGTAGCAAATGTACCTGATTTTCTTCTGGGTATAAAGAGAAAAAACAAAAAACAAACAAAAAACAGCATGCTGGGGGAGGGGTGCGGCAGGGAGGAGGCAGTCACATACCAGAGTCATGATGCCCAGCTGGTCTCCCTCCTGCGCCAGGCTCTGCTGCCTCCTTCTGGGCTTGGGCAGGGGCGGGCAGGAGCCAGCATGCGAGGAGGTGGGAAGCAGGTTGAGGGAGCTCACTGATTTAAAACGACGGAGGCTGCCTAAGCTCCCCCTGCCCTCCCTGCTCTCAGTCTCCTCGGCCCGCTGCTCCGTGTTCTCCTCTTCTTCGATCAACCTAAAATAGAATAAAAGGCGTCACCTGCCTCTGTCAGCAGAGGAACCTGTCTGGACAATAAATTTGTGTCATGATTAGCAAATTCCAGAAACAGTTGCTCAATTAACATCTCAGCCAAAAGGTTCTACCTTTCCTCTTTTGAATATTCTCAAACTTAGAATAACTTAGCCTTGAGTCTTACAAACTGGCCCTGACCATCCACGCTTGATTTCACTTATTTACTCTAACATTCTGAAGGGGCCCCGGTGGCAACTCTCTTTCCTGTGAAGAGATACCTCAAGTTGACAACCCTTGCCTCCCCTGCTCTCAGGGCAGAGATGCACGTCAAGTGCCTCAAGTCTTTTCCGCTGGGAATCAGGAACTCTGTATAATCAAAACAGCAATTCACAAACAAGCTGCAGTTTCTAAACACAAGTCTCCAGACCAGATGAAGTGCTGAGTTGATCATTTTTTTTTTTTTTTTTAAGGTTGTATACATACAAACGCATCACTTGATGAAGTTCTCCACCAGCTTTGTGTGAGTTTCTGGATTCATGTCAATGTGCTGCATTAACCTAGAATTCACAGTTTCTGCTCTTCTCCCCTAATGTGTGGTGGATGTTTTTATATAGCAGTTTAAATATACGATTATGCAAATACAATGATTTTCAAATTAAAATACAAGATTCTTACAGGAAGTAAACTCCAGCTGCACTTCAACTCATACATCTGCAAAGTTTTTCACTGTTGATAACAAGTTGATGGACAGAATTGACCGTTTACATCAAGTCAACTTGTCACATAAGGAAAAATGACTTTTACCTGAAAACTTGCTGTAAAAATAAAAATATTAATCTATAACCGTTCCATATTTCCTGCAGGGATGCAGAAAGACCATCTTTCTGAGCTCGTCTGTGCTCAAACACGGCCCACAAAGCTGTCTGTCTTGGCGTGAAATGGGCAGGTGACACCACCTGCGTTTGCTGGTTGTCCCGTTCACCCCGTCTCTCCCCCGGAGCCCCGCGCTCGGCCGACAGGAACGGGCACCTCGGCCTGGGCTGACGTGATGAGACCAGTCTGAGCAGCAGCTCTGCCTGGTCCTGTGCAGGGTCACCGGCCTGCGGCCACTCTGAACGTGGACTCGGGACACGGGCATAGCTGGGCAGGTGTGGCACCAGGCAGGCCTCGGGGCCCCCAGCCACCTGGCTGCACCCAGACCCAAGGCCCCCTGCTCACCACGAGGCAGGCCTTTGGATTCTATCCTGTTTTGAAAATTGTTATACCTGCCAAGATGGTGTCTAAAGAAAACATCTTAAATATACTGAGGAGATGAGAAAAACTCAAACACATGTCCTTGGACCACTGTCTTACAACAAGCCAATCTTCATACTACATTAAGTTAAAAAGGAAAAGGCAGATCTGAGTGGGAATTTGCCAACCCCAAAACCCCAGCTTTCACCAGGTGGCTTTTCACCAGAACGTGGGGGGCTCTGAGGGACACAGGAGGGTCCACGGGCCGCAGGGGACACCGCCTCGGCACCTCACCCACCTTGGGGCTCAGAGCTGAGGGGGGACACCCCACAACGCCGCCCCCCCCGCCCCCACAGAGCGCTGACACCACACCGTGGACAGAACGCCCCGGCTGCCCGAGCTCTGTAATCAAGGGCCATCTCAAAACTGAAAATTCTTGAAGCAGACCTGAGGTCAGGTTTCTTACTATGGAACACTCAGACGTCCCTAGGAGAAGACAGCTCCTCAGAGAAACCGAGTTTCTGGGGAGCTGAGTTCAGGATCACCCACCGGATCTCTTCATTGATGGCGTCCAGCTGCTCCTGCATCATCACGGTCAGAGTCTTGGCATTGGCCTGCCTGCTGGGCGACAGCTGAGTGGCCGAGCTGAAGAGGGTGACCCTGTCGCCCTCGTCGTCAGACACGCCCTCGTCACTCTCAAACGCCTGGGCCACATCGGCCAGCATGCTGGCTTGCTGCGTGCGCTCCCAGTCCTGCTCCTTCAGGGTCTGCACCTGGGCACGAGAGGACCACGTCTCGTCAGCGACATTCAGGGCAGCTCAAGTCTATCAGGAACTGAACCCAATTTTACATGGAAGCCCTGACTGTGGATAAATGGGCCATGCTCATGAGACACTGCCATCTCTTAAGCGAACAGGACTCAAGAAACAGGCAGGGGGAGAATCCAGTTCCTAGATGGCCTGGTGACACCCAGGTCTCAGCGTGGACGGCAGGCAATCCTATGAGGTTATTCACAGGGTGGGCTGATGGAGTCAGAGACAGAAACCGAAAATTACAAAAATACATCCATGCCTCCATCAGCCAGGCTGGAAGAAAATAAGAAAAAAGAACCCTTCAGCTCGGCAGCCGCTGGGTCCCTATCAGCGGTCATCACTGGTACCAGTTCACCAGAGTGTGCCGTCCTCGCAGGCTCCCAGTCCTCCGTTTCCCAGGCTGGTCTGAACACCCACAGAGAGGCGCGAGCAGGGGCAGCCAGGAGACGGGAGGGCCAGCCCCTCCGCGGCTCTCCTCTCGGGACACAGGCCCTTGGGCTGTTCTGGGGGATGGCTCCTCGCACCGCAAGGCTGGCTCTGTCATCAGAGACACATGGGATTGTGCCTGCGGTGCCCCGTGCCACCCTCCCGCTCTCACACCTCACACCCTTGTCTCTGCAAACGTCCCCCCTGCCACACTGTCACCCAGGTCCTGCCTTCTTTCCCAGACATGACCTCAAAGGAACTGAGGGGCAGCCTCGAGGTGCTGGCTTGCTGGCTCCCTGTCCCCTGTGGCCAGTGCCCTCGCCTCCTGTCTTCGTCACGACCCCGCCCCAGGGCTGGGCTACCCCATTCGCTGGCTCCAGGACCACCTGCCATCATTCCTGCTCTGCTCCAGCGAACCAGCTGCCTATGGGTTCACCCCCATCAGCCCGGTCGGCATGTCCTCTCCCTTCTCTCGCCTTCCAATCGCACAAGGGGAACCAGCAGATTCCTCCTCCAGGGCTCCCTGCAGCGCCCACTGCGGGTCTCTGAAAGCTCCTTGGGAGTGGCCTCTACGGTCCCCCTCCCCGCCCGGTCTCCACTTCTCTGCCAGCAGGCGGTGAGCCCTGCCCTGCAGGGCAACTCCCCGGGGGCTCGAGGAACCCATGTTACCAAGCCCCCTCCCTTCCTTGCCCTCCCCCACGCCACCCCCCCCCCCCCAGCATGTCTCTCCCTGGGCTCCAGGCCCTGCCCTCCCTGTGGTTATTCCTCAGTCCCTTGCGCCCCTTCTCAACCTTGGAATGCAGGATGCCCCACAGCTCTACCCTTGCACCCCATCTCTCTCCACCGGCACCTGCCTGGTGACTTTACCATGCTCGTGCCTTTAAATGCCATCTGTATGCCCATGACCCCAAGTCCACCCTGAGCTGAATGAGTCCTCTCCCGGATGCAGGCCGGAACACTCAGCTGTTCTCCTGACACGTCCCCGGGACACCCCATGGGCTCGTCCACCTCAACAGGGCTGAGGCCCGGCTCTTAGCTCCCCGCCCCGGCAGCCCTCCTCACCTCAGGAAACAGGCTCTGGCCTCGAGCTGCTCAGGCCTGAGCCCAGGCTCCTCCCTGATGCGGCCCGCTCTCTCCCTTGTCCCCGCTGGTTGACATGACCCTTTTTCTATCTCCGAGTGGCTACTTCTCTTCCTGCCTCCGGGTCTCTGGTTCAAGGTCACCCTCCTGGTGTCACCTCACTGGCCACCCTGTTTACACACGATCGTCCCCTCCTCCTTGGACAACTCAGGCACTCTGGTCTCCTTTCCCTGCTCATTACTGTTCAACAGGCTGCGCGGGTTTAAAAAGGGGTCCACAAATTCTTCCATCCTCCTCCCTTCAAGAGGCAGAAGGGGCAACTCCTGCTCAGCCCCTGAGCGAGGCAGGACTTAGCAGCTCACTCTCGCAAACATAAGTGAAGGTGTGCGGCCTCCAGACCAGGGCGTGAAGGGCCCCGGGCTAAACCCCGCACTCTCGCTCTCAGAGGGTGTTCCGCGGAAAGCCAGGCCATGGGAAAGCCACACGGCAGGGACCTCGGCCTGTCCCCAGCAGCCAGGTGAGTCTGAAAGCCTGCCATCCAGCCCTGGGGTGCCTTCCCGCGTCTGTGCCCTCAGGAGGCCCTGAACCAGGCCCACTTGCTACAATGCACAGGCACTGAGGACTGTGAGCTGCTCCCTGGGAAGTCACTAAGCTCTGCAATGATTCGTTACGTAGCAGTGGATCAAGAACACACACGGTTTTTAATTCACTGCTGGAGTCCTACTTCTGACCATGTCTGGCCCAAACTAACTGCTCACTGAATGTGGAAGCTCAAAACACAGACATGTATGAACAAATACATGGCATGAATGAGGTGAAAACATAAAGGCACTTAAACTTCCAATGAGAATTCCTCTCACTATAAGCTGATGGATATGTGTATCCATTTACTCGTAGGACGATTTCAAAACTGTGCTAATTAGTACCATGCTGGGCCTCACAATAGGCCACAAATTATTAAAATTGGTTAAGGAAAAAAAGCATGCCTTAAAAGTAAACTCTTAGCCAGAAAAAGGAAAATGGGAAGACGTAAAGTGACCTATCAGCGCTTTGTTCCAAACCCACCTCAGGACCACAGTGTGAGGGGGCAGGTGCCTCACAAGGTGCCCACCAGGGATGGGAAGGGGGCGGCGGGGTCCTTGCCTCGGATGGCTCATCGTGCAACGCTGCCAGCCGGCCTTTCTGGGGGCACCACAGCACCGCCCCGTTGCCCAAGGAGTCTGCCGGCCGGTCCGCCACAGGGAACCTGAGGTCCGGGGCGCTGCCCAAGTGGGGTCGGCTGAAACACACGGCAAAGAGCAGCACTGTTAGAAGAAAAGAGAGCTCACTCTGTCAGACGGGCCAAAGCCTGTCCATTTGGAAGATCGGCAATTTCACAGCAAAAGGGCCCCCGGGAGGGCACTGCCCTCCTGGCTCCAATAGCAACAGGCCGCCCGCTGCTCCGCAGACACTCAGGGCTCATCCCCAGCAGCTGGAAAACTCCTGTATGTGGGGAAGGCAGTGCTGACGCGAGGGTGTGGAGCTGACTAGGACAGGATCGGCTGTCTGGGTTGGGGCGTCCAGGGTCCCCCTGGAGCCCGCTCTCAGGTCCCAGGGCAGGGCCTGCACCTGCTTTGCTTTCCCCTTGGCACCCCACCTCCCCTTCGGCCCATGCCTGCTCTGACCTCCCTCTCCCACGGGAAGTCCGTGGATCACAATCACCAGTCTGCCTGGAACACTGTCTGCACGGCTCTCAGTGTTTTTAAAGGCGCCTCAGACAACCCGCAGCAGAAAAGCCTCAGACCCACAGCTCGGAGCTGAGCACCATTGGTGTCTCCCATTAAAGCAGAGGTGAGTGTGTCACCGGACTCTGGGCTGAACAAGGCCCAGCACAGATGCTCAGGCCCTGAGCACTAAGGCCTGGGCCTGCAGGTGCCAGGAGCTCACTCAGCAGGGGCCTGCTGGGAGGCAGGGCGGCCCAGCCTTGACTGTGAGCCGCCTGCACTGCAGGACCGCCCGGGCTCTGCTCAGTCTTCTCTCTGGGAAGAGGGGGGTGCCTTCACGTGCAGGAGTCCCTAAACCCAGGAGACAGGGCCTTCCTCCGAGGACAGGACACCCCATACGCTGCAGAGTGGCCAGGGCCGACCACCAGCTCAGCCTGCTCGGGGTCACACGCTGCTCTGCTCGACGGTTTTGCAAGGAACACTGTGCTGCACAGGAGATGGAAGTCTGGAATCTCCCGGAGCCACACCTGTCTTCCCTCCCGTCTCCCCTCCCTCCTGACAGAACTGTTCCCTTCTCTGCTCCACTTCCACCCAAGGGCCTGGGGCTAGAGCACACTTGGGAACTGGGTGGCGGGTACGACACAGTCCCGCTGTGGACTGCGGGCCCTCGAGGGTCCTCTGAGGGCCACAGAGACCTCCGGGTTGGGTCGCCCCTCAACCATCGCCTCCCAGTCCCCTCGCGGGGTGCAGCCTTCATCTCTCTCCCCCTCCTCACCCGAAGCTCTTTCCTCCGGGAGAAGGTCTCAGAGACAAGGTGACCAATTCCTCTGGGAGGTCCCACCAAATACGCCGTGCCTGCCCTGCCTGGGAGCCAGTTTTCAGTCCCCACTCCCTCCCTCCTGAGGCAGCACAGTGCCCCCCACCCAGCCCACACTGCCCACAAGCCCCACTCCGAGGCCCCACCTGTGCTGCTAAGTCACTGCTGTGACGCCTCCAGAGCTGCCTCCTGGAGGCACCCCTCCCTCGCACCAGCCGCTGTGGCCCACTGTCTTCAGAGCACAGCGGCTCCTCCTGCCCCGCGGCTGCTTCCTCTTCTCGTCTCTCACTCTCACTGACACACACGGGACTGGTGACCAGGACCCAGGCTTCTCCATCTGAAGCCCCCAATTGTGTCAGGCCTCGGGTCCTGGCACCAGGTCCCTCCTCGTTACCCAAAAACCCCCAAGAGGAGGAGGCCGTGTCCACCTCCTCTTCCTCCACTGTCTACGCAGTCCTCCTCACACTCACCTCGTCCACCCCGGGAGCAGGGGTTCCCCACCTCTGACAGCCCCAGCCCCTCACCCTGGAGGAGCTCTGCCACCAAGTCCGGCCACGTCCCCTCCTGTTCTACAGGGCACGTGCTCTCCTTGAACTCCACCCGCCGTGGTTTCAGACACAGGACCAGTTTCTGGCTCTGCCTTTGTCTCAAATGACATCTCCTTTTCTCTAGAAGAAGGCTGGGTGGGGGCTCTGGACTGCAAGGATCCCCTAAGCACACAAACACAGAAATATGCGTATGGGCTCCAAACTGTCTCCTAAGTCAGGCTGCAAGCAGTAGTCGATTTCCTACAGATGAATGAATGTCACCAGTAAGCACTTAATCACCTTTGCTAGAGTTTCTCTCTCACTTGTGACCGTTTTCCGTGAAGAAGCCAAAGAAACATTTAAATACTCAATAAGAATTACCGCCCCTCTAACAACGAGGAAGAAAAAAGCAGGATGCTCAGTAATCTGCTCGCCTCATTCACAAGCCAGGTGATTCCTCCCACCGCAGTCAAAAGACTACAGGTCATTAACCTTCTGCGACTCTTCAGAAACATCGGTGTCACAGTCTGTCAGGCCCCTCAAATGAATACGCCCAAATATCAACTGGTCGGCCCCCTACTTCCAAACCTCTGCCTGTGGTTTTGAGTGTTGTCAATCCTGTGACTACCACTCCGTGGTACCAAGTTTGACCCTAAGGAACGATGCTTGTCTCTTCCCTCTCGCTGGCCACGAAGCTACAGGCTCCTTGAGGTGCGACCATGAGCAACACCCAGTCATACTGTCCACACACCAGACAGGCCCTTGTCACACTCGACAGCGCTGAGGGGAGCTGCCCGGGGGAGCAGCCTACCTGTGGTGGAAGGGAGCCCCTCGCAGTCTCGTCTGGTCCACTTCAGCTCTCAGGGTTTCCAGGTTTAGAATCAGCTGGTCCTACGAAACAGCAAATGACACAGCCTGCACCGCTTGCTTTCTGGATGCAAAATGACTTGCACCGAAATGTGCAGAACAGGTTAAGTGAGTAGGTATCAACTCCCAACATTTTAATTCTGAGAAAATGTTCTCTAGGTGTCCCTAGAAAATATAAACACTCAGAACAATATTCACCCATAAACCATAATGAGGAGGAAGTTCCATCTCAGGTGTAGAAAAGGTTTCTCTGGAGGAAACATGGCAAGCCATTAACAACGACGAAGTCTGTAGAGAGAAGCTGGACTTCAGGCGGGGGTTCGGGTCAGGGGGACACGACTCACTCTATTGCCCTCACTCCTCTCATTGCTTTAAACGGTCTCCATGGAGCTCACCTGCATTCCTGGGCATTCCTCACATTCATTCCTCTACGCCCACTTCACTTCCTCATGGGGTAAAACAAGTCAAACGGGCCAAGTCTGTGAGTCACTCAACTCAACCTGGAAGCTCTGTGCTGTCGGCCATGGCAGTCACTCGCCTCGTGCAGCCCCTGAGCACGTGAGACAGGCTGCTGCAAAGCCCGATGTGGAAATCACACAGAGGATTTCAAGACTCGTGGTGAAAGAAGGACGTCGAGTAGCCCGTTGGTTTTTAGGAAGTTTTAGATTGTGTAGGTGGCTCGTATTATCTTTCTGACGCACAGCACAGCCCACGTGAATGGCTCACGCTTTGTCTCAGCTCTTGGGTGAATCCAGAAAGGACTACTCAGAATTCTGAACCACACATAACAGCCACACACTCTAAATCCATCTATAATGCAAACACATTCAGTGTTCAAAACCAGAAGTGCTATACGTGTTACAGCAGTGGATTCGCCATAAGGAGAACGTAACTCGACGTCTGCTAAGCATCTGCTCAAACTCATGTCCACTGAGTTGGTGATGCCGTCCAACCGTCTCATCCTCTGTCATCCACTCTCTTCCTGACTTCAATCTTTCCCAGCATCAGGGTCTTTTCCAATATGAAAATTCATATTAAAAAACTGGAAATAATTACCTCAAACAATTTTTAAATGCAATAACAAAGTTGCCAAGTCTGTGTTTTATAAAATGAGCATCAATTTCAAGGTTTATAAAGCTGTTTCAGAACCTACTGTATTAAAAAAAAAAATGGAGAGAAGACAAAAGAATGATCTATTTGAGATTGGCTCTGTATGAGAAATTGCTGAGACGAACTGACAGGACGGGTCATGGGTATTTATTATACTACTCCATCCACTTTTGTGCATGTTTGCAATTTTCCATTGTAATACATTTTCAAAGTTTATTTTCTGTTAAAGCAGAGTCTTCTCCAGCAACACAATTCGAAAGCATCAATTCTTCAGTGCTCAGCCTTCTTTATGGTCCAACTCTCACACCCATACGTTACTACCGGAAAAACCATAGTTTTGAGTATATGGTTTGAGTATATGGTTTGTCGGCAAAGTGATGTCCCTACTTTTCAATATGCTGTCTATGTTTGTCATAGCTTTCCAAGGAGCAAGCATTTTTTAATCTCATGGCTGCAGTCACCGTCTGCAGTGATTTTTGAGCCCAAGGAAACAAAACCTGTCACAGCTTCCACAATAAGGCATCAGCCTTCAAAGATTTTTAAAGCAAAACAAAAGTTGACTTTGAATTGGCTTAGTCTAGTCATAAACAGCATCCCGATCTCAACAGCCTCTGAGCAGCAGTTATGAAAGTAAGAAGTGCACCCCTGATGGGGAGATATTGAGCTCTCCGCCTAAGCGGGGAGGGCGCCTCACCGCGGGTCGCATGATGGGAGTCAGAACCACTGCCCCCTGGAAGCCCGCCTGTGAGGCTCTGCAGTCCAAGCCCAAGAACACAGGTATGGTGGGGACAGTACTGACACGTGAGGCTGGACCCGGGATCCCCACTCCATTTCCTGGATGGTCTGTATTGCCGTGTGGCCAACCTTTCCGGGAAACCTCTCTCAGGACTCGGTGACGCGAGCCTCCACCATCACCCTTTCCTGTCGTGATGCGCCTTCTGTCGCAGCGCAACTGCGGTTCTCCTGTCTAGATGCAGCCATCCTACACACACACCGTGTCTGGACCAGCGGTTTGGCATGTGGGACTCCAGCGCCACGTCCGAGGCAAGCAGGCTCCACACCTGGGCGCCATGCCTTCAGTTTCATGGGCCCCGGGCTGGCACCCCAGGTTTGTCTGAGGGGCAGTCGTGAGGTCCACCTGTATCCCAAGCAGCTCCCCGGACTGGCTGGTCAGAGCAACAAGCAGCCTCTTTGAATGTGGGGAGGCCCTGGCTCCTGCCCACTGCCTATGGGCGACCACCTCTGGCCCTGCTCCCGAGGAGGTGGGTGCCCGGATCAGCAGATGGGGCCACACAGGCACACACTCGATGCCAGAGACGGGAGTGGTGGAGAAAGGCAGTGCTGGCCCCCACCCAAGCCACGTCTCCTGCCCAGACGCCGCCTCCCCGTCAGCACAGGCACCCGCTGCAGCTCCTTGTTCTTTTCCTCCAGTTGGGCCTCCATCTGGCGCAGCCTATCCTCCATGCTGCTGTCTCTCTCTCCTGCCTGTCGGCCAAGAACAGCGTCAGCTCCGCTCACAACAACCCTGTCCTGACGGCACGCGGGCTGTGATTGCAGGGGCGGCAAGCGGGCCATGCTCTGTGCGAACCACGGGCCCTGGGTTCGCGGGGGGCACGCCCGCATGCCTGCTCACACAGCCTGCGCGGCTTCGTGTGTGACACATGGCTCACGGAGGGGGCTGGTGACCAGCTCGTGAGAGGAGACGTGCTCCCCGTGCCCCGGGCCCCACACCCACGGCCTCTGCGCTCCCTCCTCGGACTGCCTGTGGCGAGCCCGCGCGGGCAGCAGACAGCGGCAAACGCGAGGCACACGTTCTACCTTCCTAAGCTGGGAAGGAAGTTCCAACCGTTTAGCCTCCTGAGTGGTAGAGCTTCCGCAAGACAAAAGGTCGGACTACAAGGCCGACTGGGGATGGACAGCAGAGATGCCAGGGGAGAGGAGAAACCAAGCCTGGAGAGGAAGATCACAGCAGAAGGGTGCCCCCTGGCGGCTGTTAGTGACCCTGCTCTGGGAGGGTCGGCGAGCACGGGACACCGGCAGCCTCCCGCGACGTGATGGCCCCTCGGGCGCTCACTGAGCTCCTGGCAAGGCTTCCGACAGCCGCGTCAGCACAGACCCAGCCCGACTCTCTATGTTCAGCCAGTGCCCACTGGCAGCACAGGGCAACACCTTTCCCGCCACAAGGACAGGGTGGCTGGCTGGCTGCCAATGGGGTCGATGCCCCCAGCAGCGCCACATCCCACGGGCATGGCCTCTCACCCGCGGGCTCCTGGGGACGGCGAGTGGGGAGTGGGGCCTCGGGTCTGCACGTGCCCTGCTGGGACTTCTTTAACAAGTGTATGGATAATGACTTAAAACTGTGTTCATTACAGAGCTATTTTGGCCATCTCTTAAACGAGAATGGGATTTTTCTAGGTCTCTATCCTGCTAGGCTTTGAGTGGCTGACTGAACTCTGAGCAGCAGTGACTCGGAGCTGAAGCGTCCTAGGGACACACACAACTCGGGACAAAACTGGAGGGAAATTAACGTAGGGATGACGCAGAAGTGGGGCCTGCCTGACACTCAGGGAGCGCTCCCATCTCAGACGGGCAGCACGACCCCCGCGTCTGCACTCCTGTGTGGACTGAGCAGCACGGGCAGGGGCGCGGTGGGAGAGCAGGGGAACAGGCCCTCCCTGCGCCCGCCCCCCAGGGACCCAGAACAGCACCTTGGAGAGCAAGGCCACCCTCTGCGCCTGCTCCGCCTCCACCTCGGGCAGCGTCTCTGCCCTCCGCAGTCTCGGCTGCAGCTTCTCTACCAGCTCCAGGCGCTCCTGCAACTGGCGGTTCTTATCCTCTGTCTACAAAGGGAGAGCACAGGATCAAAACAGGCCGAGAGGTGTAGCCACTGTCGCTTTAAGCAAGCTGAGACAAAACCTAAATGCACGTGTCTAGTGGATTCATTCTGTTTCGGAAGCTCCGTCAGGGTAAATTTTCTCTCAGTGTTCCTGGGCTTGGGCTCAGTGAGCAGAACACCTCCTGCCAGAGTATTTGCTTTTCCTAAACGTTCCCCAAGGACGTCTTAAAAAAAAAAAACAAATTCTTATATATTAAAGAAGATCTGTAGAAGCTTATTCATTCTTATTGACAAGTTAAGGGAAGAAGGGTTCACTACGGACCCTTCTTAAAACATCACCAGAATCATCACTTAGAGGGAACCCTACCGACTGCAGATGGCTACGGGCGTGTAAGCCAAAATATGGTTTTCATCTCCTCTGAAATACAGACCTGATAAGAGCGTGCCTGGTGAAATGCCAGTCAACTAGTATTTGTAAATGCACGATTATTCTTTTAACAGATCTTCTTACTCTGAAAAACTTTCAATGTAGAACAGACAGATTCTTTTTTAAAAAAGAAAAAAAATTAAAGTATCTATAAGCTCAGGTTCCTGAGAGGTTAGCATTTGTTTCTAAGCAGCTTTCTTACTTTTTCTGTGTGCGTATTCCTCTATGTATGTACACAAACAATATGCTGTGCTTTAAAACCCTCAGAAAACAATAGCATATGGTACATAGTATTTTCTGATCTGCCTTTTACAGCCATTATTTTGTATATCGTAATGCTTTTAGTTAGCATTCCCCATCATACATTTCAATGGCTTTCTAGTATTTAATTTTTGTGGTGGGGACAATGATACACTTTGGCACACACCAGACTGACTCACTTTGTTTTGGAGAAGCCAGATTTGGTTTTCCTGGTTAAATCCTGATTATCTGAGACCACTCGGGAACAGGAGCGAGTAAGGCTCACCAAACCACAGGAAGTAGAATCCCTAATCAGACCGGAGCTCTAACCCTGCCTTTTGTCACAGTGACCCCAGTTCCCAACACGCAGCCAGCTGCCGTGAAGTTCCCTGCTGCTCTCTACTCTTTCGGTAAAAACTCTAACAAGCCAACAGATTCACGTTCAAGTAAAACAAAAGAGTCAGGAATGGAATTCCACAAAATGGTTAAACCAAGTCCCAAATAATGCAAACCTGTAAGTTGCAGTCACCCGCAATTTTTTAAAAATGTATTTCCTTCCAGTACAGCTGATTTACCATGATGTACATCCACACTTTTGAACACAGTATTTTAGGGTCATAAGAACTTTACACTGGGACTTGATTTCCAATGTGGGAGTCACATGAAAAGATCTTTACCTTCCTTCCTCAGGAATTCACTACTATAAAAGTCAGACACAGTTCAGAAAGGCCATTACCTGTCGATGCCTAGAATCCTTATTTGCAATTTCATTTTCAAGTTTATCATTGATGTCGTCCTAAGTTTCAAATCAAACATAAAGTTAACGTCCTCAAAATATAAGTCCTAGACACGGCAGTTTTCTCGGACGTGAGCAAAAATGCGCCTATCCCAAAGGTCACATTTGCCACGATTGGCACCCATCTGTCTTAACGTTCTGTCCAGCCACTTGGTTGACCAAGCTTCTTTTCTACATAACAAACCCAAACAGCAAACGAAAAGTATACTAAACTACCCTGTTACTGCAACAATTCCAGGAGGGAAGGTATCTGGCCTGAAGTCAGGACCTCTGTCTGCTACACCATACAGGCGGGCTTGACCCAGAACAGGGAGGGACCTTCAACAGATCCAACGGGGAGCTCTGAGGCTCGTTTCCTCGAGTAAAAGTTGGAAAAGTCTCATGCAATTTCCTCAGAATTAAAGTAGCATATTAACGAGTGGAAACAGAAGTCAAATTGTACACAACTGGGAGCAGCCTTCTCAAGCCTAGTTCTTCAAAAGCAGACTTACACCACATGGATGAAACGCTCAAACCAGGACCAGAACTTGCTGCTGGTGCAACTCCTGTCCGCCACCTCAAAATCCACTTCAGGTCCCTCCCTGGTCACTAAGTAGCCAATGTGGGCAAAGTCCTAACTTTAAAAGTGTAAGGTCTTGAAAACGCTTTTTCTAGAGATCTATACGTATTAAACTCTGACACCTAATCTCCTGTTGTCAAAGAGTAGTGTGAATAGCTTATACAAACCTGTGCAAATATTTCTGTTTTGAGTTCTCACACAGAATTACTCACACCAAGCTACTGAACAAGTACACCTGCTGTACCACATGTTGGAGGGGTTCTCTCTGAGACGGTCTCACGGGGGAGGGGTGGGCAGGGTGGGTGCTGTCTGTCTGTGCACAGAGGAGAGGCGAGGCTCACAGGAAGAGGCCTGAGTCCCCAGCACTCTTCTGTTTTCACAGTGACCGCTAGGGAGTTTCTCATAAATCATGACACCCGCAGACACGACCGCCAGAGACATCACGATTCCACATGGTTACACAGCTCGGGCCTGAGGATCTGAGCGTGAGCAAACACCACTCGACTTGTCTGACCGCCGGTATCACTGTCACACATCCCTTCAAGGAGCGGAACCTCAGAAAACTCGAGAAGATGGCCAGGCAAGCTGCCTCAGCAGAGCCCACACAGCATGCTCCCATCTCTCCGAGAGAACGGGCTCCACAGGTGTCACCAGACTCGCCTGAGTGAATCAGAAGCAAATTTCAGCATCATCAGGAACACATTCGACAGGCAGTTGCGGGGGGGCGGGGATGAACCGGGAGACTCGGGTTGACATACATACAGCACTGATACTACACATAAAGTCAACGAGTGAGGACCTAGTGTACAGCACAGGGAAGTCTACTCAGTGCTCTGTGGTGAAGTAAATGGGCAAGAAATCTAAAAGAGAGACAGATACATAAATAGATAGATAGATGACTGATTCACTTTGCTGTACAGCAGAAATTGACACAGCAGTGTAAAGCAACTATACACCAATAAATGAGTGAATGGATGAATGAATTTTTAGAAAAGGAACACAGTGGGCCCCCTAGAACTTGTGGAAAGGAGGAGTCCACACCCAGGGTGCAGCACAGCGTCAGGGCTGCCCTCGTGTTGCTCCACTGCCAACGGACTGCCTGGACCAGGCCTCTTCTCCCCCAGAGACCTCGACGCAGAGGCAGGGAGGCAGCCAGTTGCGGTCTCTCCAGTGCTCTGCTCTTACTCACGCAGCCATCCCAAGGCTGAGATCCCCGGGAGAACAAGAAACCCACATTCCACCTCAGGACAACAGACACAGCTGCAGTCACTCACTTCGCGGACGTCCCGCTCAAGTTTTCTGTTCCTGTCCTTGGACTGGAGGAGGTCCTTCCTGGCCGTGTCCAGGTCCTCCTCCAGATGTTTCACGTGGGCAGAGAGGGCTGCCAGGCGCTCCTCCATCTGCCTCTGCTCCCGCAACTGCCTCTGTATGATTTCCTGGAGCTCTGTCTCCTTCGCCAAGCCGTCCGAGGGTCTCTAAGGGGGAAAGGAAGCCTTACACAGCCTGGTTTTGGGAGGGAGGGAACACAGTACTTCCGGGCAATCTGTGAGGTCAAAACTGCCTTCTGCGCTCTGGGAGCTCACAGGACCCTCACGGCCACTCAGACCTACATGGTGCATCGGTGAGAGGTCCCAACAGCCCCGCACAGACTGGATGGTAAGACGAGAACCAGACAGAGAGCGAGACCAAGGACTTGCCTTTCCATTAGCGCTTGGCATGTTTTCTTGCTCATGATGTACATCAAGCACCCTGTCCGTTAGTATCTTTTCCTGGTTATTCTCCTCTGAAAGAATCATCTGCTAAAACCAAAACATTGAATCAGAGTAAAGAAATTAAGTAAAGACAGCAAAACTCCACCTGGAAAACTCAACTCTAAACTGAAAACACAACATAAAAAGAAAATACATGGTGATGCTATCCATCCCGAACACCACCAGGTGATTAGAGTCAGAATTTATCTTCTACTGGACAAAGGGGTACTTAAGAGATCCTGCAACTCTGAGCCACAAGTCTAGTTTACTAGTCATTAAAGTAACCCTGGTGGGCGGGTCCTCAATCAGAAAGATAAATAACATCTGATGCCCACCACTACAGCCTTCATTCTTTTTTAAAATGAAAGGATTCAAATGACAAACCCTTCACGGAAATTACACAAAGACTGATCAAACTTACCTCTTTATGTGTGGCACCTAATTCTTCTTCGAACAAACTACAGCTCTCGAGTGCTACTCGTAATCACCTCTCAACTCAAATAAAAGGGGCCGAGTCACTGTGTGTTGATGTGTGTATATATGTTAGTACACTTCTTAGTGTATACTCACCCTAATACATGGGTACTGTCACAGAATACCTTTAATGTCTCTCATTGATCTTAACGTCAAGAGAATCTGCTTGTTAACAGCTTTAAATTCTAAGTTTGAGAGAACAAAATGTTATCCTAAATTAATTATTACCCAGTTTTTAACTGCAAATTGATATACAGAATATAATAAGTCTTGAGACATTCATGCCAACGAATACTTTTTAACTGGGGGCTTCCCAGGTGGCTCAGTGGTAAAGAATCCGCCTGCCAATGCAAGAGGGCAGGTTCGATCCCTGGGTCAGGAAGATTCCCTGGAGTAGAAGATGGCCACGCACTCCAGTATGCATGACTGGGAAGCCCCATGAAGAGAGGAGCGTGGTGGGCTACAGCCCACAGGGTTGCAAAGATTCGGACATGACTGAGCATGTACGCAGGCAACGCTTTTGAACCATATAAAACTCTGACTTCTTACAGAAAAAAATGTATATACAACAATTTAAGATGCTCAAAACTCAACTAGTTACATAAATATGTGCATCATCCACCTAACAAGGCAGCAAGTGTACAAATCCAGGAGGGCCGGATGGCTGGTACCTTCTCGTCCAGGGCCTTGTGGTATTCAAAGAGAAATTTCAGCGCCCTGAGCACCTCCACCTCACTCGTCATGCCGGCTGGGGACTGCGCCTGCCACTTGCCCGCTGTCATCCCGACGGCTGGAAAGTGTCGGGAAACCAGGCGCTCCAGGTGCTCCAGCAGCAGCTGCAGGGCAGGGCCAAAGGAACACCTTCAACATCAGGCTCGAATTCCGGGCCGATAACTCCTCTCAGCCTCACGCTATAGCTGGAAACACGCTAAGGCACGTCGGAATCCCGCCAGTTCAGTCGAAAGTTAGAGTGGACTTCCCCAGGGGTCCAGTAGTTAAGACTTCACACTTTTTCAAGGATCATGGGTTTTAACCCCTGGTCGGGGAACTAAGATCCCACACAAAGTGTAGCGTGGACAAAAATGTAAGTTAAGAGAACTCCCCCCTCATATGTACTAAAATTACATTAGCTCTCATCAGAAATTTGAAGCAAGGCTATGAGAACCCCGAACTGATCCACCCTGGTCTGCTCAGTGGGAAGATGTGAAAAATGACTTGAAAATCAGACAAAGTTTAAAGACAGCACATGGAAGCCAGGGGTGACCCCCACGGGGCAAATGTCAACACGTGAGAATCCCCCTACTGACCCTGGTGTTGTTTCTTTCAGCTTTTAGCTGAGCGATCTCCTCTTGTCTTTCATGAAGCTGATGCCTCCATGTGTGTAGTTCTTCAGGAGTTGGAAACTCCTAGAAAACAGTTCAATGAGAAACTAAATGCAAACAAATTAAAAAGACAGCGAGACTGTGAAGACTGACCCTGTCGAGTCTCTCCAGGCTCCACACAAAGGATCTCCATGCCCCTCCAGAGAAGAGGGGTCCACTGACCCCAAGACAACACAGGCCACCACAACTCAGACCGGCCTTCGGCCTCCACCTCGACCTGGCAGGCACGTGGCAGGAGAGAACCTGGAATCCAAGCCTGCCTTCTCAAGACCCAGGGACATTTGAGAAACTTTCCAAAACGTAAACCTAACAACAAAGTGGATAAAGAGATTCTTAAACGACACACAGACCAGTGACCTAGAGCCACTGGGGAGAGTGAAGAAAAAAGGAAGGTCTACAAGGCCACGAGGCTTTGGAGTGTTCCTCTGGGAAAAAGGCGGATGGCACCTCAAAGCCATCTGTTAGCCTGACTCCACGGAAGCCACCCAGTCATTCAATCAACCGGTTAAAATGTTAAATTTATGTTAGATGTACTTTACCACAATTTGCGTGCATGTGGGGCCGTCCACGTGGTGAACTTGCTCAAACTGAACCACACGGAGTCTTTCATTCTTCTATTTTTCTTTGCAGAAATTAGAAAATCCTGGGCTACTATCCCCTACTACACACTGAGTGTTCAGCACCCAGAACAGTGCCCAGCACTTGTAAGAGGCATGTAGTAGACATGTGTAGCTATGAGGGTGTATGTCATACATGTAAACAGTAGGTACCTGTCATTAAAATACTGGACACACTGGTCTGTGCTTTGTAAGATGGGAGACATTAACGGGCTTAGCCTTTCTGCTTCAAGGACTGACTCTCTAGCTCGATCCTCATGCCCCAGAGATTCCTCCAGCCCGTATATCCTTTCTTTGCAAGAAGGGAGACATTAAGGGGCTTAGCCTTTCTGCTTCAAGGACTGACTCTATAGCTCAGTCCACGTGCCCCAGTGACTTCTCCAGCCAGTGTTTCCCTTCTTGTGGGGCCCCCGCCCATCCTCCACACAGCAACTGCACAACCTCTTACAAGGTAAACCAGCTGGGGTCGATCCTGCCCACTAAGGCCAGAACGCCCTGGCCGGCAGGGCCCACAACCATGCTAACAAAATGAAACACAACCCCAATGCTTCGCCGGGTGAGGGCCAATCTGACGGGCCCAGCCCCCGGCTGCTCTCACCTCAGGCCGCTCTGCTTCCAGGACGTGGGCTGAGGCCAAGTCCTTCCTAGTCCTCGCCTTTGCCTTGGGGTTGCAGCGCTGGAATAACGCCCACAGGCGGGCCATTCTGCGACCCATCCTCGCGGATGGGGACAGCCCCCCACTCGGGGGCAACTGCTGTTTCACGGTAGGATACCTCGGCTACCGAGCTATCACCACCAATCTCGCACTACGACCACCGCTCTCACACACACACTGCTCTCACACACCACTCTCACACACACTGTTCTCACACTATGACCACTGCTCTCACACTATGTCCACCAAATGGCATGAAGGCTCTGCCTCCAGCACGTCTCCCAGGAGCCCAGAACTGGAACCCACTCAGTCACAAGGGGCTCCATGGCAACAGGGGGGCTGGGCTCAGGCCCACCGTCAAGGGTGCAGAGAGGGGGGAGGGGCTGCCAAAAAGACAACAATTGAGTGTGGAGTGCAGGAGAAGGCAGGCTGTGCCCACGGCTCAGGCCCCCTGTCAAACATGACCCTGCAAGGTATTGGGTCACAGTCGAACCAACCAGTATAAACTCCTTCAGAAACCACCACCCCTGGGAATGAGCACGTCTTCTAAGTGGGCTTCTGCCCCCTCTATCCCCTAAACAAGCCTCCAGTGAGGCTACTGAAAGGGCAGCCCTGAACTCAAGGGCGTCCCCAGAACCCACCCGGCTGAGGAGGACTCACCACGCTAGCTGCCCCTCACTCTCACCCTGAGCTCGGTCCTCCCTGTCGGACTCCCTCACTCGAGCTCAGCAAGGGCTTGACCAACCTCGCTCCAGGCACTTAAAATGAACCCACAGAGCGTACAGGGGTTCATTCAACCTGCTGCGAACTTGCCCTCTTAACTTCGACCCTTGGCTGCCAGACGACTCTGCCCCGTGGGGGCTGCATGGTGGAGGTTCAAGGGTGTCCCTGCCTCGAGCCACGACAGCCAGCGCCTCCCAGACCCCGCCTGAGTCTCCCACCCCTCTCCTGGCTCCACTCCCACCCTCGCGGCTCTCCACTCGCCAGGGCACAGGCCACTTGCTCCTGGCTCAGCCCGGACCTCTGCTGTCATTTGAGGACCTCGGTCCCCAGGGTGCTTGGGGTCCTATATCCAACCATCTCAGCAATTACACACTCTGGGAGAGACAGAGTACGGTTTGGGGTCCTGCCCTCAGTTCACCCTGAACACGTTCTCTTTTTTTAGCTTTATCTACTGGAGTTCTCTGAGATGTGTTCTTAAAACATCAACTGTTGCTTTCAAAAAGACTGTAAAGTCACTGTGCTCAACTTTACGAATAAAATCTTCATTTTCCACCTTAAAGTGAAACTGGAGGGAAGACTAAAAGCAGTCATTTTTTCAAACTGAAAAAGAAAACCCACATGTGACCATGTCACAGAATACAGGTCACGTAACCCCTCCCTCCTCAGCCTTGGCCTCCACCACCAGCAGCCCCTCATCGCAAGGCCTGCCCTGGGCCGCCAGGGGCAAGGCAGAGGGGAGACCGGCTCCTCTGTCTCCAGGCCGCGTGGGCTGCCTGCTCCACCTCCTTCCCAAGTTCACGTGGCACTGAAACAGCCCGGGCAAGCTGGGGATTCTGACCAGAAACACAACCGTGGGTACCAAGCAAGGACCCCTGGTTCTTGTTTTCCCTGGTATCAAATAAACTTGATCAAGACAATTACTGTGGCTGTTACATGTGGCTTCAGATGACAGAAGACCCCCCAGGGTGGCTCCACTTCCAGTGACAGATGCAAGCATCTTGTAGGTCAGCCTACCAAGAGCAAGAAAAGCTTTAGCTTTTAGCTTTTAAGGTTGAAAAGAGGTCCTTAGGCAGCCACAATCCAAGATTTCAAACAAAAGCGAAGCCCAGTGAGGGAGCTGGAGACTGAGAGGGCCGCTCCTTCCCTCGGGGCATCTGAGCAAAGCCGACTCTGTGAAGAAAAGGAAGGGAAAAAGTCAAGCAGAGGGGGCTGGCTAACACAGCTCTGGAGGGTTCCTTGGGCTGTGGAGACAAAAAGTCGAGCACAGGCCTGACGAGTCAGTCCGGATGTCAGAAAACGTACCCAACACTCTGCCCAAACCGGCTGAGGGCTGACTATCAGTCACCTCATGGTGCTCAGGAGAGACGGTGGGCTTCAGGACCTGCCGAGAAGGGGGGGGGGCCCTGGGAGCCACCCCAGGCTTCCAGACACTGGAGACGCTGGAAAGCTCCTCCCTGGGGTCGGGGGGGGGGGAGGTGGGTGAAGGCGGCTGAGACTGAGCTTAAAAGGACCCCCAAGTCTCAAGTCCCTCAGGCCCTGTGTGAACAGACAGCTCTGTCCCCACTGGAGGTCTGCGTCAGAGGAAACTCTGGAGAAGGCAGCATCACTCAGAACCTCTAGGGTTTTCCAAACATAATGTCCAACATGCAACCAAAAAAGCAAAAGACGGTGTAACAACAAACAGGACCAAGAGGAAAAGAACTGAACCAGATCCAGAGGTATGAGATATGTATCAGCATATCAGAGGTATGCTAGAGGTATCAGATGCAAATGTCACCTGTTCAAAAATATACTTGACAAAAGGGGAAATTTCTGAGAATCAAAACCAATCTAGAACTTTACAATAACAGTGACTGAATTTAAGAACTCAGTCTCTGGGCTTAACATCAGATTGGACGTAGCTGAAGAGAGGATCAGTGAACTGAAGGACGGATCGGTTACAATATATATATACGAGGGAAAAAGGATAGAATGTATTGAAGGAGTCTGTTGTTAAACTATGTTGTTAAAAACTATAAATGGGGGCCCTCATGGTGGAGAAAAGACAGAAAGGGGAATAAGAAATGCCTCCAGGGGTTGAAACTAAAGAGCCTCTTAATGAAAGTGAAAGGCGAGAGTGAAAAAGCTGGCATAAAACTCAACATTCAAAAAATGAAGATCATAGCATCCGGCCCCATCACTTCATGGCAAATAAATGGGGAAACAGTGCAAACAGTGGCACACTTTATTTTCTTGGGCTCCGAAATTACTGCAGATGGTGAAATTAAAAGATGCTTGCTCCTCGGAAGGAAACCTATGACAAACCTAGACAGCATATTAAAAAGCAGAGACATTACTCTGCCAACAAAGGTTCATTTAGTCAAAGCTATGGTTTTTCCAGTAGTCATGTATGGATGTGAGAGTTGGCCCATGAAGAAGGCTGAACGCCAAAGAATCAATGCTTCTGAACTGGGGAGTTGGAGAAGACTCTTGACAGCCCCGTGGACTACTAGGAGATCCAATCAGTCAGTCAATCTTAATGCAAATCAATCCTGAATAGTCATTGGAAAGACTGATGCTGAAGCTCCAATACTTTGGCCACCTGATGCAAAGAACTGACTCATTGGAAAAGAACCTGATGATGGGGAAGACTGAAGGCAGGAGGAGAAGGGGACGACAGAGGGTGAGCTGGTTGGATGGCATCACCGACTCGATGGACATGAGCTTGAGCAAGCTCCAGGAGTTGGTGATGGACAGGGAAGCCTGGCGTGCTGCAGTCCGTGGGGTTGCAACGGGTCAGACGTGGAGCGACTGAACTGACTGACAGGGACAGTGGCAAGAGCTGGTTCAAGAATCAGACCATTGAGTCAAAAATGAAAACCACACATTGGTTTCAGCAGCTCTGTGGGTGCCTAAGGCTAGAAGAAAATGTTCAAGCGCTCAGAGGAAAAAGGGTGTGGCTTTTAACGGCACAACAACACTGAGAGCTGACTTTCCAAGAATAAGGAAGTTAGAAGATAATGGACTGGCATCTGTAAAATGCTGAAAAACAAATAACCACCGACCTGGAATTCTATTTCCAACAAAAACTCTCTTCGAAAGTGAAAGCAAAATAGAGACTTTTAGGGCAAATGGAAATGAGACAACTCATCACCCACACACAGGAACTAAAAAAAAATATTCAGGCAGTGCTTTGGGAAAAAGAAAAGTAGTCTCTGACGGAAATATAAAAAACAAGTAAAGACCAACAATGAGGTAACTGTGAGGGTAAATACTAACTCTACAAAACAATGATGTTAACGCCAAAAATATATCTAACAGTTTAAAGTGTGACAGTGACAAGGAGGAAACAGTCGTGTCAGGGAGGCAGTAAGAGTACTAAGCTAGACTTGAATGTAAAACACACGCTGTGTCTGCAAATGTGCACCCAACAACCTGGCAGAGGAGCACAGAACTAGAGAAACACTTCATACTTCTAAAAGAAGCCAAGAGCAAAGAACACACACTAGGTGGGACAAACAGAAAACACGCAGCAACATGGTGTCTACACACTGAAATATCAACATTATAAACAGAGCCAATACTCAAACTGATTCCAGTGAAAACTATACACTATTCAGAGGTATGTGTTAAGATGGAAGGTCTTTTAGACAGGTGAAAGTAAAAGATACCCAGGCTAACACGGACAGAACACTGACGTGGCAATATCACTGTCAAATAGTGTCTAAAGAAAGAAGCATTACTAGCAATAAAAAAGAACATCTCATACTGATACAAGTTCAGTCTAGCAAGAAGATGAGGATTCTAAACTTGAATGTACCTAATAACATAACCTCAAAATATCAATACATAAAAACTGACAGAAATAGAAAAGGAGAAACAGCCGAGTTCATAATCCCAGTGGGAGACGTTAAAGACACATCTCTCGTGGAACTGGGCCCCCTGGTATGTAGTCACCTGCAGCCATGAAGTACCTGAAATGCGGCTGGCTCTACAATGAGATGCGCTGCAAGCCTGAAACACACACTGGATTTTAAAGACTCAGCCATTAAAAAGAATACATTTGAATCAGTTCTAATGAGGTGGATGAAACTGGAGCCTATTATACAGAGTGAAGTAAGCCAGAAAGAAAAACACCAATACAGTATACTAATGCATATATATGGAATTTAGAAAGATGGTAACAATAACCCTGTGTACGAGACAGCAAAAGAGACACTGATGTATAGAACAGTCTTAAGGACTCTGTGAGAGAGGGAGAGGGTGGGAAGATTTGGGAGAATGGCATTGAAACATGTAAAACATCATGTATGAAACGAGTTGCCAGTCCAGGTTCGATGCACGATACTGGATGCTTGGGGCTGGGGCACTGGGACGACCCAGAGGGATGGAATGGGGAGGGAGGAGGGAGGAGGGTTCAGGATGGGGAACACATGTATACCTGTGGCGGATTCATTTTGATATTTGGCAAAACTAATACAGTTATGTAAAGTTTAAAAATTAAAAAAAAATTAAAAAAAAAAAGACTTAGCATGAAAAAAAGAATGTGAACTATTTCATTAGGTTTTATCATGTTGATTACACACTGAAATGATAATATTTGGGGTGTGTTAAAATAAAATATATTACAGGTAATTTCACCTACTTTTGCTTTTATTCAAGGTGGCTACTGGAATCTGAATTACATGAGTGACAAACCTGATGTAACTGATACACATGGAACACTGCATTCCCACTGATACATATTATTTTCAAGAGCCCAACGAACATAAAACAAAAAGAACATGTATTGGGCTATTAGGAAAGCTCGAATTATTTCAAAAGACTGAAGTAATGCAGAGTATACTTAGGGACTGCAATGGGCTGACAGTTTATGGGCCCTCAAACTTCACCCCGCACGTGGTGATGATCCAAGGAGGCAGGCACTCTGGGAGGGGTCAGGCCAGGAAGGAATGGGCTCCCGTGCTGCGAGGACAGGGAGAAGCAGCAGGCATCTAGGAACCAGGAAACATGACTCACCAGACGTGGCACCTGCTGATGATCTTGGGACTCCCCAGCCTCCAGGACTACAAGAAACAACTTTCTGTTGTTTATCAGCTAGTCTACGGGATTTACAACAGTAGCCCAAAAAGACGAAGACAGGGCTCTTTGATGGTGAAGGACAGGGAAGCCTGGCGTGCTGCAGTTCATGGGTCACAAAGAGTTGGACACGACTTAACGAATGACCACCACCACCACCACCACCGGTTGATCTGAGTTAAGACTAAAACGGAACTCATGGCTTAGGCTATTTAGTCTGTTTCACACAGGCCAAAATGACTCGTATATTTTAAAGTATTTATCCAAAAGTGCCCCTTGATAGCATTTTACAGCCTGTACATAAGAAGATGAATACTTTTAAAATACATTTAATAGTCTATACTTCTAAAATATAATATTTCAAAATATTTTCCTATAAGAGACTTTGAATATTTTTTCAGTAACTCTCCCTCTTTCCCTCTATTACAGGCACTGAACAATTTCGAGGAAAAATCAGTTTGGTGCTAGGAAGTCACAGGCAGGATACTTCCCAACTTTAAAGATTAGTAGCAGAAAAAAAAAAGATCAGTAGTATATACTATCTATTTATAGAGAATTACTTGCTGTCATTAATGTTGCAAGAGCAAAACATACCCATTTCCTTATGGTCCTTTCATAAACAATGCTTCTCTAGTTTGTCTTTTAAACACATAAACAGTGTTTCTCTAGTTCTGTGCTCCTCTGTCAGGTCCTTCTGTTATTGTCTGGTGAAGGGGAAACACTGTTATCAGAAGATGAAACTAAAATTATGAGTTAGATATGATGTTATTGTTCTATTTTTGTATGTTTCTGAATCAAGATTAGATAAACAACAGATGGGCTGCCTTCTGTGGCTGAAAATAGAAATAATGGGTTGTTTGTTTTCTACACAAATAATTTTTTTTTTAATTCTACAAATGGCTCTAAGGTGAACTGACAGTCTTGGCTAAGCTGCTTCTATTACGGTAACACATTTCTATTATTGAAACACAGGTTCTAGTATCAAAATTCCTTGGGACATAGATAACTGGATTAGATGGATGAAAGAGAAAAAAATGAAGGGGGAAACTTTAGGAAAGGAAACATGTTCTTTTGAAAATCAATGTTTAAAAGACAAAATGATGATTCTAATACAGAATATAAGAACAATTCTTTTTTAAACCTCAGGAATTATGTACTTGCCACAACAGAATAATGAAATGTTTCTTTGTGTATGGCATTCAAGTAAGAGGCTTAACTTGATTTTCTCATTTAATCTTCACAGCCACCTATGAGGTAGATATTACTGTATTGAACATATTATTCCCTATATTTACATGAGGAAACTGAGACTCAAAGTGTTACAGATGGGACTGTAAACCCCATGTTTTTAATGAATATGTTACATGTGAATGGCTTTCTAGAAATATCAACAAACTTTGAAATGTGTAACTCTTTCATAAAATGCTTTGAGCCTCTTAGAAGCCCCTAAATAAATAGGAAGATGTGGGAAAACAGAAATGAATATTCTCTGTAAAAACAAAAAATAATGCCTTGAGACACATAAAATACAAAATAATTATGTGTAATAATAAAATGATAAAGACAGGGGTCAGAGGAACACTAATGGGGGAGTGATCATAGTTATTATTTGTATTAGAATACTGTAAGTCAAGAGTACATATCATAATTTCTGGGGTAAGCAATAAAAGAATGCACAACTAACTAGGTAATCAGAGAGAGAAATACAATAATACAAAAGAAGTCAAGACAGGAGAGAGAAAAAGAAAAACAGTTTGGAAAAACTGAAATCGAAGAATAAGATGGCAGATATTAACCCAAATACATCACCAATCGCATTATATATAAATGAACTATCGACGACATAAGAGAGTAAGATTGCTGCACTAGGTACAAAAAAAATTTGCTGGTAGGAATGTAAAATGAGGCAACCACTATGGTGACTATTCAAGCAGTTAAACATAAAACTGCCACATGATCCAGAGTTCCACTCCTAGGAATATACCCCAAATAATTTTAAATCATGTCTAAGCAAAAATAATCCTGCTTATTTAACTTCTATGCAGAGTACATCATGTGAAATGCCAGACTGGACAAAACACAAGCCGGAATCAAGATTGCTGGGAGAAATATCAATAACCTCAGACGTGCAGATGACACGACCCTTATGGCAGAAAGCAAAGCAGGACCGAAGAGCCTCTGGATGAAAAGTGAAAGAGGAGAGTGAAAAAGTTGGCTTACAACTCAACATTCAGAAAACTAAGATCACCGCATCCAGTCCCACCACTTCATGGCAAATAGACAGGAAAACAATGGAAACAGTGACAGACTATTTTGGGGGCCTCCAAAATCACTGCAGATGCTGACTGCAACCATGATATTAAAAGACACTTGCTCCTTGGAAGAAAAGTTATGATCATCTTAGACGGCTTATTAAAAAGCAGAGACATTACTTACCAACAAAGGTCCGTCTCATCAAAGCTGTAGTTTTTCCAGTAGTCATGTATGGATGTGAGAATTGAACTATAAAGAAAGCTGAGTGCCAAAGAATTGAGGCTTTTGAACTGTGGTGTTGAAGAAGACTCTGGAGAGTCCCTTGGACAGCAAGGAGATCAAACCACTCCATCATAAAGGAAATCAGTCCTGAATATTCATTGGAAGGACTGATGCTGAAGCTGAAACTCCAATACTGTGGCCACCTGATGGGAAGAACTGACTCACTGGGAAAGACCTTGATGCTGGGAAAGAATGAAGACGGGAGGAGAAGGGGACGCCAGAGGATGAGATGGTTGGATGGCATCACCGACTAAATGGACAGAAGTTTCAGCAAGCTCTGGCAGTTGGTGATGGACAGGGAGGCCTGGCATGCTACAGTCCATGGGGTCGCAGAGAGTTGGACACGGCTGAGCGACTGACCTGAACTGAAGCAAAAATGTGCATATGACTGTTCATAACAGAGCAGTGTTATTCATAATAACCATAAAGAGCAAAATAAAGCAAAAGCAAGCAAAGGAAAGGAAATAATAAAGAAGAGAACTCAATGACACTGAAATCAGAAAATCAATTTTTTTAAAAAATCACACAACCCAAGAGCTGGTTCTTTAAAAACTTTAGTGCCGGGGACCAGCCCCGGCTGATCCAGGGTATTCGAAGGAGAGACGGCGTAGGCGAGGGTCAGGAAACAACTGCTTAATTACACTTTAATTAAGGATACAAAGAGTAATAGAATAAGGATAGCTCAGTGAGGAAATTCAGTGGAGAAAAGTGGCTGAAATAAGGATAGCTCAGTAGGAAAATTCAGTGGAGAAAAGAGGCTGAGTAGCTTGGTTTACGCGGGAGACCAATAAAACTTCAAGACAAGAAGTTTGCACCACTTACGTAGGCCGCAGGCATCCTTCCGTTCTCCCGAAGGAGAGGAGACACTGAGGCCTCCCCGGTCGGATCTTAGAAGCCCAGGCATAATTAGCAAGCATGGCGGGTTCCGCGCTCCAGATGGAGACTCAGCCGGAAGTTGAAAGAGAGAGTGACATGGGGAGACCAAGTTTTGGTGAACAAGGCCCGCACTTTATTTTCCAAAGTAGTTTTTATACCTTAAGTTATGCATAGAGGATAATGGGGGAAGGGGTGGAGTCATGCAAGGACAGCAGTTCCTGGTTCTAATCGAAGCCAGGCTTTCAAACTTATCATATGCAAAAGTTCAGGTGATTGACATCATCTTCTGGCCCGGAGGCCTGTTAACATTTTAAGAAACTTATTTTTCTCTAAAGGTGATTATTCCAAAGTCAGGCACCAGCCTTCCAAAAAGCATTGGACAAAGCTGCATTTTACATTTCTATACACCCATTATATCAATCAATACACTGCCAAGGACACAGTAGGTAAGGAGTATGGAGACTTAGCAGCAAACATTGGCCCAACAAGTGAAAAACCCTTCACCAATACAATTTCTAATCAATCTTTTAACTACTCAAAGGAATCTGTGTTTAGGCAGTTTAGAACATCTCCTGCCTCTCACAGTTGGGAGGCTCTGAACAATCACATATGGCCGGAAAAACCCATTCAGGCAGGCTAGAGGATTTCCAAAGGAGTTTGTAGGTTAAACACTGTCACACCCAGGAATTATCAACTGGAGCTGTAAGCTAACTCTTTTTCCAGAGAGAGGTAGTGGGGGACAGGCCCCCATAAAGTCAGAGGTGTGGGTGAAAGCACAAAGCAGAAAGTAGGCAGAATCTGGTTTTGGGGGTAGATGCTCGAGAATTTCCAGGGGGACTCCTGAGGCTCGATCCCGCCTTTGCGTATGCCGAGCCTCCTTCCTCATGACCTTTGTCATGGGCGGAGTTCCTCACGCTGGCTCCCGGCAGTGATAGAATTCCAGTTGAGCTATTCCAGATCCTGAAAGATGATGCTGTGGAAAGTGCTGCACTCAATATGCAATATGCACTCAATATGCAATATGCCGGCTCCCGGCACTTTAGTACAATTGATAAGGTTCTAGTACAAATCATTTAAAACGACAGAGAAACACAACTTAACCAATATCAAGAATGAAAAAGAGGGTATCACTAGAGACTGTACCGACATTAAAAATATAATAAGGAAGGACTTCCCTAGTGGCCCTGTGGTTAAGAATCTGCCTGCCAATGCAGGGGACATGGGTTCGATCCCTGGTCCAGGAAATTCCCTCATGCTTCAGAGTGACATGCCCATGTGCCACAACTACTGAAGCCCACACACTCTGCAGCCCAGGCTCTGCAACAAGAGAAGCCACCACAACGAAAAGCCTAAAACCAAGAGTAGCCCCCACACTCTGCAACTAGGGAAAGACTGCACGCAGCAATGGAAACCCAGCACAACCAAAACTAACTTTCACTTTCCAATAAAAATGTTAAAAATACCTAAGTACTATTACAAACAACTCTATGCATATAAACCAGACAATTTAGATGAAGTAGACCAATTCCTCAGAAGTCAGACTGCCCAAACTCACCCAAGATGAAACTGATAATATGAACAGTCCTGTAACTATTCAACAAATTGAATTTGTAGTTTAAAATCTCCTGAACAAAGATGTTCAGGCCCGATGCTTTCATTGGTAAAATCTAACAATTTTAAAGGAATACCAATTCTACACAATCTCTTCCAGAAAACAGCAGAGAACTAATCCGAACAAATTCTACGAAGTCCAGATTACTTAATATTCAGTTCAGTTTAGCTGCTCAGTCATGTCCAACTCTTTGAGACCCCGTGGACTGCAGCAAGCCAGGTATCCCTTCCATCAGCAACTCCCAGAGTTTACTCAAACTCATGTCCATTGAGTTGCTGATGCCATCCAACCGTCTCATCCTCTGTGGTCCCCATCTCCTCCTGCCCCCCAATCCCTCCCAGCCTCAGAGTCTTTTCCAATGAGTCAACTCTTCGCATGAGGTGGCCAAAGTATTGGAGTTACAGCTTTAGCATCATTCCTTCCAAAGAACACCCAGGACTGATCTCCTTTAGAATGGACTGGTTGCATCTCCTTGCAGTCCAAGGGACTCTCAAGAGTCTTCTCCAACAGCACAGTTCAAAAGCATCAATTCTTTGGCGCTCCAAAAATCAAGACACTGTGGTAGTGGTGGTGAAAGAGGCACAAAGATCAACAAGACAGAACAGAGAACCCAAATATAAATCTATACGAGGACAGATAACTGATTTCTGAGGAAGAAGCAAAAGCAGTTCAATGGTGGAAGGATAGATAGCCTTTCCAACAAATGGTGCTTAAGCTAGTGGATATTCACAGGCAAAAAAACGAAACTCACTTTTACAAATTAACTCAAAATTGATCATAGATTTAAATGTGAGACATAAAGCTATAAAACTTCAGAGAATTTGCAGACCCACTGAAGAATTCTTAGAAACGACACCAAAAATGCAGTCCCTAAAAGGAAAAACACTTGGTAAACTGGACAGTGTTAAAATTTAAGACTTCTAGTCTCCTAGACTTTCTTAAAAGGCTGAAAAAGCAAGCTATAGACTAGAATAAACTATTTACAAAGTATATTTCCAACAAAGGATTTGTATCTAGAATCTATAAAGAACTCTCAAAGCTCAAAAGTAAAAAGCAATTCAACTGAACGTGAACAATAGACATGAACAGACATTTTATCAAAGAAGATACATGAATGGCACATGAAGATGTTCAATACTATTAGTCGTAAGGGAAATGCAAATTGAAATCATGTAAGGTATCAATCACATCATCTGAGAAAAGCTGAATAAAACATAGTGAAAATACCAAACGGCGGTAAGAATGCTGAGAACATACGTCTCTCATACACTGCTGGTAGAATGTAAAATGGTAGAACTTCTATGGAAAATAGCTGAGTAGTTTCTTAAAAATTCAAATACATGCTTATCCTGCAACCCAGCAATCACACTCCTGGGCATTTATTTACATGAAAGGAAAATTTATGTCTGCACAGAAACCTGTACATGAATGTTCAGAGCAGCTTTATTTGCAATAGCAAAAAGCTGGAAACAACTCAGTATCCTTCAGTGGATGATTAAACAAACTGCAAAACATCTCTGTAACGGAATACTACTCAGCAATTAAAAACAGTCACTACTGGTACATGAAGCAACTTGGATGGGTCTCAAGGTATTATGCTAAACGAAAAAAGTCAATCTCAAAAGATTATACACTGTATGAATCTATTTATACAACATTCTTGACAAAATTAGAGGGACAGAGAACAAATTAGTGGTTGCCTGGGAACAGGAAAGAGTGGTAGGGAGAAAGGAAGCACAAGAAAGATGTGGTGATAAAAACAGTTCTGTATCGTTTTGGTGTTTTGTTTTCTTTTTGCCACGCTGGGCGTCTTGTGGGATCTCAGTTCCCCAACCAGGGATCTGAACTCGTGCCCCCTGCAGTGGAAGCACAGAATCCTAACCACTGGACTGCCAGGGAACTTCCACAGTATCTTAACCAAAGTGATGGCTACATGAACTTATACATGTGATACAAATGCAAAGACAATAAAAATACATGGACATGTGCATATACAGACACAAAAATGAGTACATGTAAAAACGGGTAAAATATGATAAAGGGCTAAAGCGTATACCTATGATAACTTTCCTTTTTTTTTTTTTTTTTTAAGATCACCTGTGCCTTTAAAACTTTTTATTTATTTATTTGGCTGTGCTGGGTCTTCACTGCTGAGTGCAGGCTTTCTCTAGCTGCAGTGAGTGGGGGCTACTCTCTAGTTGCGGTGTGCGGGCTTCTCATTGCAGCGGCTTCTCTTGTGGCAGAACACAGACTCTAGGGAATAGAGGCTTCAGTAGTTATGGTACCTGGGCTTAGCTGTCCCGAAGCATGTGGGATCTTCCTGGATCAGGGATCAAACTGGTGCCCCCAGTATCAAACTGGCAGGAGGATTCTTAACCACTTGACCACTAGGGAAGTCCAAGGTCCCAGTTTTGATACTAATGGCTACATAAGAGAGCAAGACACAGTTCCCCAGCCCCCCGCCCCCAGTGAAACTAGCTACAGTATATAGAATTTCTACCCGCCTTTCATTTCCTGAGCTGCTGCTGTTGCTAAGTTGCTTCAGTCGTGTCCGACCCTGTGCGACCCCCATAGATGGCAGCTCACCAGACTCCCCTGTCCCTGGGATTCTCCAGGCAAGAACACTGGAGTGGGTTGCCATTTCCTTCTCCAATGCATGAAAGTGAAAAGTGAAAGTGAAGTCGCTCAGTCGTGTCTGACTCTTAGCCAGCCCATGGCCTGCAGCCTACCAGGCTCCTCCATCCATGGGATTTTCCAGGCAAGAGTACTGGAGTGGGTTGCCATTGCCTTCTCCCTGTGAGTCTATAACTATTTTAAAGTTTAGGGAGTCCCTGGTGGTCCAGTGGTTAAGAATCCACCTTGTAATGCAAGGGACACCAGTTCAATCCCTGGTCTGGGAAGATTCCACATGCCACAGGGCAACTGAGCCAGTGGGCCACAACTAGTGAGCCCGAGCTCTGGAGCCTGCAAGTTGCAACTATTAAGCCCACACTCCATGACTACTGAAGCCTATGCACTTTCGAGCCTGTGCCCTGAAACAAGAGCAGCCCCTGCAACGGAGAAGCTCTTAAACCACAACTAGAGAAAGACTGTGCACAGCAACAAAGACCCAGTGCCACCAAAAAAAAAAAAAAATCAAAGCTTAAAAATGCATTATATTCACATGCTGATGTATGTATAGACATCACACATACAAGCATATATATGCCCTAAGTAAGTCTCAAACTTGCTTAGTCCTCAACTACACAATACCAACTAATCTGATATTGATATGTTACCATGTTAGTAAAACCTGCATTTGTGAGCCCCATCATGAATTATAAAACTGACTTGAATCACCATTTTGTGCTGTTTGCACTGAGTATAAGGCTTTAAGTGTACGCTTCTGTCACTCACTAGCTGTAAGTCTCTTGTGCTGTGGCTCAGCTAGCATTGATGGACACTCACTACAGGCTGGGCAGCGCTGTAAGTGCTTCACACACCTAACTTAATCTTCTCAACAATCCCATAAGGCAGGTACTATCATTAGTCATACCACTTGAAAATAAATGTGAAGAAAAGAAGACACAGAAAGCTAAGTAGCTCGCCGAAGATCACATAGCTACAAAGACAGTCCCAAGAGTTAAACCTTGGCATTCTTGTCCAGAGCCCTTGAGCTTATTAACCAGTTTGTTCTCTGTAACCTCTCTAAATTTCAGCTTTTCCTCTATAAAATGGTGTTAATATATATAGAAGTATTAAGGAGATCAAACCAGTCCAGTCAATCCTAAAGGGAATCAACCCTGAATATTCACTGCAAGGACTGATGCTGAAGCTCCAATACTTTGGCCACCTGATGTGAAGAGCCGACTCACTAGAAAAGACCCTGATGCTGGGAAAGACTGAGGGCAGGAGGAGAAGGAGATGACAGAGGATGAGATGACTGGATGGCATCACAGACTCAATGGAGATGAGTTTGAGCAAATTCCGGGAGATGGTGAAGGACAGGGGAGCCTGGCATGCTGCAGTCCATGGGGTTGCAAAGAGTCGGACGCAACTTAGCGACCGAACAACAACATATACAAAGAAGAATATATAAAATAGGATACAGCTCCTAGTAAATGACAGCTTAAAAACAGATTAGGAACGAGTTACAAATTAATAAAGCTGCAGAAGGCCTATTTGATGGGCACCAGGAACCCTGCTCAATTCCCTGTGCTCAACTACCAAGTGAAAAAGTCAATTGTCAACTGGAATGGTGTTTTTAAAAAGCAAAATAAAACATGCATTAAAATCGAAATCACAATTCTGGGTGAAAGAAACCAGACATAAAAAAGTAGATGCTATATGTACATTCATATAAAACTCTAGAAAATGAACACACTCATCCACAGTGACAGAAAGCAGATCAGTGGTTGCTTCCACAGGGAGTCAACTCAGAGGGGTGGACTACAATGGGCACAGGGAAGCTTTTGCAGCGTAGTAGTGTTAGTTGCCTGGAGAATCCCAGGGACGGGGAAGCCTGGTGGGCTGCCGCCCATGGGGTCGCACAGAGTCGGACATGACTGAAGCGACCTAGCAGCAGCAGCAGTGTTAGTCGCTCAGTTTGTGTTGGACTCTGTGTGACCCCACGGACTGTGGCCCACCAGGCTCCTCTGTCCGTGGGATTCTCCACGCAACAATACTGGAGTGGATTGCCATTCCCTTCTCCAGAGGATCTTCCCAATCCAGGAATCGAACCTGGGTCTCCTGCATTGCAGGCAGATTCTTTAGTGTCTGAGCCACAGGGAAGATCCCTAGGAAGCTTTTGAGGTGATGGAAGTGTATGATATCTTGATAGTGATGATGGTTTCACAGATACATACTTCTGTCAAAACTCAAGCTGAACGCTGTTCAATGGGTACAGTTAACTGTATACAAATCATACCTCAACAGAATTATGTCAAAACAAAAAACATTAATATTTTTCAAATAAGCAAACTGCCCTGATTATAACTCTTAACAATTTTTAACTTCATCAAAGTAAAAATTAAATGTTAGCCAGCATACTGCCAAGTTGAGAATATATATAAGGAACACAGACTATCAAAGCTCTATAAAGGAGGAAAAAAGAATCTTCAGCTGATAAAGTTTTTAGAGGAGTCTTACTGAGTACTCCCCTAAGCAGCAGCACTTTTATTCACTAAATTAAGACCAGGGTATATGAAGTTTACAAACTGAAAAATAACTTTCTAATATTAAATTTCTGGTTTCTTCAACAAAGGTGCAAGACAGGGAACCTTCTATTTTTTGTTCAAGTTCAAATCAACCAAGCCTTTGTGCTCCTATTCTCTTTCTTTTTGAAATTTCCATTCCAAGCTTAGCAAGGAGTGTGAAAGGGGAACAGAGTCAAAGGCCAAAATTTGACTTGTGAGATTCAGAATTCCAATCTCTGTCACTCTACAAAGGGTCTGAGAACCACAGAAACTGTATCCTACTGGGTTTGGGAATATTATGACTAAATTTACTAAATGCGAAACCAAATGTGGAACGGCCTTGAAAATTCAAAAATGGTATTCATTCTATTTTAGATCCAAATTAGAGTAAGAAATTATTTTAAACAATTTTTTAGAATAATTTTAAGTGACGTAAAATAAGACCGTTGAAAACGTTTTTGTAAGAATAAAATTCTAAAGAGAAAAGGTCTAAAACTTTAAGAATTACTTTATATAGAATATATAAAAAATTCTACGTTTGTAAAATACCTCTAGTCCCATAGATTTGCTTTTTTTTACAAATTTATTTTGTTAATGTCTTATGACAGCATATTAAATACTTTCCAATATTAGTTCAGTGACCTAGTTTGCAGAAACATGACTTTATCACAGGAGTATATTTATCTTAAGTCAAAGGGGAGCTCCTGCAGCAGCCCATAAAATCTGACTTTGCTTCAGGAAGTACTTTTAACATTTCAAGTATCATGAATGGTTGTGAATTATAGTCTGACTCAAAAGATAAAACTTTACAAACCAAATTCATCACAATTAATACTTTAAAATAAGCATTTTAAGGCATTCTTTTAAAGTGATCTAAAATGCAAGATAATCAATTAAAATTTTAAAAGCTTATTTCTTCTTAAAGTCAGAAATCACTAAATGCAATTAATTCTCCACTACTTGTGTATTTTCCACACTTTTCGATTTAGAAGTTTCCTAATTCCTGGCTGGTTCCCCTATCACACAATAGGCTCTTCAATCCACTTCACCAGGCTGTTGTTTGCTTAGGGAAAACCATCGTAATAATACTAACCCAAATAGAAGATAATAAGTCAGTCTGCTGGGTCATGCACGTATCCTAAAAATATAAGCCATGAGCTTAAAGAATAAATACAATCAAACAAATTTCATTTCCTCAAATGCCTATCCACAAAATGTTAATCACGGGTACAAAGGGGTATTAAATTACAGTATCCTCTTAAAAACAAAACAACAGAAAACTCTGTCTTTCAAGGTCAATTCAAACATCATCTGCCACTGATCCTTTCCACACATGATCCTTTTCTCTTTGAATCCTCGCAGCACTATATGCCTATTTATGGCATTTACCAAGTTCTTCCTTAAGTTTCAGTCATTCAGATAAAAACATATTTAATAAAAGTTACTAAGTCTTAGACACTGCAACTGGGAGCTAGACAAAAAAGGACAGCTGGGATTTTTAAAAATAAAGTTTCTGTACTAATATTACTATTTTAAAAAGACAATGTGTTTCTTACAAAAAAACCAGAAAACACAAACAGTAAATGAAAACCACAGAAAACACAATAAACTGTGCTAATTCAAGAACAATCACTGTTGGTCTTGACAAAAATCTTTCCAGATCACTTACACTACATGAACATGAATACACTTCTTTTCTTCAACAAAAACAGGATGATACCATATATAGTATTTTATGATCGCTTCCTATTTATTTCCTATTAATTAATGTATCAGATTTGGCTTCCCTGGTGGCTCAGTAGTAAAGAATCCACCTGCCAAGCAGGAGACTCTGGTTCAATCCCTGGGTCACAGAGAGTCCCTGGAGGAGGAAATGGCAAAGCCACTCCCGTGTTCTTGCCTGGGAAATCCCACTGACAGAGAAGCCTGGAGGGATCCATCAAGTATAACCATTAGAATCTGACAGGCAAAGATGGAGATAAGATGATTATTTAGGCAGAAAGAGAATGAGAGGTCTAGAGATAACAAAGCGGGTATGTTTTAGTCCTTTACTTTACTATACTACTTACAAGTGTAAACACATACTGTCGAAAGCTTCAAGTCACTTTGACCTCTCCCCGCTCCAAAAAAAAAAAAAAAAAGGGGGGGGGTGCCCAAGTAAAACACTGGTGTTCACAGAAAAGTGGTATCTCTGGTACTCCTGTCAGGACTACCATTACTAACCCCAACAAACCCACAGCTACTTACAATTCCAGGAGATCATGTGCTTGGGTACAGCTCTACAACCTCTACACGACTACCACCACCTCTTCTGGAATTCACAGTTTATGAAGTTCATTAACTCACTCAAACATTTACTTAGCAGTTACCTATGACTGGTTTCAAATACGAAAAGGAGTACGTCAAGGCTGTATATTGTCACCCCGTTTAGTTAACTTATATGCAGAGTACATCATGAGAAACGCTGGACTGGAAACACAAGCTGGAATCAAGATTGCCGGGAGAAATATCAATAACCTCAGATATGCAGATGACACCACCCTTATGGCAGAAAGTGAAGAGGAACTCAAAAGCCTCTTGATGAGAGTGAAAGAGGAGAGTGAAAAAGTTGGCTTAAAGCTCAACATTCAGAAAACGAAGATCATGGCATCCGGTCCCAACACTTCATGGGAAATAGATGGGGAAACAGTGTCAGACTTTATTTTTCTGGGCTCCAAAATCACTGCAGATGATGACTGCAGCCATGAAATTAAAAGACACTTACTCCTTAGAAGGAAAGTTATGACCAACCTAGATAGCATATTCAAAAGCAGAGACATTACTTTACCAACAAAGGTTCATCCAGTCAAGGCTATGGTTTTTCCTGTGGTCATGTATGGATGTGAGAGCTGGACTGTGAAGAAAGCTGGGTGCTGAAGAATTGATGCTTTTGAACTGTGGTGTTGGAGAAGATTCTTCAGAGTCCCTTGGACTACAAGGAGATCCAACCAGTCCATTCTAAAGGAGATCAGCCCTGGGATTTCATTTTTTTTTTTTTTTTAGCACAGAAAGAGGTGTTTTTTTTTTTTAATTCCAAAAATCATTTACTTTGTTGCAAGTATAGGAGTCAATGCACATTTTGCCATTTAAGAGGAAAGAATGTGTGGATATCTGAGGGAACATATTTGTGGCTTGTTTCCAGGATAGTTCAGAGCTCCCTATCCTGCCTGCCTAAAAGAGATCAGCCCTGGGATTTCTTTGGAAGGAATGATGCTAAAGTTGAAACTCCAGTACTTTGGCCACCTCATGCGAAGAGCTGACTCATTGGAAAAGACTCGGATGCTGGGAGGGATTGGGGGCAGGAGGAGAAGGGGATGACAGAGGATGAGATGGCTGGATGGCATCACTGATTCGATGGACATGAGTCTGAGTGAACTCCGGGAGTTGGTGATGGACAGGGAGGCCTGGTGTGCTGCGATTCATGGGGTCGCAAAAAGTCGCACACGACTGAGCGACTGATCTGATCTGATGTGTTAGGTACTATGTTACCTGCTGGCCCTACAAAGATGAATAAGGACCTCAATAGCAAGTTCTGCTTTCAAAAGCAAATGTCCTGCAGTAGGACCTGAACTAAAAAATGAGGACGAGTTCGTACCCAATACAATGGCTATTATTCCAAAACAAAAACCCAGAAAATAACTAGTGTTGGTGAGGATACAGAGATACTGGAACCCTTGTGCATCGCTAGCAAAAATGTAGAATGGAGCAGCTGCTATACAAAACAGTTCGGAGGGTCCTCACAAAATTAAACAGAATTATCATGCTATCCTAAAATTTCACTTCTGAGAATAACCAAAAAAAATTTAAAGCAATGTCTGGAACAAATATTTATACATCTGTATTCACAGCAGCTATATTCGTAATAGCCAAAAAGTGGAAGGAACTCAAGTGTCTGATGCATGAATGATTAAACTAAACGTTGGGCATAAATATGCAAAGAAATATTATTCAGTCTTAAAAAGGAAGGAAATTCTGACACTTGTTACGACGTGCATGAATCTTGAAGACATTGGACAAAGTGAAATAAGCCAATCACAAAAGGACAAATATTTTATGATTTCACTTAGATGAGGTACTGGAGTAGTCACATTCAGAGAGAAAGAAAAAAAGTAGAATGGTGGTTGCCAAAGGTTGAGGGGAGGGGAGAACAGGGAATTAGTGTTTAATAGGTACAGTGTTTCAGTTTCAGAAGCTGAAAAAGTAAAGGATAGTGGTAATGACATACCAAGGTGACTGTACTTAATGCCACTGAACTGCACACTTAAAGATGACTGGAATGGGGGAATTCCTTGGTGGTTTCACGGTTAGGACTCTGAACTTTCACTGCCGGGGACTGGGTTGAATCCCTGGCTGAGGAATTAAGATCCCACAAACTGTATGGCATGCCAAAAAACAAACAAGAAAAGATTCAAATGGTAAATTTTATGTTATATATATTTTGTGTACATGCATGCTAAGTCACTTCAGTCATGTCCAACTCTTTGCAACACTATGGATTGTAGCCTGTCACACTCCACTGTCCATTGGATTCTCCAGGCAAGAATACTGGATTGGGAAGCCATGCCCTCCCTCGAGGGGATCTCCCTGACCCTAGGCTCGAACCCACATCTCCTACATTGGCAGGCAGTTGCTTTACCACTAGTGCAACATGTATATTTTGCCACAATTAAAAAAAAATTCTGAGGAATATTATCTATAAGTGCTACTATGAAATAGCCAGGATATATTGTTAAGTAAAAAAAAAAACAAGGTAGAGAAAACAAACAGTATGACACTATACCAAAAGAGCGTGGAAGAATATATAGCTATACACAGATATTGTATAGACATTTTCTACAATTACTATAACTTTTAATGGAAGGATAAACAAAAAGCTTTAAAAAAAACCAACTACCCCCAAGGGAAGGAAAGAATAAGGTTAGCATTCAGCTGGTAAAGAATCCAGCTGCAGACTCGGGTTCAATTCCTGGGTCGGGAAGATCCCTTGGAGAAAGGATAGGCTATCCACTCCAGTATTCATGGCCTTCCCTGGTGGCTCAGATGGTAAATAATTTGCCTGAAATTCGGGAGACCTGAGTTCAATCCCTGGGTTGGGAAGATCCCCTGAAGGAGGGCATGACTACCCACTCCAGTATTCTTGCCTGCAGAATCCCCACGGACACAGGAGCCTAACAGGCTCCAGTCCAGTGGGTCTCAAAGAGTCAGACACAAATGAGTGACTAGGCACAAACACAGTCCAGAAACTAGACTCCTCTCAATGTACCTTGTCATAGATCTCAAGTTTTTAAACATGATTATAAAATAAATTTAAACAAAAAAAATTTTTAAGTCGTTCCTCAAAATCAAAATGAAAAACAAACCTACACTGTATATTGAGTTAAACCAAACAGAGGAGTGCTTAACTCTGAAACACAGCAATCTGACTGCACATCCTTGGTGAAATGCATCCTAAGGACATAAGAAATACAAAGAAACCTTACAGTGCTTTCAGTAATGATACTGATATTATGCTGAAATTAGGTCATGTCTGTATATCATAAGGTTTCGGTATGAGAAGAAACAAAAATTCTAAAATTTTAAATAAAAACTCTCCAATAATATTTCATTACAAGTTATCAGTATAAACTCATGCTGAACTTTCTTTTTTTAAAAAAGTATTTCCTAGCTCCATCTTTGAAGAGACCTATAAATTCCTAACCTAGGATCAATAAGCATAGCACCCAGAGAGCAGTCTGTAAACGTCCGTGACAATTCCTTCCAACTCAAAGGAACCAGCGCTCACAAAAGAAACTGATAATTCAAGTTCTGAGGCAGAATTTTATGAAATGAGGTTGGATCATACCAGAAAGCAAGGAAGCAATCAGAAACCACTAGGGTAGTATCAAAAACACTTAGGAGCTATCTTGAAGAGGTGCTCACTGCCAAAAGCAGAACAGACTGAGCCACAACAAAATAATAACGGCAATGGACTGAAACCCATAAAATATGATAAAAATCCATGACTTCATAATGATACTTGAAAGGAGAATGATGATATTTGAAAGGAGAAAGATCTCATTAGTCACTTTTGAAAGATTCTTATGAATCAATTTATTATCCTAAAAACTAACAAAGGAGAACAGCTGCATATTTACTGTCTTTTTTATATAAACTGAACACAAGAGTAACTCAACAGTCCAATAATCAAAATGAGGAAGTTTCTGTTTATAAAGTATTCTAGCTGAGAAACGAAGAATGACAGAGTATCACCATTTTACAAACCCCTAATAAAATTCTAGACCTAGGGAAAGATCGACGTCTGCTAAAATTATACAGAGTAACAAGCAGATATTACAGGGCCTTGGAACTATTCTTTCAAAACAAAAACAGACAGAGGAACATGGTCAAAAGCATCACAGGGATGCAAACAGCAAAATGAAGTCTGAGACAATCTGCGGGGCAAGTGTGTTACGAGAAAAAAGGAAGATGGGAAACGGAAGGAGAAACTATAAATTAAGAGGCATATCAGTTCAGTTCAGTAGCTCAGTCATGTCCAACTCTTCGTGATCCCATGCACCGCAGCACGCCAGGCCTCGCTGCCCATCACCAACTCCCAGAGTCTACCCAAATCCATGTCGATCGAGTCAATGATGTCATCCAACCATCTCATCCTTTGCCGATCCCTTCTCCTCCTGCCCTCAATCTGTCCCAGCACCAGGGTCTTTTCCAATGAGTCAGCTCTTCGCATCAGGTGGCCAAAGTATTGGAGTTTCAACTTCAACATCAGTCCGTCCAATCAACACCTAGGACTGATCTCCGTTAGAATGGACTGGTTGCATCTCCTTGCAGTCCAAGGGACTCTCAAGAGTCTTCTCCAACACCACAGTTCAAAAGCATCAATTCTTCAGCGCTCAGCTTTCTTTAGAGGCCAACTCTCACATCTATACATGACCACTGGAAAAACCACAGCCTTCACTAGACGGACCTTTGTTAGCAAAGTAATGTCTCTGCTTTTTAATATGCTGTCTAGGTTGGTCATAACTTTCCTTCCAAGGAGTAAGCATCTTTTAATTTCATGGCAGCAATCACTATCTGTAGTGATTCTGGAGCCCCCAAAAATAAAGTCAGCCACTGTTTCCACTCTGTCCCCATCTCTCTGCCATGAAGTGATGGGACCGGATGCCATGATCTTCGTTTTCTACATGTTGACCTTTAAGCCAACTTTTGCACTCTCCTCTTTCACATTCATCAAGAGGCTCTTTAATTCTTCTTCACGTTCTGCCATAAGGGTGGTGTCATCTGCATATCTGAGGTTATTGATATTTCTCCCGGCAATCTTGATTGCAGCTTGTGCTTCTTCCAGCCCAGCGTTTCTCATGATGTACTCTGCATAGAAGTTAAATAAGCAGGGTAACAATATACAGCCTTGACATACTCCTTTTCCTATTTGGAACCAGTCTGTTGTTCCATGTCTAGTTCTTCCTGACCTGCATACAGGTTTCTCAAGCGGCAGGTGAGGTGGTCTGGTATTCCCATCCCTTTCAGAATTTTCCACAGTTTATTGTGATCCACACAGCCAAAGGCTTTAGCATAGTCAATAAAGCAGAAATAGATGTTTTGCTGGAACTCTCTTGCATTTTCCATGATCCAGCGGATGTTGGCCATTTGATCTCTGGTTCTTCTGCCTTGTCTAAAACCAGCTTGAACATCTGGAAGTTCTCTTTCCACGTATTGCTGAAGCCTGGCTTGGAGAATTTTAAGCATTACTTAATTGCCAACATCCGCTGGATCATGGAAAAAGCAAGACAGTTCCAGAAAAACATCTATTTCTCCTTTATTGACGATGCCAACGCCTTTGACTGTGTCGACCACAATAAACTGTGGAAAATTCTCAAAGAGATGGGAATACCAGACCACCTGACCTGCCTCTTGAGAAATCTGTATGCAGGTCAGGAAGCAACAGTTAGAACTGGACATGGAACAACAGACTGGTTCCAAATAGGAAAAGGAGTACGTCAAGGCTGTATATTGTCACCCTGCTTATTTAACTTCTATGCAGAGTACATCATGAGAATCGTTGGGCTGGAAGAAGTACAAGCTGCAATCAAGATTGCCGGGAGAAATAGCAATAACCTCAGATATGCAGATGACACCACCCTTATGGCAGAAAAGTGAAGAAGAACTAAAAAGCCTCTTGATGAAAGTAAAAGAGGAGAGTGAAAAAGTTGGCTTAAAGCTCAACATTCGGAAAACAAAGATCATGGCATCCGGTCCCATCACTTCATGGCAGAGAGATGGGGACATGGTGGAAAGAGTGTCAGACTTTATTTTTCTGGGCTCCAAAATCACTGCAGATGGTGACTGCAGCCATGAAATTAAAAAACGCTTACTCCGTGGAAGGAAAGTTATGACTAACCTAGATAGCATATTCAAAAGCAGAAATATTACTTTGCCAACAAAGGTCCGTCTATTCAAGGCTATGGTTTTCCCAGTGGTCATGTATGGATGTGAGAGTTGGACTGTGAAGAAAGCTGAGCGCTGAAGAATTGAAGCTTTTGAACTGTGGTGTTGGAGAAGACTCTTGAGAGTCCCTTGGACTGCAAGGAGATGCAACCAGCCCATCCTAAAGGAGATCAGTCCCGGGTGTTCAATGGAGGGACTGATGCTGAAGCTGAAACTCCAATATTTTGGCCACCTCATGCGAAGAGTTGACTCATTGGAAAAGACTCTGATGCTGGGAGGGATTGGGGGCTGGAGGGGAAGGGGACGACAGAGGATGAGATGGCTGGATGGCATCACCGACTCGATGAACATGAGTTTGAGTGAACTCCGGGAGTTGGTGATGGACAGAGAGGCCTGGCGTGCTGCGATTCATGGGGTTGCAGAGTCGGATGCGACTGAGTGACTGAACTGAACTGAACTGAACTGGAGTGTGAGATGAGTGCAATTGTGCGGTAGTTTGAGCATTCTTTGCCTTTGTCTTTCTTTGGGATTGGAATGAAAACTGACCTTTTCTGGTCCTGTGGCCACTGCTGAGAGTTCCATATTTGCTGGCATATCGAGTGCTGCACTTTCACAGCGTCATCTTTTAGGATTTGAAATAGCTCAACTGGAATTCCATCACCTCCACTAGCTTTGTTCGTAGTGATGCTTCCGAAGGCCCACTTGACTTGACATTCCAGGATGCCTGGCTCTAGGTGAGTGATCACACCATCGTGATTACCTGGGTCGTGAAGATCTTTTTTGGACAGTTCTGTGTATTCTTGCCACCTCTTAGTATCCTCTGCTTCTGTTAGGTCCCTACTATTTCTGTCCTTTATTGAGCCCATCTTTGCATGAAATGTTCCCTTGGTATCTCTAATTTTCTTGAAGAGATCGCTCGTCTTTCCCATTCTATTGTTTTCCTCTATCTCTTTGCACTGATCGCTGAGGAAGGCTTTCTGATCTCTCTTTGCTATTGTTTGGAACTCTGCATTCAAATGAGGATATCTGTCCTTTACTCCTTTGCTTTTCCTTCCCATCTTTTCACAGCTATTTGTAAGGCCTCCTCAGACAGCCATTTTGCTTTTTTGCATTTCTATTTCTTGGGGATGGTCTTGATTCCTGTCTCCTGTACAACGTCAATTGTACATTGGAGACAACTGTACTGTACCGTGTACTTGGCAATTGAGACAGTTCAAAATGGTGTGCCAAACTCAGGAATGAGCAATCTTGTTTCTATCAAAAGCCACAATACTCGGGGAAAAGACAGACATCAAGTTAAGAACTTCAGAAAAATTTAATGTGTGTGTTTGTGTATAAATGCACGTTTTGTAAAGAGAAATAAACATACTAACATACTAACAAGGATCTTTTCTCCAATTTAATAAATGGACATTCACCCCATTTATTTGAACATGTTCCAATTTCAATCGAAGTACTGAGGAGGAATTCTCTATACCCAATGAAAGAACACCCAACTTGTTGATTGTGAACAATAATAAGCAAATTTGAAATAACCCAAATTCTGCAATTTCTCTCCTGGCATCCTTAGCTCAATACCATGTATTATTTCATTCGAAGCACTCATTTTGATTTCACCAAACATCAGTACAGGAATGAACCCAAGGCAGGCTTGAAGCCTGGGTCTGCTGAAAGATGCTTTACCTAGGAAATGTCTTTCGACTCATCCAGTCCCACAAAGAACACTCAAGAATGTGCTGGGGTTACCTGCTCCAATTATTTGCTCCCACTAAAAGCTGGCAAGCTGATCCAAAGTTCCTGGATCAGAGACAGGACGGTGTCATCAGCAGACAAGTCCTTGTAAGGACCTAAGAATCCTTACTTCTATTTGCAAGTGTGCTGTGTTGATTGCTGAATTTCCATATCCTTTGCTATTACAGAAACTTTACACTCTCAGACTGTCAGGAGACTCTGTCAGTGGCATCACTGGCCTGATATGACAACCAAGCCAACTATCCCCGACATCACTTCATATCACCAGAGCTTTCTCTTACACATCTAGGTGCTCTCCATAGAATGAGTGAAATTCAAAAAGATGCAGTCTCACTGCCAGCAAAATGTCTAGCCTATATGGGCATGTTTGAAGAGAGGACAGAGACAGCTCACCATGCCACCACCATTATGAAAGCCCCAGGAGCCCACAGTGAGAGATGCAAATTCATATGAAACAAATACATCGTCTTTCTAGTACTTTCTCTCTAGGGTCACTTAGAAATGAAATCTGGAATAGAATGAACACTTCTGGACCATCTATTCTGCATCATGCATTGTGCTAGCTGCTGAAATCTCTCACTTAATCCTAATAGCCATTCAAAGTATTTTTGTTATTAGTGCCTTTTCACAAATGATTTTCACAAAGATGTTGAAGTGAAGTGAAGTGACTCAGTCGTGTCTGACTCTTTGCGACCCCGTGGACTGTAGCCTACCAGGCTCCTCCGTCCATGGGCTTTTCCAGGCAAGAGGACTGGAGTGGGTTTCCTTCTCCAGATCACAGAGATGTTAGGTGACTTAATTTCAAAGCCAGAGGGATGGTATGGGGAGGGAGGAGGGTTCAGGATGGGGAACACATGTATACCTGTGGCGGATTCATTTTGATATTTGGCAAAACTAATACAATTATGTACAGTTTAAAAATAAAATAAAATTTAAAAAAAAAATAAAAAATAAACTAAAAAAAAAAAAGTTCAAAGTCTGAAAGCTACTACGTGAAAGAGGCAAAAGTTAAACCCAAATCAGTATATAAATCTTTATGACTTCTTTCTTACAACTCTATTTGCTTTCCAAAGGGATTATACTGACTTAAAATGATACCAGAACCAAAGATAGTCCTCCTTCATTTTTTTGGTGAGAGAACTGGGTAGTTTTAACACCCAACAGGGACTACCATGCAAGGAACCAAATTCCTATATTAAACCAATACCCACAGTCTATACCAAATCTCTCCTTACCAGTTAGACTGTGTGTAGTCAGTGGAAGAGCAGAAATATTTTATTCAACCTCTACAATATTTTCAAGTATTTGGACTATACAAGTTGCCCTCTACGTTTCAAAATCTATCAATAATCATCTTTCTACAAAATTTCCCAGATTTATGCTAGTTTACTTGGAAGTATTAAATCTTTGAATTTTACAATAAAATGAAGATTCCAAAACAAGTAGTATTCGATTTGCTGAAAGCACTGTAACAAAGGATTAAAGACTAAAATTAAGACAACAACAACAACAACTTTAAATTCTAGGTACTATGTAGCTACATTAATATTAGAATATGAGAAAACGGTAAAAGCTATCACTTTCACAGAACTTACTCCAGAAGTACTGTGCCAAATACTTTATAAATGCTTCATTTTGTATAAACGCTTCATTTTGTAGCTTCCAAAGTGTTAACTCTATTTTACAAGCAAAGTGACAATGGTAAGAAAGCCCAAGTAACTTGACCAAAGTAATACAGATAGAAAGTGGTAGCTGCTGCTGCAGTTTATACACTTCCAAAGCTTTTACCTCTTGTCGTCACAGTTTACTGCCCCCTAATTCCTATCTGGTAAACATACCTTTGTCCACAATTCTAAAACCACTGTTGAAACACATACAAAATTATTTAAACCTATTATTAACTGTATCCATTAATTTGTCATAGCTTCTAAAGTAAGATAATTAAAAAGTGCCTAAAGATGGTAACAACAACCCTGTATGCGAGACAGCAAAAGAGACACAGATGTATAGAACAGTTTTTTTGGACTCTGTGGGAGAGGGAGGGGGGGATGATTTGGGAAAATGGCATGAAAACATGCATAATATCATATAAGAAACGAATCGCCAGTCCGGGTTCGATGCGGGATACAGGAAGCTTGGGGCTGGTGCACTGGGATGACCCAGAGGGATGGTATGGGAAGGCAGGTGGGAGGGGGCTTCAGGATGGGGAACACGTGTATACCCGTGATGGATGCATGTTGATGTATGGCAAAACCAATACAATATTGTAAAGTAACAAAAAATAATAATAATAAAAATAAATAAATAAATAAAAGTGCCTAAAGAATTATCATTAGAAAAATTCAAGTAAGGCAACCGATTTTCAGGACGTATTGAGAGGTCAAGAACAGATAATTCACACAACAAAACCTCTATCACTGCTTGGGAGTTACTGTTCTTAAATTGATGTAAAGATAGTAAGACCAGGATACCATCTTAAGTATTTAAGACAATGTAAATACTGTAAACCCACCAGCCTAAAGGCTGAACCAAAGCACCCATTGTCAAAATCATGTTACCTTCAATATTTACTAAGTGAATTATGAATAGTATTATTATAGTCTGCTCCTTAAAGTCTTATTATCAAATAACAGAAAAGATGTAACCATAACTTGGACAATTTAAACTTCTGAAAAGCTATTACTTCCCCAGTTCCAATGTTTCAAAGTTCTTCATAAAAGAATAATATCTGAAAACTAAGATAAGTAACATCCCCCAAACATGAAATCGTCAATCTATCAGAGTCTGAGCGTAAATACATAACTTTTTAATGTACAAGATGCAGTTAAAAATAACATGTTAGTTGTTCCTGTTGTTTATCAAACACATTCATTAGACTGATTAAAAGGGCAATACAAGAAGAATTTTCTACAATATGCCAAATAATAGATGAAGTCTTACCTCCATTGCTGAAACTACCATCTGTTGGTCATAGTGATTCAGAAGATTGGGCATGAAGGCAGTGTTATAAGGCAAATCCTGGCACACCCTCAAGGTAATAGGCTCAAAGAAAATAAACTGTGCCTACCTGTATGGCCCACAAACATAGTCAAGGGCCACAGTTAAAAGATGATCCAACTCATAGCCACGCTTTCTCGATTGAATGGGATTCGGATGATCAGGCCTACTCAAGATGTATTTTAGATCTTTGTACACCTACAGGTCTCAGCTTGAAAGTACTTCTTCTATCTTACTGTTAAGTTCTTCAAACAGAATTACTCTGCACCGTCAGAGGTTTGTTAGCTTGGTCTCACAAAAGGCATTTGGTTTTGGTTTCACAATATGGGAAAATGACATCATCTTGCCTCTTCTTTTCATTTTCTTACATCGGGTACCATGTGGCCAACGTGTCAAGTTGATCAACCACATTCCCAAACAACAGATTCCATCTTAGGAGAAGAGCTATTTCTTCCTTTGACTGAAATATCTGAAAAATAATTGAAAAAAAAATGGGTGAAATTAGCAATTTCCTCTTAAAATATTACAAGCTTGATATTAAAACTTTGATTAGCTCAGTAAAGTTGCAGGATACAAAATCACTATACAAAAATCAGTTGCGTTTCTACACACTAACAATCAGCTACTAGAAAGAGAAATTTTAAAATACTGCCTTTGGGACTTTCTGGTGGTCCAGTGATTAAAACTGCACACATCCACTGATGAGCTCCAGTGCACTCCCTGGTGGAGAACTAAAATTCCAAGCGCCAGGCCTGTGGCTAACAACAACAACAACGATCACAAACTTTGACTGCCTTACAGATAAAATACATGGATATTTCAGAAAAGATACGACAGTTTCTCTACTTTCTCATTCTTGCTATAGATATACAAGAGAATCCATAAACAGCATTTAAAGGAAAGCACTATTTCCTCCCTCAGTTGTTTATATAACATATAGTTTAATTTCCCATCTACAGTGGTAGTTTTTCATTTGTCACAAGACATAATTGATCCATTTTGAAAACCTTGCATGCTGCTGTCCTAAATTTTATTTAAATATCTGCCACACTTAATAACAAGTTATTTAAATGTTATTATATACGTTTTAATCATTACATGATTCAGCAGATGGTATCTGTGAAAGGTGTAAACTCTAAAGATATGGATTGAAGCCTCTTTCCAACTATGTGAATCACTTAACTTCTCTGAGCTCAGAATTTTCCTTTCTAAAAACTGCACCTCCCTGTCAAAGATGTATGAGTGAATTATAAAATAATGCCCTCTATAAAAGGTAAAGCAACATCAAACTTTAGGTAGTTTTATTACTGAATGACAGCAGATACAAAGACTTACTTCTATCAACCAATACTGAACTGGCAAACAGAAGATTCTAAAAGTAGCATCAGGACATTTTCCCAACAATGCTTCATCCTTTTAGATAGTACAAAAATTCAGTACATAGATGGAGAAAACGTTTGACCAACAAATGCCTCATTATACACAGTCAGGCTGCAGAGAAGAGTCAACTCTAGAAAGTTACAGCATGGAATAGGAATGATTTCCAGTTAAGAGTTTCTACCAAGTTTCAGAGTTGGATTTGACACTGCCTTTCCTGGGGGCTTCCCTGGTGGCTCAGACGGTAAAGAATCCGCCTACAATGCTAGAGACATGGGTTCGATCCCTGGGTTGGGAAGATTCCCTGGAGGAGGAAATGGCAACCCACTCCAGTATTCTTGCCTGGAGAATGCCATGGACAGAGGAGCCTGGCAGGCTACAGTCCGTGGGGTCGCGGAGAGTTGGATGCAACTTTCACATTCACTTTTTTTCTAGGGACAAAAATATGCATCTCTTTTGGGGCTGGAAGGGTAAGTAGAGTGGAAGGCAGGATTGGTAGGAAAAAAGCATATTCTAAAACTATCATACTTCCATTTGGTTTTGTAATGATGTTAAGTCTGCTTTTACTTTATTTTTGCTTCACAGATGTCAAATATTTCTGTTTGAAGTACACAACCTCAGCTGGGAAAACATGAGAAAGTCAGGTTCAGAAATTCTCAGAGACCCAGGTTAACAGGACAACTCAAATAGATATTAGGGCCTGTGACAGAGAACTTGAACCGTCTTGGCTAAAGCAGAGAAAGAAACTGTCCTTTGCGCACTACCAATGACAGGGACCTCTGCCTCCCAGGCTTTCATTACTGGGCAGAAAAAACTATTTGGAGAAAGAAAAGCCATGGCTGAATCTTGCCAATTTCTCCCCCAAGCATATGGTCTTGAGTAGAAGAAGAGAAAAGTAAAGTCTACAACCTTAGGAATTAGAGACACCGAAGTCACAAGCAACCTCTGCCCCAAACGTTTCATCTCTCTAATACGGAAATCTCTAAATCAGAAATATTTGTTAAAGCTTCTTGGCCTGCCATTTTCTTTCCTCCTTCAAGCTGGGCCCAGAAATGTGATGTCTGGCTATGGAAAAGAGATATTAAACACAGTCATGTATATTTAAGCTTAATTATCATGCAGCACGGTACCAATTATGCATATCATTACATGTGTCAAATAAGCCCTGAAAGCTTTATTTGGCTACAGTACCAAACATCCATAGAAGTTCCATTTTTGTAGTTTGCTCCTTATGCAGCATGTTCATCTGCTTGCAACTTAAAAAAAATTAAAGGGGACATTGCTCCCTACTGAATATGTGTATAACAATGAGAATTTCAAATTTTTCATTTAGACTATTATTCAAGCTGTATGGGTTCTAAATTTACGGTTCAAAGAAGATGACCACACAAAACTTGAGGCAGAAACAAGGTAATGTTGAGTTTTTTAAACTAGATGAGAAACCCCCTTATACTTCTGTCTACTCTATTTTACTTGTTTTTCCCTCAGTTATTCCTTTTGCCTCATTTACAAACAATGCTTCTCACAGACTTACAAAAGTGCTTTCCTTTATGCACTTTAACATTCAAATTTCCATATATCCAAACATTTTTGTAAAATTATTGTTAGCCTGGGATAGGATAAAACCTTAATACATTAAGACTGTAGTTTACGATTATTAAGATAAATAAGAAAAAACAGTAGAATGCCATGAGACAAGAAGAAAAACAGGAACAGTAAAAATATTAAGGAATTCATATTTCTTCCAAATTAGAGGTTCCCTCATTTTAATGTGCAGTAGATTCATAGCAACCCCACGGGTCTAAGAAATCCAAACCTCTGGAAAATGAATGATATACATGCATTCTAATGATTATCTCTGTACTGTTACAAGTGATCTATAAGTTATATTTTGAGAAATGCTATCCTAAAATAGAATAACTTAAAACAGTACAGAATATTTGCACATAATTATGTGCTTAGCAAAAGTAATATATAAAATGAATTTTTTTTAAAGCAGATAAAGAATACTACCTTAATAGAAAAATCGAAAAAGGACATAAATTTACAAATGGCCAACAAACATATGAAAAGATACTCAACTTTACTAATAAAAACAGACAAACATGATATTTAACATTTTTGCCAATCAGATGAGCAAAGTAAGAATAACAGAACACAGTATAGGAGAGGGTGCAGAAAAAGGAATATATTCAACATTCCAACACATGGAAGTACTTTTTTTTTTTTTTTTTTGGCTGTCCCACACGGCTTGCAGAATCTTAGTTCCCCAAACAAGGACTGAACCCGGGCTAGAGTAGTGGAGTGTCTAACCACTAGACCGCCAGGAAATTCTCCATTTTCAAATACTACTGGAGGAAAAGCAAAGTAGTTGGTATTTCAAAAAAATAGCTATGGACATCAAAAGCCCTTAAAATGTATATAATTTGATTCAGCAGACCCATTCTACAATTTATGCTAAGAAAGTAAACACAAGTACACATGATGTATAACTGAAATGTTAGTACAAAAACCCAGAGACAATCTGAAAGTCTGCCAATATGGAATTGGTTAAACTAAGGTACAACCAACCCATAACACACTCACTAAAAATGATGAGCAGGATCTGTATATACTGACTTCAAACGACAGTAACACTACAAAAACTGAAAAATAAAATTTTAAATGGTTTACAAAACAGCATATAGTCTCCCACTTCTGTCAAAAATATACATACACGGGACAGAATAAAACTACCTGAACTGTTTAAAAATACAATATTATAGGGACTTCCCTGGCAATCCAGTGATTAGGACTCCACACTTCTACGTCAGGGAGCTCGAAGTTCATCACTGGTCAGGGAATTAAGGTCCCACAAGCTGCACAGCGTGGTCAAAAAACAAAAACAAAACAAAAAAGTAGTAAAGTATTATAAATGCTGCAATGTTATTTTAAAGTCTGTCGCATGTTATTTATGTATGGGAACATTAAGTGCTAAATCTATGAATGTGTGCTGACAATACTACTACTTGAATCAATGATTTACTGGCTGTTGATTAAATAACAAGCCAAGGGACACAAAAATACCCTCCTACAGGTAGCAAGAAAAGCGCCTTCTCAAGAGGGTCTTAGAAGCCCGGGCAGAAAAGTGAATTCAGAGGGCCTCTGTGCTCCAAAGAAATAGCCTGATAGAGAGAGAAAAAGAAAGACATGGGGATCAGAGCTCTGATGGAGCAAAGGTGTTTTAATTAACATGGTGTGGGCATATAGACTGTCTTACAAGGTAGTTTTTCTCAGCAAAGATAAAGATTAAAATTCCAGACTTACAAAACATAGGTGATCCATATTAAAGAGAGAGAGAGTTGTAAACAATCACTTTTACCGTATGGTTCACAAGAAGGAAGAGGGTACTTACCTCCGTATAGAAAATCTAGTGAAGGAAATGCCTGGATTTCTCAGCCCCCGGGAGACACTTGAGTCTTTAGGAATTAGTAAGGAACAGCGAATTTCTGACAGATCCAAAACAGCACACAGGAAGCCTCCTGTTAAATGCTTCCTGAAAACTAATTACCTTATTTTCCTGACATTTCAAAGCATTTGGGGGGAGGCGGGTAGAGGAGGAACCTCTTATTTCACTAAATAAAAGGCAACACTGCAAGAAGAACTGCATCTTAATTATCTTTTATTTTCAGCGACATCCTTGCAAGCCTGCCCACTTAAACTTTTACATCACTTTCCTATCTTATTACCTCTATGTTGTGGTTTGGTACTTCAAACAAACACTTTTTTTCCCCCTTCTTCTTATGGAGTAAAAAGATGGTATTGATTTGCTTAAAAGTACCGATGAGGGGGAAAAAAAGGATGGAGGGAAATCATTATCTTGAGGAGTAAATGGTTCTTAATAACAGAACTACGGATTTATCCATCCCTTTGACTGTTAGCATGCCACTAAAGGCTAAAAGAAGGCTCAAGAGGGAGGTTAACATCCCCCTCGTCAAGTGTTTGTTTCCTTGCTCCTGCGGTATTGGCTTTGCCAAGTAACCCAATTCCCGTACATAAACGTTACAGGTCTCTCCAAACTACTTCTATAAAATAAGATATTGTTTGACCAATCTTATCGAGCAGTCATTTATTTCTATAGCTGCTGGTCTGCTCTGCTGCTCTGTCTGCCTACATTCAGAAGGGAACAAAAATTCAAAATTTCATTTATTCTGGGCCCAGAACCAGACCTTTTGTCCTTCCTAGATATTTTGCAACTTCGAGTTGACTCCTCTGCCTAAATTAGTGGCATATGCTTTTGTTCTTTTAAGAAAGAAAGAAAGAAAAAACCACCCCTTATTCTCTTATTGAGGAAGGCAACTAATTCTGAAAAAGGCCTCTAGGAAGATGTTAAAATGTCTTGAAATGTTTAACAGAACCTTATTTCAGAGGCTATGGATGAACCTCCCCGAGGTACCCCAGGGCAAACACACGGAGCGTCCAAGGGGGCAGAGGGGAAAGCCTCGAGGAGGCATATGCAGACTTTGCAAAACTGATGGGAGGGAGGAGAGGGGACAACTTTCAGGACTAGAAACAGGAAGCAGTCCAGATGCTGCGATGCCGCCCGCACCCCCGCACCCAGCCCTCCGTGCATCGTCCCCCCGGCAAGCAGCTGCGTGCTCCACCCACAGCCCCCAGTGGCCTGGGAGCGCCACACGGCCCTGCGGCGCAGACCGAGCCCCAGGGCTGGGCCGAGGGCAGCGCGCAGGGAGCGCGGGCCACACTCGAACAGGTTGCTCGGCGCAGATTCGGGACCGAGAGGGTTAATCCAGTCCGCGCGCACAGTCCGCCCAGCCCCAAACTCGGGCTCCCCCGCCGGCCCGCCACCCACCCCGAGAAAGCCCGGAGACACCCCTCCACAGCACAGCGCCCAAGGCTTTTGTTTTGTCGGAGACGAGAATAACGATCCTTGAGGAGGAGGTGCCACAGCTGCTCGTGGCTCTTCGGCACAGGCTTAGACCGAGGAGCGGGCAGCCGCCGCGGCACCTCCTCAGTCCCCACTCCCAAGTCCTTTTCCCGCTGAGCAGGACGGGAAGGGGCCTGCACGACCCGGGGCTCACCTCACACATCGGGGCTGGGCTCCCGTGGGGCTGCGGCGCCGGCCGGGGGCGGCCGCAGTTCCCTCAGGTAAACAGAGCCAGCGAAGACCACCAGCGTGCGCCTCCGAGCGACCGAGAGCTTTCGCGATGGCCGCGGCACATGCGCACGCACGTACGGCGCAGGCGCGCTGCGCACGCTCGGCCGAGCGCTCCTATTTTGAGACCAGCTTCTGGACACCCGTCTGCAGGTTTCGTTGCTCTTGACCTCGCGCCGAGGCTGATGCCCGGCCCTGTCCTGCTCCGGCGGAGTCGTTCCGCGCTCTGGAAGCTTTTCTTAAATGCCCTCAGTCCCCTTTGCAAAGCTCTCCCTCCCTTCCCTGCTGAGACAGTGCAGCGACTCGCATCACTCAAGCCTGGAACGCTATTATTGAGAGACCACCAAAACCTGTTTGAGAACCAGCGTGCCCCCTGGGAACCCGGGGATTGGAATTGATTAAGAGGCGGGTGCTGAGAGTGGTACTGGGTGCAGATAGAGGTAGTCAGCTTTCATATTGCAGAGCTCCAGGCTGAAGCAGCAGAGCAGATACCCTCTTTACCAACACCCACTTTAGTGAGCAGGTGGGGCTTGAGGTTATTGGTGACATGCCCCATCTTCTGTTCTTTGAGAAATGTTTCTTCTCTCTTTTTCTTCGTAAGTGATTTTATTTTTTTCTACCTAAGCTATTTCAGAACTTAAAGATTCCTTAGAAATCATCTAAACCTAACCTCTCATTATTCAGACGTGGAAAAGAATGGTCCAGAAAGGTTAAAAAGACTTAGCCAAAGCCAGGCAGCGTTTTAAGGGCTGAGTCTGGATTCACTCATTCCAAGCCAAAGCTGTTACCTTGGCCTCTATCATTTTACCTACCTTCCTTTCTCTTCCTTTCCCTCCCTTTTCAACCTAGACTTCACAGGCATCATTTTGTTCTATGGTAGCATACAGGACTTAAAGAAATACTTTGATCTTGTAGCATAGTATGACTGTACTTAAGGTTCTTCAACTGTACACTTGGTTAAAATGGTGTATTTTAGTATGATCTTCTGTCTGAATCTTTGCCACCCCATGTTAGGAGACTGACCAAAAACAGCTATATAATCTGTGGTTTGTCCAAACCCTTGGGACACATCTCTGTGGCCTCTTTAATTATAGGCAACTATTTTATACAAAGAAAAGTGGAAGTGTTAGTCCCTCAGTCGTGTCCGACTCTTTGTGAGTGATCCAATGGACTGTAGCCCACCAGGTTCCTCTGTCCATGGACTTCTCCAGGCAAGAATACTGAAGTGGGTTGCCATTCCCTTCTCCAGGGGATCTTCCCGACCCAGGGATGGAACCCAGGTCTCCTGCATTGCAGCCAGATTCTTTACTGTTTGAGCCACCAGTGAAACAATCTGTTTTGAAGATGCTCCCTAAATGACAATAAATACTGAGCTTAGACAGTCATAAATATCGTTTAATGTCAGAAGATGAGCTATGCGAATTGCACCATAAAGGGGATCTGAAATGACATTTTCAATTTCGTTAATAAATACTAATGCAGTAATACTTTCTAAAAAAAAAATAACATTGATCCATAGGCTGATTCTTATCAAGTCATTGTGTCTTGTGGAGCCAACACTGCCTCTACTGAAGGTGAGTGAAGCAGCTAAGAGCATTTATGAAAAGCAGTATAGACCTGCTTCGGGTACTTCTAGATCCCTTGTACCTTCAGATCCTCTAGAGATGTGCTGCTCTCGCATTTTTATGCAATTTACACATGGTCTTGTGAAAACTGTCAGGCATAGAACATATCTTGGCTCCTAGTGGGAGGTGGGAATGATGTAGAAATTATCGTTGAATGTATCAACATGATCACATCTCAGAAATAGACCACTGAGTGAAAGAAGCGAACTACAAAGTATGTAAATTATGATAGCTCTTTAAAACAGTCACACTGTTTACAAGGCCAAACATGTATATATAATAAGCAAAAAAAGTGGACAAGTAGGCAGCACACTAAATTTTATGACAGTGGATGCTTCTAGGCAGGCAGGGTGGGAAATGAGATCTGGGCAGCATGTAAAACAGGCTTCAACTCTTAATCACACACATGAAGCAAAATGTTAACATTTTTAAAAAATCTCTGCAGGGAGAAAAGGGTGTTTCTTAGGCAAGTCTGTAAACTTTTCTTTATGGTTGAAATGTTTCCTTTAAAAATAATGTTGAGGGGCTTCCCTGGTGGTCCAGTAACTAAGATTCCACCCTCCCAATGCAGAGGACCTAGGTTTAATCCCTGGTCTGGGAACTAGTGAAAGACAGGGAAGCCTGGAGTGCTGCAGTTGATGGGGTTTCAGAGTCACACACGACTTAGCGACTGAAGAACAACTGGGAACTAGATTCCACAAACTGCAACTAAAGATCCAAGATCTTGTGTGCTGCAACTAAGATCCAGTGCAGCCAAATAAATATTTTTAAAAGGAATTAAAAAAAAATTAAATGAAAGTAATGTTAAATTTTCAAGGACATTGAGCCAATGTGCTCACCGTGAACACAATGTGAATGGTGGTGTTCACTGGGGGATCAGCAGTCACACTGATGAAGGGCTGAACAAGGAGAGGTCCAGAGGATGCTAGTTGAGAGGATCAATGAAAGGGACCTTATTTTCAGGGATAAAAATATTCAGATCTAACAGGGATAAAGTGTCGGGCTCTCTTTAATCCCATCTTTCTTTCATTCAATGTTATAACCACCAATAGAAAGTCTTTAGGGCTTCCCTGGTCGCTCAGGAACTTCACCGAGACCCAACACTCTCCCAGGGAGTTGTTAAAACTGGTCTCTTTCTGGATGAACCCATTTTGAAACCATCCATGTTAACCGGTAATACATGGTAATTCAGTATTGCATCTACTTACCTCCCCCAGGCCTCCACCCCTGCAAAAGTCTTTGTTTATTCATTTTACGTACAACCTGATCATAAAACATACAACCATACTTAAAACCACTGGGATGGAATTCAGACACCATAAGTTTCAGTTTGGCCACTTACTGAGCCTTTGTCAACTCTAAAGAAAGCAGCAACCTCTATGAGCTTTACTTTTCATTTTCATTTTAAACGGGAGATATACGAATGCTGCCTATTTCAAAACAATGAAACAATATAAACATAGGGTTTACATTTATTTACCTTGGAAGAGAGTACATTTTTATGTATTTTAGAGAACGTGAGATAATGAGAAAAGTCTTCTTTTTTGAATTTGGTTAGCTGCTGCCCATAAGAACTGTTTTACACTTCCCAGATGTCCCTTCTGAAATGTTGTTTTTCTCCAGCATTAGTTTATAGTTCTATACCAGTAGTTATTTCTACATTGTACTTTCAAATCCTCCTCATTAGATTTCTTTTTTTTTATTCTTGCATTCTCACTCTGCCTCTCATTACATGGTAGATGCTTCATAAATTTCATTAATGAAATTAGACCAGATTGAAAAATTCCCCAAATTTGGAGTTATCCTTATTCAGGCATGCCATCTGCTGGTTCCCTGGTGTATCTGTTAGTCGGCCTGAATTCCTTAATCCAATCAAGTACAATTCATGTGGAAGCATTGCTGAGTTTGTGTGTTGGGCAATTTTCCCACGTTCTTTCACTTCCTGTGTGCAGGTGCTATTCTTTCATTGAACCTCTCCAGAATTGTTTTTCCTGCAACCTTCTTTTACCTGTTGGCCACTCTAAAAACCCGGAGAAACGGAGTTTACGTTTCAGAACCCCGGAGTGACCAGAACGATATAACTGGGCATGCTCAGTAGGTTGGCCTGATTTGGAACATACTTACAGCTTGAAAGGGGGCATTTAATGCTGTTTGTTTCAGGATTGGCTGCATATTCGTCCTGGCACTCTATTGAGAGATGGCAGCCTTTCCCACCCTCTGGGCCCTCCCACTTTTCCATTTTGTCCCCGTGCCCAAATTTGGAGCCAGCCCTCCAGGATCTCCCAGCCAATCAAGAGACCACACATTGTTGCCTAAGAGACCCCGGATGCCAGCGAAAAGATTTATAGGTAGTGATTGGCCTACTGGAAGGGGTGGGGGCTAGACGGAGTCACAGAAACAGGAGCTATGGCAACACCAGCGCTAGAGGCTTGAGGAGAAAGACTTGAAAAGAAAGCCTTAAAGAGGTGAGAGCAGTGATCGCTGCATGAAAAAGATGGAGACTCTTTTGAGAGCTCTTCTCTCAGGTCCTCCTGGGCTTCTCACGAGGCTTGGCAGTGACCCCGGGAATTACATTTTGCTGTGTATTAGCAGTTAAATGACCAGGTGCATCGTATATATGAAATTAACAACCAACAAATAATTACTTCTGTGCTTATCAAAGCACTAGGTCTTTGCATTGTCTTATAGTTTCTCTTTGTTTCCACCTAGTTGAATATAAGATGAATTCATATTTAAATCTAGATCAGATCAGATCAGATCAGTCGCTCAGTCGTGTGCGACTCTTTGCGACCCCATGAATCGCAGCACGCCAGGCCTCCCTGTCCATCACCAACTCCCGGAGTTCACTGAGACTCACGTCCATCGAGTCAGTGATGCCATCCAGCCATCTCATCCTCTGTCGTCCCCTTCTCCTCTTGCCCCCAATCCCTCCCAGCATCCGAGTCTTTTCCAATGAGTCAACTCTTCGCATGAGGTGGCCAAAGTACTGGAGTTTCAACTTGAGCATCATTCCTTCCAAAGAAATCCCAGGGCTGATCTCCTTCAGAATGGACTGGTTGGATCTCCTTGCAGTCCAAGGGACTCTCAAGAGTCTTCTCCAACACCACAGTTCAAAAGCATCCATTCTTCGGTGCTCAGCCTTCTTCACAGTCCAACTCTCACATCCGTACCCTATTTCCTGATCATTTCCTGGCAATCTCTATTTCCTTCTCTGATGATACTGCAGCGTACAATGGGTGAGCTGTGTGTTAGTGGAGAAACTCAACCGTGTTCTGCTCTGTAAACGCCAAATAAAAACCCGATTATCCTGAGTCTAACCCCAATGTTCGGTTCCTAATGTTGAGTTGTACCTTCTTTGCCACTAGCTTTAATCCTTAAACCACCTCACCTCCACTATTGTGTTCATTCATTCCGCTGATTGAGACAAGGTTTTATTGAGCACCTACTGTGTACTACTGAGTTTAGGATTCAGGTGAGCACATTCAGAAAACCACATTAGCAGAGAAGCACCAGTTTTGTACCACATTCTCTGATCTGAAGTTCAGTGTGTCTGTACAGATAGTGCATGAAGGGAGAGGAAGGAGGATGAACCAAAAAGGTAAATTCATGGTGCACCTAGATCAGCATGCTAAGGATTCTATAGCCATTACTGAGTCTCTGAAGGTTTTTGAGCTGACAAATGACAAACAGACCTTTAAAAAAAATACTTCCCTGAATAGAGTAGTGGTTAGCCAAAGTTGGGGAGGAGGGAAGTGTGGAGATATTGATCAAAGGGTACAAACCTTCAGTTATAAAAGGAATAAGTTCTAGAGACCTTATGTACAGCATGGTGACTATGTGGTGATGGTGGTGGTAGTTTAGTCGCTAAGTTGTGTCCCACTCTTGCAACCCCATGGACTGTAGCCCACCAGGTTCCTCTGTCCATGGGATTCTCCAGGCAAGAACACTGGAGTGGATTGCCATTAACTTCTTCAGGGGATCTTCCTGCCCAGGGATCATGGTGACTATAGTTAATAATAATATATTATAGACTTGAAATTTACTAGAAGAGTAGATCTCAAGGGTAATCACACACACAGAAGCACACACATGCACACACACGCACACATGCACACACACACAGTAACTATGGGAGGTGATGGATATGTTACATAGTTTGATTGTGGTAAGCATCCCACAATGTGTACATATACTAAAACATCACCTTAAATATATACATTTTTTTTGTTAAAAAAACCCTCTTGTAGTAGACTGTAATCTCCATTACAGGCAAGACTTGTCTTTATACCTGTAATACAGACCTAATAAGTCTTTAGTGAAGTTGTGCAATGGTGACAGTGTGAAGAATGGCTTTGAAGATGGGATTGGAGGTGTGTTACCACTGGAACTTGACCAGAGGACCTAGCCTTGCCTTTAAGCATGACACTAGAAGCACACACTGGGGGTAAGGGCCAGAAGCCCTTTTTCTTCCCCTTCATCCAAAGAAAAATTAAAGGGGAACATGCAAGGACAGCCATTAAGGGGGAAAGAGGTCATGAAAAAACAACAGCCAGGTTTGTATGTAGAAGGAGGGAAGGCAACTTGCTTTGTCTTGTAATTTTTTGGTATGTTGTATGAAAGCGTCTGAGTGGTCTATACTGTGAACCAGTGTGGACATGCAGATATGCACACTGCCCATCTTCTAGAGTGGACAGAGGAAAAAAACTGTAAAAGGATAATGACAAAAACCAGGGCAGGATACCTCCATATGCCTGCTTCAGGAAGACTATTACCAAGAGGGTTCTTTTGCTCAGCCAGGCCCATCTCCTGAAAACCAAACTTTACTCAAATTGATTTGAAAAAAAAAAGCCTAATTCAAATGATTTCTAGCTCTGAAGAACCAGGAAGGGAAAAAAAAAAAACAACAGCAAAACCTTAGGGAGGACCTGGAAAAACTACTTTGTCTTAATCAGAAATCGTGCTTAGAATCAGTCAGGTTGTTTTCTACTCAAACTGGGAAAAGAGAGTTTCTGAGCTTACAACAGAAGGTTTTAACCTGGTATAAGCAAAATGTAATGTTAATATGCGGAGAAGGCAATGGCACCCCACTCCAGTACTTTGCCTGGAAAATCCCATGGATGGAGGAGCTTGGTAGGCTTCAGTCCATGGGGTCACTAAGAGTCGGACATGACTGAGTGACTTCCCTTTCACTTTTCACTTTCATGCATTGGAGAAGGAAATGGCAGCCCACTCCAGTGTTCTTGCCTGGAGAATCCCAGGGACGGGGGAGCCTGCTGGCTGCCGTCTGTAGGATCACACAGAGTTGGACACGACTGAAGTGACTTAGCAGCAGCAGCAGCAATGTTAATATGAATTTTTCTAGGGAGAAGATTCATAGTTTTCATCATATCCTCAAAGAGTTTTATAGGCCTGAAAAAAATAAAATAAAAGATGGAAAACAATTGGTTTAAGGAATTCCCTAGCAGTCCAGAGGTTAGGACTCTGTATGTTCATTGCTGAGGACCAGGGTCAATCCCTGGTTGGGGACTAAGATTTTGCAAGCCGAGTGGCTTAGCCTAAACAGATAAATAAAAATTGTTGTGTACACACAACTTCAATCAATTTAAATAGAAGAAACATCAACCATGAATAAATAGCAATAAAAAAGGAAATATGTGATTTTTAACTGAGCAGATCTAGACTCAGTGACCATGCTTTATATATTTGCCTGCTCATGTGTATTTTTATAGCAGCCAATTAATAATACTGTAATGAAATCATTTCTTACATCTTTGCAACTTAGCTGTTAGGAGCTAAGAATGTGAGGGCTCATCTGAACCTCCTTTATTTCCCCTTATTCCAGTGGAGTGGTATCAGCAGGCAACTGCAGGAAGACATTATCTATGGTTTAAAACCCTGAGGCTTTCTCTTCAGCTCTAATTTAAACCTGAGAGGGAATATTACATGTCAAGTGAGAGTCACAAAATTTCAGATCTAGCATTTGGGGGAATCCTCTGTAAGTCCAAAACTAACGGTTAATTAAAAAAAATTGTTTTTATTTATTTGGCTGTTCCAGGTCTTAGTTGTGGCATGTGGATCAAAATATTGTCCGGGTGAATTCCCTGGTGGTCCAGGGGACCTGGGTTCTATCCCTGGTCAGGGAACTACATCCCACATGCCCTAACAAAGACCTGGCTCAGCCAGATAAATAAATAAAAAGAAATCTTTTTTTAAATTGTCTTATATTTGTTGCTATACTTTTTGGAGCCCTGGGTCAGGCAGGCAAATCCTGTGCAGGCTCCAACTCAGCACCACTGCTTTGGATCTGAAACATACCTTCAGAGAGGAAGAAGGCACAAACAAACAGAAACACTGAAGCTATATACTGAAAAATGCCATCCATCTGCTTTAAATATTTTTTACCTTAAAATATTTTGTTGTGCCCCCTTCAAGGACAGGCTTTGAAGAACTCTGGAAATAACAGGAAGTTCTAAGAAAGTCTGTGGTGATGCTATTTTTTTTTTTTAAACTTTTTATTTTGTGTTGGAGTATAACCAATTAACAGTGTTGTGGTAGTTTCACATGAACAAAGAAGGGTCTCACCCATACATATACATGTATCCATTCTCCCCCAGCCAGGCTGCCATTGAGCACAGTTCCTTGTGCTATATCATGGGTCCCTGTTGGTTATCCATTTTAAGTATAGCAGTGTGTACCTGCCCAAGTCAATCCTAAAGGAGATCAGTTCTGAGTATTCATTGGAAGGACTGATGCTGAAGCTGAAGCTGAAGCTCCAATTCTTTGGCCCCTTGATGCGAAGAGCCCACACATTAGAAAAGACCCTGATGCTGGGAAAGATTGAAGGCAGGAGGAGAAGGGGATGCCAGAGGACGAGATGGTTGGATGGCATAACTGACTCAATGGACATGAGTTTGAGTAACCTCCGGGAGATGGGAAAGGACAGGGAAGCCTGGCATGCTGCAGTCCATGGAGTTAGTCGGACATGACTGAGTGACTACTTGCAAAAAGTTTCAAAGCTAGTAAGTTTTAGAGCCAGGATCCAAACTGTGTAATGTAAAAAGTTTTGGTTGCAAACAACAGCAATAGATTCTAGCTAATGTGTGTGTGCTGTGTGCTTAGTCGCTCAGTTGTTTCCAACTCTTTGTCGCCCGCCAGGCTCCTCCGTCCATGGGGATTCTCCAGCCGAGAATGCTGGAGTGGGTTGCCATGCCCTCCTCCAAGGACTCTTCCCAACCCAGGGATCGAATTCAGGTCTCCCGCACTGCAGGCAGATTCCTTACCATCTGAGCCACCAGGGATGCCCCTACAAGAAGGGTCTTCTAGCTAATGTAGGTGAAATTTATTGAAGGCTATCAGGTGGCCCACAAAATGGATAAGAAAGGACATGCATGCATGCTAAGTTGCTTCAGTCGTGTCTGATTCTTTGTGACCCTGTGGCCCATAGCCCACCAGGGTCCTCTGCCCCAGGGATTCTCCAGGCAAGAATACTGGAGTGGGCTGCCATGGCCTCCTCCAGGGGATCTTCCTGGCCCAGGGATCAAACCTGCATCTCTTCTGTCTCCAGAATTGGCAGGCAGATTCTTTACCACTAGCACCACCAAGGAAGCCCCTCCAAGAAGAGTCTAAGAACAGCTTAACAGTCTACGCAGAGCATCTATGGTACTTTGAATGATCACCTTGGCTGTAAAGCAAGGATAAGCCAGCATCAGTTACCTGGCCTAGCTTAGTCTTATGACTGGGCAAGGGGAGGCCACCTCGATTAACCAACCCAGCAGACCCTAAACACTGAGGGAAAAGTAATCCCTCGTGGAAATTAGAGTGCTTTAATCCAATGAAGACATACATAGGGACTTCCCTGGCTGTCCAATGGTTAGAATTGGATCATAAAGAAGGTTGAGCGTTGAAGAATCGATGCCTTTTAATTGTGGTACTGGAGAAGACCTTTGAGACTCCCTTGGACAGCAAGGAGATCAAATGAGTCCATCCTAAAGGAAATCAACCCTGAATATTCATTGGGAGGACTGATGCTGCAGCTGAAGCTCCAGAACTTTGGCCACCTGATGCAAAGAGCCGACTCCTTGGAAAAGACCCCGATGCTGGCAAAGATTGAAGGCAGGAGGAGAAGGGAGGCAAAAGAGGATGAGATGGTTGGATGGCATCACGAACTCAATGGACATGAGTCTGAGCAAACTTGGAGATAGTGAAGGACAGGGAAGCCTGGTGTACTTCAGTCCATGGAGTTGCAAAGAGCTGGGCGCAACTTAGCGACTGAACAACAGCAGTCATGGTTAAGACTCAACATTTCCAATACAAGGGATGTGAGTTCATCTCCGGTGGGAGAACTGAGATCCCACATGCCGTGAGGCCACAAAAATGAAGGCAGACATATACAGTACTGGGTGTACTGTATATTTTCCCCAGTGTATTTTTCTCAATAAACCCAAATCTGTCCATATATAAATTCTTGGCCTTGTCCATTGTACTATTCTACTTCTTAAACATGGTAGCAAGCTAGAGCCCTTGTTAGCTAGATGTCAGAAAGTTAACAGAGGAAGAAGGAGGTCACAAGGGACAAAATGGAGTAGATCAGATTGCACAGTGATTTTATAAATACTTCTTTCTGACCAATATGGTGTGTTCTTAGCTAAGAGTGATTCTGATTTTTCCCGCTTGGTCCAATGAAAATCAAACAGAGTTAAACAGACCTGGGTCTGATTCTCTGTTTCACCACCTACTGTCTGTATAACTCTGGGCAAAGCAAAGTGAGCCTCATTTTCTTCATCTGTAAAATAAGCTAAAACCCACCACCTTACCATATTGTTATGGGTTTAACTGAACAAACCTGTTAAGTGCCTGACATATAAAATACTCCCAGTAAATGTCACTCTCCCGCTAGTCCCTGTCCCAGTGTACTGAAAAAGATTATATGGTATTAGTATTTTTAGTATTCTGAAGATTGTATGATTCATTTCTTCTGAAGACATAGTTTTTCTTACAGAAGAATATTCAGTTATTTCATGATGGCATTTCCACCTCCAAAAAACACAAATGGTCCCAAAATGCAGACAAAGATGAGTACCTGGACACCCCTAAACCATCAGCTTTTGAATGACCGGGTGAGTAATAAGAACTATTGTATTAGTTGAAATCATACTTTGAAGGGAAAAAAAGCATTAAAATTTTGGTAATCAAAACATGAACAGGAATTGCTTAGGATTGTATAGTGGATAAAAAAAAAAAAAAACCCAAAAAACAAAATGAAGGATTTCTTCAAAAATTTTAATTGAAAAAAACTGAAATACATTTAGAACAAAAATAAAGAAAACTTTAATTGAGCCCCAATTACCTGGCCAGAGTTGGCAAGAGATACAAAGTTCCTGCTTAGAAAGAAAGATCTTAGGGACTTCCCTGGTGGTCCAGTGGCTAAGACTCTTTGCTCCCAGGGCTGGGGCCCAGGTTCTATCACTGGCCAGGAAATTCAATCCCACATACTGCAACTAAAGACCTTGTGTGCTGCAACTAAGACCCAGCACAGCCAAATAAATTAATAAACATTTTTTAAAGATTTAGGAGATGAGAAGGAAGAGTGTCTACCAGCTCCCCTTCACCTCCATATCCAACTGGTTTTCAGGTTCTGTGAGTCTTCCTCCGAGGTCTCTTCATCCAGACCCCTTTTCTCCTTTGACTTGTGCACATCCAGCTCCACGTTCTCAGTTCACACACTCACCCCCCTTTGCCTGGCACATTGCAGTAACCCCTCAGCTGGTTTCACTGTCTCTAATCCATCCTCTATTCTGGTCCCAGAATGATCTTTCTAAAGTACCAAACTAATCCTATGAAGCAAGAGATAACAGACTGTTCCAAAGAATAAATTCCACCCTACCCACCATGCATAGCACTGAGGACCCCTTCATGTGTGTTAGTCACCGAGTCATGTCCGACTCTTGGAGACCCCATGGACTGTAGCTGGCCAGGCTCCTCTGTCTGTGGGATTCTCCAGGCAAGAATACTGGAGTAGGTTGCCATGACCTCCTCCAAGGGATCTTCATGACCCACGGATCGAACCCAGTGTCCTTTATATCACCTGCATTAGCAAGTGAGTTTTCTTTTTTTAATTTATTTGGTTGCAATTTTGTTGAAGCATGTGAACCCTTAGTTGAAGCATGTGGGATCTAGTTCCCTGACCAGAAATCAAACCCAGGCCCCCTGCATTGGGAGCATGGAGTCTTAGCCCCTGGACCACCAGGGAAGTCCCAGCAGGTGAGTTCTTTAACACTGGCTCCACCTGGGAAGCCTGAAAAGCTTTTGTCAAATTTTATGAGAATTTCTAGGGAATTCCCTGGTGGCCCAGTGGCTCAGTCTGTGTTCCCAGTGCAGGGGGCTGGGTTCCATCTGCGTTCAGGAAACTAGATCCCACATGCCGCAAGAGTTTGCATGCTGCAGCTAAAGAACCCACATGGCACAACTAAGACCCAGTGCAGTCAAATAAATAAAAATGTTTAAAAATTTCATGATTATTTCTAGATGAGCAATGATAAGAGAAATAACAATTTCTATTAGAAATGATATTTATTTTGTTGTTCAGAACTCCCATTTTATCACCCTCCCCCGCCATTTTTAGTTTGGTTTAGTTAGGTTCTAGTTTGGAGTAAAACTATTTTCAAAAATCTTAGCCTGCCATATGTAAAATAGATAGGCAATGGGAATTTGCTGCATGGCTCAGGAAACTCACACAGGGGCACTGTATCAACCTAGAGGGGTGGGGTGGGGAGAGAGAGGGGCTGCCAAGTCACTTCAGTCGTGTCCGACTCTGCGACCCCATAGACGGCAGCCCAACAGGCTCCCCGGTCCCTGGGATTCTCCAGGCAAGAACACTGGAGTGGGTTGCCATTTCCTTCTCCAATGCATGCAAGTGAAAAGTGAAAGTGAAGTCGCTCAGTCGTGTTCGACTCTTCGCGACCCCATGGACTGCAGCCTACCAGGCTCCTCCGTCCATGGGATTCTCCAGGCAAGAGTACTGGAGTGGGGTGCCATCGCCTTCTCCAAGAGAGAGGGGAGGGAGGTTCCAAAGGGAGGGGATATATGCATACCTATGGCTGATTCATGTTGAGGTTTGATAGAAAACAACAAAATTCTGTCAAGCAAAATCCTTCAATAAAAAAATAATTAAAATTAAAAAACTGTCAAATCACTATGTTGTACACCTGAAACTAACATTATATTGTATGTCAATTATAATTCAATAAAAATTAAATATAATACAAATTTAAAAAATCTTGGACCGTGTATATACCCATATGTATGTGAATGAATGTATCAGTACTTAAGACACACACATGGAAATTGCATATGTATACAGCAAACTGATAATAGTGAGTGCACAAGTGCCCAGTCTTGTCTGACTCTTTGCAACTCCACAGACTGTAGGCCTCCAGGCTCCTCTGTCCGTGGAATTTTCCAGGCAAGAATATTAGAGTGGGTCGCCATGCCCTCCTCCAGGGAATCTTCCCATCCCAGGGATTAAACCCACGTCTCTTTATGTCTCCTGCATCAGCAGGTGGGTTCTTTACCGGTTGAGCCACCAGAGAAGCCCAACTATCAATAGTGGTTTCCCCTACAATGTTGGACAACATGGAAGAGTGGGAGGGAAGTCTGTTGGAAGAGAGAGGTTTTTTTTTTTTTTTTACCCTATACACTGCAATATTTAACCATTTAAAAAACAAATATAAGTAAAAGCGAGCAAAGAACAGTAATGCTGAGAATTAAAAAACAAGGGTTCCAGATCAGCTATACTAAATAATCTCCAGGGAAAAGACATCCGAGAAGAACGTGAGGAGCAAGCATGAAGGGAATTGGTCATATTTTCAATATGGTGGGAAAATACAAGAGCCGTTGGAGCAGGATGGTGACAGAATTGCATCTGCATTTCCAAACGGTCATCTTGCTCCACGTCACTAATGATTGGAGAGACTCAACTCCAAACGCCAAGGAGGGACCACTTCGCCCGAGTCCGACTGGGCCTCATTGCAATGTCTGTCCATAGCAGATGCTGGAGAAGCTGTGGAGCAAAGGGAACTCTCCTCCACGCTGAGTAGGAATGGGAGTTGGTACAGCCGGGATGGAAAAGAGTATGGAGGTTCGCGAAGGAACTAAACGTAGAAGTAGCCTATGGTTCAGCAGTCCCACTCCCAGGCATAGATCCACCCCCAGTCCAAGCCAACAAGCTAGATGCCCCGTTTGGGCACATCGATCTGTGCGCGCGCTCGCATGCGCATGCGCGATCGCCTGCGAGGCTGGGGGTGGGGCGGGGGCTGGGGCTCTGGCTGGAGTCGGTGCAAGCCCCGGGATTGCCTGAGGCAAGCCAAAGGAGCCCCAGAGGGAGACGGGACGGCCGGTCGTCTGGTTTCCTGAAAGCCGAATGCGAATGCGGAGGGGCTCGCGGGCCGCGGGGAGGCAACCCAGGTCTGCAGCGGGAGTCGGGGCCCCGGCCACCCACTCACTCCCCCCGCCCCGGGAGGGGCTGGGGCTGCGGGGGTGGCGGGGGGCGAGGGGGGTGTGGGTCCAAGAATTGGGACGCGGGGCGGGGGCTAAAGGACCTCTTCTGGTAGGCAAAAAAGCCTCCAGCACCCGGAATTCCCAGGTGGTCTCCCATCCAAGATACTAAACAGGCCCGACCCTGCTTAGCTTCCGAGATCAGACGAGATCGGGCGCCTTCAGGCCGATAGGGCCGGAGACGGACGCGGCCGCCGCGGGGCGCCCTAAGAGCCTTGCGCTTCGCCTCCCTTTCGCTCTGACCTGCAGGTCGGGCCAACGGGCCGCCCCTCTCCTCGGGGGGCCGTGCTGTACTTGAGCCGCACGACCCGCGACCGCACTCCAGCCTGCTGACGCCGGCCCGGCCCCCGAACACCGCCAACACCAGACCAGCAACCGCCTGGCCGGGCCCGGGGGCCCGATGGGCTTCCAGGACCCCCCAGTGACCGGGAGGGCGTGCGTGCGTGCGCGCGGGGCCTGGGGGGTGGGCTGAGGGGTGCGGAGGTCTCGGCGCCCTCCCACCCCCGGCCACTCCAGACCCGGCCGCGCTGGCCGAGCTGGGCTTCCCCCCCCATCCCGTTCAATGCTCAGGGCCGCGCGACCCCGGAGGTGTCGGTCTTAGGGGCCCGCCGCCTCCCGATCCCCGCGGCCCGGGGGCCTCTGAACCTCCTGCGGGCCTAGGCGCAGCGAATCTTGAGCGCCCAACTTGCCCGGCACCTGCCCGCTGCCCAAACCCACCGGGAGCCACGGAGGCGCGGTCGACCGGAGCGCCTCAGCCCCGCCCCTTTGCCCTACCGAGGCGCCCCCCTTGTCCCCACGCCGCCCGCCAAGCACCCGACCTTCCTGAGAGAGCAGACGAACCACAGGCAGGCACACAGACAGACACACACACTCGCACGCACCCACGCCATGGGAGACAGCTGGCCTGCGCGAGCTCCTCAGCCAGAGCCATAGCACCTGGGAGAGGCCGGGGCCAGACCAAAGGCCCGGCGGACGGCTGTCGGGAGAGACAGAGGCAGAAATCCATGAAGCTTCCGAGACAGACTCCAAGACGGCGAGAGGGAGATACACACACACACACACACACACACACACACACACACACACACACGAGTGTGGTCTTTGGAAATTCTTCTGTTCGTAGTTGCTGGGTTGAGCCCAACTTTTATAGGCCCCATGGAGTGCGGCCCATCAGGCTCCTCTGTCCGTGGCATTTCCCAGGCGAGAATACTGGAGTGGGTTGCCATTTCTTTCTCCAGGGGATCTTCCCAACCCAGGGATCAAACCCGAGTCTCCTGCGGGCGGATGCCTTGCCATCTGAACCAGCACATTGCGAATTCCCTAGGCAAAATACAAAGAAAAGAGCTCGTGTGCTACTAAGTGGAAAGATGATTGAAGAAACAGAAGGTGTCCTTTGTTGGTATCTTTGAATCTTTTTTTAGTTTTCGTTGATTTTTACTCTTAAGGCTACTTGAACAAGGCAAGAGAGAAACCCCAGAATTGAAAAGCAATTGACTTTTTTGAAAGAAACCTGTGCAGGTTAAGCACTCTTCGTTTTTGAGAGATGGTGAAATGCAAAATCTTGATTCAACACATATGACTTTGGTGAACTTTATTTCAAATCTCCATGATGAACCCCTAAGGCGTCCAGGAAGAAAGGAGTAGAGCGGGAGACAAAAAGAGCAACCTTTCCCCTTGGCGCCATCCCAACCAGCTGCTTAGTTCCTTCATCTCATGGACTACCATCTGGGCTTATCTGGTTTGTCTGATTCTTGTTTCGGGGCCCGTTTCTAGTCACAAGGCTGTCAACAGTGGGGGGTGGGGTGGGGTGGGGGGGAAGCCCTTCTTTCCATTCCACATGAGACCCAGTGGACAATCCAGGCCCTGGCCACTGCATAGAGCGTGCAGCAACAATATCAACGGTGATGCTGGTTAACAACGCATATTCCTGGAATCCACTCCGTTGGCTACTGAGTGTGTGCGGTGGTGGTCTGGAACCTATACCTGGAAGCTTTCTTGATGATTGCAAATGACACCAAAGTCCGAGGACGATGGAAGATCTTCACGTTTCTGCAAGAGCCACACACCTCCAGAAGGAACCGCAAGACTTGCCTGACATGGTCAAGGTCTAAGTATTGGACTACACGTCGGAAGGTCTCCACCTTTGCTATGGAAGTCAAACGATCTTTCTTGGAAATGAAAATGGATCACACTGAACGTTCACATTCTTCTAGAGCATTTGAAAAGCCCTAAACTGTAGAAATCTGCTGTACGAGTTCCTTGAAAGCAAGAACCCATACTGATGGATATGTCTTAATGCCTTAGATTGTGCCTTGAATATAGCGTACACATGAACCCAGGAAAGGAAAGAATGGAATCGCCAAATATACAAAGAGATCAAAAGTGCCGAGCCAAGTGACACCTTGAGGCTTCCAAGAACTTTTCTGTCTTTCACACGCTAAGTAAATCCTGAGCACCTACGATGAGCTGGGAGGCATGTAATAAGTTTCTGGAACTAGAAGGCGGAGAGAAGCAGACACAGAGTTCCTGCTTTCACTGAGACGAATCTAATGATACATCACAGGCAGATCCTTGGAGAACTTGTCGAGGGGCCTCTACCCTCACCAAAACCTGGGTGTCAGGGAAGGCTTTTCAGAGTAACCATTGCGTTGAGGTCCATAGGTTGAACCTACGTAAACCAGGGTTGAGATGCAGGAAGAATTTCAGGCAGGGAAAACAGCATCCTGGAAGTCTACGTGACCAGGGAACCTTAGGACGTTCAAGAAATGAAAATGCCCTATGGGATGGAAGCCAAAGAGTGCAGAGGGCATTCCAGGGAAAAGACATCCGAGAAGAACGTGAGGAGCAGGCATGAAGGGAATTGGTCGTATCTTCAATATGATGGGAAAATACAAGAGCCGTTGGAGCAGGATGGTGACAGAATTGCATCTGCATTTCCAAACGGTCATCTTGCTCCACGTCACTAATGATTGGAGAGACTCAACTCCAAACGCCAAGGAGGGACCACTTCGCCCGAGTCCGACTGGGCCTCATTGCAATGTCTGTCCATAGCAGATGCTGGAGAAGCTGTGGAGCAAAGGGAACTCTCCTCCACGCTGAGTAGGAATGGGAGTTGGTACAGCCGGGATGGAAAAGAGTATGGAGGTTCGCAAAGGAACTAAAAGTAGAAGTAGCCTATGGTTCAGCAGTCCCACTCCCAGGCATAGATCCACCCCCAGTACAAGCCAACAAGCCAGATGCCCCGTTTGGGCACATCGATCTGTGCGCGCGCTCGCATGCGCATGCGCGATCGCCTGCGAGGCTGGGGGTGGGGCGGGGGCTGGGGCTCTGGCTGGAGTCGGTGCAAGCCCCGGGATTGCCTGAGGCAAGCCAAAGGAGCCCCAGAGGGAGACGGGACGGCCGGTCGTCTGGTTTCCTGAAAGCCGAATGCGAATGCGGAGGGGCTCGCGGGCCGCGGGGAGGCAACCCAGGTCTGCAGCGGGAGTCGGGGCCCCGGCCACCCACTCACTCCCCCCGCCCCGGGAGGGGCTGGGGCTGCGGGGGTGGCGGGGGGGCGAGGGGGGTGTGGGTCCAAGAATTGGGACGCGGGGCGGGGGCTAAAGGACCTCTTCTGGTAGGCAAAAAAGCCTCCAGCACCCGGAATTCCCAGGTGGTCTCCCATCCAAGATACTAAACAGGCCCGACCCTGCTTAGCTTCCGAGATCAGACGAGATCGGGCGCCTTCAGGCCGGTAGGGCCGGGAACGGACGCGGCCGCCGCGGGGCGCCCTAAGAGCCTTGCGCTTCGCCTCCCTTTCGCTCTGACCTGCAGGTCGGGCCAACGGGCCGCCCCTCTCCTCGGGGGGCCGTGCTGTACTTGAGCCGCACGACCCGCGACCGCACTCCAGCCTGCTGACGCCGGCCCGGCCCCCGAACACCGCCAACACCAGACCAGCAACCGCCTGGCCGGGCCCGGGGGCCCGATGGGCTTCCAGGACCCCCCAGTGACCGGGAGGGCGTGCGTGCGTGCGCGCGGGGCCTGGGGGGTGGGCTGAGGGGTGCGGAGGTCTCGGCGCCCTCCCACCCCCGGCCACTCCAGACCCGGCCGCGCTGGCCGAGCTGGGCTTCCCCCCCCATCCCGTTCAATGCTCAGGGCCGCGCGACCCCGGAGGTGTCGGTCTTAGGGGCCCGCCGCCTCCCGATCCCCGCGGCCCGGGGGCCTCTGAACCTCCTGCGGGCCTAGGCGCAGCGAATCTTGAGCGCCCAACTTGCCCGGCACCTGCCCGCTGCCCAAACCCACCGGGAGCCACGGAGGCGCGGTCGACCGGAGCGCCTCAGCCCCGCCCCTTTGCCCTACCGAGGCGCCCCCCTTGTCCCCACGCCGCCCGCCAAGCACCCGACCTTCCTGAGAGAGCAGACGAACCACAGGCAGGCACACAGACAGACACACACACTCGCACGCACCCACGCCATGGGAGACAGCTGGCCTGCGCGAGCTCCTCAGCCAGAGCCATAGCACCTGGGAGAGGCCGGGGCCAGACCAAAGGCCCGGCGGACGGCTGTCGGGAGAGACAGAGGCAGAAATCCATGAAGCTTCCGAGACAGACTCCAAGACGGCGAGAGGGAGATACACACACACACACACACACACACACACACACACACACACGAGTGTGGTCTTTGGAAATTCTTCTGTTCGTAGTTGCTGGGTTGAGCCCAACTTTTATAGGCCCCATGGAGTGCGGCCCATCAGGCTCCTCTGTCCGTGGCATTTCCCAGGCGAGAATACTGGAGTGGGTTGCCATTTCTTTCTCCAGGGGATCTTCCCAACCCAGGGATCAAACCCGAGTCTCCTGCGGGCGGATGCCTTGCCATCTGAACCAGCACATTGCGAATTCCCTAGGCAAAATACAAAGAAAAGAGCTCGTGTGCTACTAAGTGGAAAGATGATTGAAGAAACAGAAGGTGTCCTTTGTTGGTATCTTTGAATCTTTTTTTAGTTTTCGTTGATTTTTACTCTTAAGGCTACTTGAACAAGGCAAGAGAGAAACCCCAGAATTGAAAAGCAATTGACTTTTTTGAAAGAAACCTGTGCAGGTTAAGCACTCTTCGTTTTTGAGAGATGGTGAAATGCAAAATCTTGATTCAACACATATGACTTTGGTGAACTTTATTTCAAATCTCCATGATGAACCCCTAAGGCGTCCAGGAAGAAAGGAGTAGAGCGGGAGACAAAAAGAGCAACCTTTCCCCTTGGCGCCATCCCAACCAGCTGCTTAGTTCCTTCATCTCATGGACTACCATCTGGGCTTATCTGGTTTGTCTGATTCTTGTTTCGGGGCCCGTTTCTAGTCACAAGGCTGTCAACAGTGGGGGGTGGGGTGGGGTGGGGGGGAAGCCCTTCTTTCCATTCCACATGAGACCCAGTGGACAATCCAGGCCCTGGCCACTGCATAGAGCGTGCAGCAACAATATCAACGGTGATGCTGGTTAACAACGCATATTCCTGGAATCCACTCCGTTGGCTACTGAGTGTGTGCGGTGGTGGTCTGGAACCTATACCTGGAAGCTTTCTTGATGATTGCAAATGACACCAAAGTCCGAGGACGATGGAAGATCTTCACGTTTCTGCAAGAGCCACACACCTCCAGAAGGAACCGCAAGACTTGCCTGACATGGTCAAGGTCTAAGTATTGGACTACACGTCGGAAGGTCTCCACCTTTGCTATGGAAGTCAAACGATCTTTCTTGGAAATGAAAATGGATCACACTGAACGTTCACATTCTTCTAGAGCATTTGAAAAGCCCTAAACTGTAGAAATCTGCTGTACGAGATCCTTGAAAGCAAGAACCCATACTGATGGATATGTCTTAATGCCTTAGATTGTGCCTTGAATATAGCGTACACATGAACCCAGGAAAGGAAAGAATGGAATCGCCAAATATACAAAGAGATCAAAAGTGCCGAGCCAAGTGACACCTTGAGGCTTCCAAGAACTTTTCTGTCTTTCACACGCTAAGTAAATCCTGAGCACCTACGATGAGCTGGGAGGCATGTAATAAGTTTCTGGAACTAGAAGGCGGAGAGAAGCAGACACAGAGTTCCTGCTTTCACTGAGACGAATCTAATGATACATCACAGGCAGATCCTTGGAGAACTTGTCGAGGGGCCTCTAACCTCACCAAAACCTGGGTGTCAGGGAAGGCTTTTCAGAGTAACCATTGCGTTGAGGTCCATAGGTTGAACCTACGT